>NW_024499684.1:9322067-9698478 GCF_017590055.1 Onychostruthus taczanowskii
CGTGCGAGCGCGCGCGGGATGGGGGGGGCGGGGCTACGTCACAGTGCGGCCACGTGGGGCCGGGGACAGCGAGCACGTGGGAGCGCGCGGTGCTCCCGGGAAGGCCCCGGGAAGGCCCCGCACACCGGCGGCCGCGGACCCCGGGCGGCCTCCTGGGCGCCGCGGGGGCCGGGGGGCGGCCACGTGGTGGGGACAATCACCCGCCGGAGCGAGCGCTCGCGGGCAACCCGGGTGAACACGGGAGCTAAACGTGCTGCTCTCTTTTCAGACCCCGAAGAATCAGATCAAACAGAAAAAAATGGCTCCTCCCCCGAAAAAGTTCGAGGAAAGTGAGGAAGAGGAGTCCTCTGAACTAGAGGAAAGCAGCGGAGAAGAGGTGATTGATCTAGGGATGGAGCCAAAGGGATGCACGTGTTTCAGAAGTGTCGTGAGGGTTGTGGGTTACACTGTAACAGGGGTTTAATCAGCAGTCGGTGTTCCTCACTAAAGTGCGGCTAAAGAATAAACTGGATTTTATAAGGCTGAAGCAGCCTGGGGAAAAATAGCTGAACTCCTAAGTCTACTTCCAGGCTTTTGGAAGTACTGCTGGCGTCTTAAAGCTGTCCTAAAGCTAAAAAGCAAGTGGGTACATAATTACCTTTGTAATGAGCAGTATGACGTTTGTCACATGTGGTTAATGTGCAAGTGTAAAAATCCCAAGATGCTAAATGCCAGTAGATACCACTGGTCTTGGTTCGGGACCAGGGAATTTAGAGGTGCTTTGATGTTCTGTAAGTAGGCTCCTGAAAGCATGAGCAAGCTGAGTTTGAGCTTTATTGATTGATCAGGGTGGGCATTTGAGGTAACTCAACAGAAACTGTCAGAAGGATATTCTTTAGATTTGTTGCTGTGTGTTTGTCTGATTGTGAAGTAATGGTAGGTTAAACAGGGCAGCATGAGTTTTACACTGATGTGTCTTTCAGATGGTCCCCCAGAAGAAACCACAAAAAGTTGCTGTTACCCCAGCCAAGAAGGCTGCAACTCCTGCAAAAAAAGTTGCTACTCCTGCGAAAAAAGCGGTTACACCTGCAAAGAAGGTTGTGGCTACTCCAACGCCCAAAAAGGCTGTTACTCCAACTCCTAAAAAGGCTGCTGTCCTAACCAAAGGAGCAAAAAATGGAAAGAATGCCAAGAAGGAGGAGAGTGAAGAAGAAGATGATGAAGATGATGATGAAGATGATGAGGAGGAGGAGGAGGATGAAGAAGATTCTGGTAAGTTACCCTTGAAATATGCATTGACTAAAAGTGGTTCAGTCAAGTCATTTAATATGAGTTCCTTTGGAATTGAAAGATTTGTATTATTGGGGGGATTCATTGATTAATGAAAGATTATGAAAGAGAGGTGGGCAATGGGTGAAGTTTGGAGGAAAGCTTGGACTGCAGCTGCCTTACACACAGCCTGTAAAACACCTCCCAGTTTCTGGATTGCTCTTTCCTGAATTTTGGACAAAATTTTGTGAAGCTCTAAGTACTGTTTACCTATACCACTCATTGATTGAACCTTTGTAGTAAAAACTTGTACTGTTGGTGCAGATGAGGAAGAGGAACCACCAATGCCTGTGAAGCCTGCAGCCAAAAAGCCTGCAGCAGTGCCAGCCAAAAAGCCTGCAGCTGTGCCAGCAAAGCAGGAATCTGAGGAGGAGGATGAGGATGAAGAGGATGATGAGGACGATGAAGAAGAGGATGGTATGTTTATTACTAAACACTTAGAGGGACGGGGGAGAGGGAGGTAACTGACAGGATAATGGGAGTGATGCAGTGTGTGCTGAGCTGGTTTTAGCTGGTTGCTGTTGTCCATGTGCTGAATGGGTGTTAATTTCCCTATTGTCAGTTAAACTTTTTACTGTTGTTGAACAGGTTTTGGGTTTTTTAAACGCAGTAAAACTCAAGGGAAAAAGATGTCTTTTATAAAAATTAAGTGTATTAAACTTTTTTCCTGAGAACATGCAAATTTCAGGAGGCATGAGAAACATTTTGCTCAACAGCATTTTGTTTTCTTAGTTTCAAAAAGTGCTTAATGTGGAACTGTCTAAATACTGTGCTCTTCTTGTTTCAGAGTCTGAAGATGAAGCCATGGACACAGCCCCTGTTCCAGTGAAGAAAACCACTCCAGCCAAGGCTACACCAGTGAAAGCCAAGGCAGTAGAATCTGAAGATGAGGAAGATGAGGAGGAGGAGGATGACGATGAAGAGGAGGATGAAGAGGATGCCGAGGAGGAAAGTGAAGATGAAAGTGAGTTAAAGTTTAAAATCTTACAGCTGCTGAGTAACAGGAGGTCTTGTGTATGACTGGTGTAAAGATTAATGCTCCTGTGTTGATTCAATTTAGGAAAAGTTCTGTATTTTTCAGTGTTGTTTTGTTTTCTCGCACAGAACCTGTCAAGGAAACACCTGGAAAGAGGAAGAAAGAAATGACTAATAAAAGTGCACCAGAGCCCAAGAAAAAGAAAACAGAGGGTAAGTGGTGTGGGGTCATCAAATGATGCTTGTTTAATGGACTGTGATTGGACTCTGTTGCATGAGGAATGTAACTGTGAAGGTCCAGGATGTCAGGGTGGGGTTTCCCAGCACAAATGATGATTATAAGGGACTTAATACTGAAATATGATGTCACTTTTGAGCAAAAACTGATGTGCTAAAGCTGTCTAGACTCTGGCTCCCAGTTTTAAAAGCTGCTTTAAAAAAAACCCCACTTTATTATCTTTTCAGAGAAAGTTCAGTCAGCTTTCTCTGTATTTGTTGGAAATTTGGTCTGCACCAAGGAGTTTGAGGAGCTGAAGACTGGTCTCAGAGAATTCTTTGGGAAGAAGAATATTGAAGTTACAGATGTCAGAATCGGTGCTTCCAGGTGAGTTCTTCAGTAGAATTTTGCTGCTAATTTATTTTATTTGGCACTAATTTGTTCAGAGGTGTCCAAGTGTGCTTTTTCCCCTCAAGATGCTGGGGTGGCTGCTTGGTAGTGGTGAGGGTTTTAACTTTGCCTGGAATTTGACCAGGCAGGACCTCTCTGGTGTTAGGTTTGTGTTTGTGGTCTCTGCTGCCAGAGATGGATCAGGGAACTCAAGGATGTGTTCTTGCAGGCGGTTTGGCTATGTGGACTTCTCATCTGCTGAGGATCTGGATAAAGCTCTCCAGATGAATGGAAAGAAGTTAATGGGTTTGGAAGTCAAACTGGAAAAAGCAAAGACCAAGGAAGCTATGAAAGAAGACAAGAAAGGTACGGCCCAATTAAGAGTTTCTAAAATGCTTACATACAGATATGCGAGTTCAGATGGGAATATCTGCAAATGTGATCCCAAGAAATAGTACATGTTGGGACGGCTGAGGAAGAAATATGTTTCTTTTTGAAACTTTAGGACCTGTTTTTTGAACTTGATGCCTTTAAGAGAAGCGCAGTAGTTTCATTAACTTCTGTTACAGTTGTATTTGTAGCTTCTGAAAATGTGAATGCTTGCTGTTAATTTCTGCTGGATCAGCTTGCTGAGTCTCTGTAGATGAGGGATTTTTAGCTGGTAACCTGAAAGTAACTTGTCTTTGCAGAGAGAGATGCCAGAACTCTGTTTTTGAAGAACCTGCCCTACCGCATAACCGAGGATGACATCAGGGAGGTGTTTGAAAATGCATCGGAAGTCCGGATAGTGATGAACAAGGACGGGAGCAGCAAAGGGTGGGTAGCTGAGAGGACTCGTGTGTTTGCTGTTCCTTTAGCTCTTGGCATATTCTGATAAGCTTACGTGTCCTTTGGCTACCTGAAGGAACCTGCTGCATTAGTTGTCTTACTTTTTGTAGCATTTTTCTTTTACATCTTTCCCCCCGCTCATTCACAAACTTTGTTGTTCTGGAAGGAGGCATTTGCTTACGTTCTTTTCTGTGTTGTAGGATGGCCTACATTGAATTTAAAACAGAAGCTGAGGCAAACAAAGCTCTGGAGGAGAAGCAGGGCACAGAAATTGAGGGTCGTGCCGTGGTCATTGACTTCACCGGTGAGAAGAGCCAGCAAGATCATCAGAAAGGTACTTTCCATACTGATAACATGCATACAGATGGCATTCAGGATCCATTTCCACTTGCTTCAGAAGTTCCTTGGTGGTATGCCAACTGAAAATATTGCAAAAAGATTAAGATACCAGATCTTTTGCCTGACTTGTGCTCTGCATCCTGTGCACTTTGTCTTGACTGCATGTTTCAGACAAGGGGGGCAATTGGTCTCAGTGAACAAAACAGGGCTGGATTTTGCTTTGTGCCTCACCTTGAGGTGAGGAAAGGGCAGCAAGTATTCTTACCCCTTGGCAGAGTCTGGTAACTAGAGAACAAGAGCTCTCCTTCTCCAAACCTGCACTTAACAACATTGATTTTTCCCCATAGGAGAGTCGAAGACCCTAATTGTCAACAACCTCTCGTATGCTGCTACAGAAGTGACTCTCCAAGAAGTGTTTAAGAAAGCTGCTTCCATCAAGGTGCCACAGAACAACCAGGGCAGGCCTAAAGGGTAGGTTGTGCCTTTCACTTGACCCCCAGGCTGGCATTGCAAGTGACTTGCCTCCAAGGTATCCCTTGTTCCCAGGCTGACTGGAATCTTCCTCTCCACACAGGTATGCATTTGTAGATTTTGCCACAGTTGAGGATGCCAGAGAGGCAATGAATTCCTATAACAACACAGAGATTGAAGGCAGAACAATCAGACTGGAATTCAGTTCACAGAAAGGGAACATGAACGCACGAGGAGGAGGAGGATTCGGTCGTAAGTGTTTCATGTTCGATCTCCAGCTGTGGCAGGAGAGCACCATCCAGGCAAATCTGGGGCTGCTCTAAAAAAAAAAAAAGCCAAACATTGTAAGCATGTGTGCTGGATGTGATGACTGATTATCTGAAATGCTGATGAAACTGTTGTCAAATTCCTCTAGATAGTCAAGTGCTGATCCAGCAGTGTCTGTACAGTTATTGTTGATAAGGTGCAAGCATCTGTTTTTTTTAAAAGGAGTGTGGCAAACTTAATTTAGCAATATCGGGTTGGCTGAGGGAAATCCTTTTTGTCAGGCTCTAACTGTAGTCCTGAAAAAGTTTCCATGGACTCCAGGTGCTTGAGCTGTTCCTTAAAAACAATCCCTTTATTCCTAAGAGGTGTTCTGGGAGCCAGTAATGCAAACTGGATGTGATGTTATGAAGCTGAAGCTTGCTTTGCTCAGGCTGAATGACTTGTAAATGTGCTTCCTTTTCACAGAGCAAAGCAAAACATTGTTTGTGAGAGGCCTTTCTGAGGACACCACAGAGGAGACATTAAGAGAATCATTTGAAGGCTCAATAAGTGCAAGAATAGTCACAGACAGAGACACTGGATCATCTAAAGGGTGGGTTAAACATCACTGGGCTGGGTTCAGGTGCTACAGAGCACCTCACTGTAGCTGATCTCTGCAAGGCAGGGTGTTTCTCAGGCTCATGTGGGTGGCTCTGTGAAACTGCTAAATAGGGTGGGAGCAGAGAACACACAGCTTTGGGTCCACTGGTGGAGGGCAGCACGTGCTCCCTTCTCACCTCTTCTCAATGAGCTCCTTCCTGCCAACAAACCTCCGTGGCAGCCGCTGGATTCGCACGAGAAGAAAATTAACTGTACAGTACTGGCAAACTCACAGTGGGGCTCCATCCCTTGTGATTAGCCACTGCTGTCCTACAAGTGGCACATCCTGTGGGATGCAGAAGTTCTGGTGTTTGATTCCAGAAGGATTTCTGTGAGGAACCCGTAGGTGGTGCTGCAGCTCGTGAAATGTGGCTGACGCTCTTGTAACTTGTTTCCTAGGTTTGGGTTTGTGGACTTCAGCTCTGCAGAAGATGCCAAAGCAGCTAAGGAAGCCATGGAAGATGGAGAGATAGATGGAAACAAAGTGATCCTTGATTTTGCCAAGCCAAAGGGTGAATTCCAGCGTGGCGGTGGATTTGGTGGTCGCGGTGGCAGAGGAGGTGGCCGAGGAGGAAGAGGTGGATTTGGTGGCAGAGGTGGTGGCAGAGGTGGATTTGGAGGTAAGAGGAAGCAAATGCTGCTGTTCAGAGGGGGTGTGCTCCAAAATGAACCTAAAGCCATTCTTGGGGTTATGGTGTAGAGCTACCAGAGAATATTGGATGTGAATTTATTTTCTGTCCTGTGCCAGGATGGGTTTGGAAGGGCAGTGGTATAGATACACCACTGCAATATATTTGTGTGCATATAATATAAATACTATAGTGGTAACTGTGCTTTTTGCAATAATTTTCTTTCTAGGTAGAGGAGGTGGCTTCCGAGGAGGCAGAGGAGGAGGTGGAGATCACAAGCAGCAAGGGAAGAAGATCAAGTTTGAATAAACTTCCCCTTTCCTTTCCCTTTTCCTGCTCTCTGAGACTATCTGAAAGGACTCCGGGGGTTTTTATTCTCCTTTGGTCTTGGCGGAGCCTTCGGAGGACATTCCAAGAAGCGAAGCAGTACTGTGAGCCACTTGGAAGATAAAATTTTCATTTCAAGGAAGAGAGAGCAAGCCATTTTGACCGCTTGCCTGTTCAAATGAACTTTTTAAAACAAAGAGTGATAGATGTGGGAATTTACCCCTTGTCTGTGAGTTGTCTTGAATTTATAATGTTTTACCCATGTACAAAAAAATTTTTTTTTTCCTATAAACTTCTGTAGCATTTTTGCTGTAAAAATGCAGAATGTTTTATCATTTGTGCTTTAGCAGCCTGTCTTGGACAGATTAAAGGACCTAAACTGGTTCGTGTTACCTCTGTGCCACTAAATGAAGCCAGGCTGTGAGAAACAGGCTGTCTGTAGCCTTCCCTCTTTTGGGTTAAGGTCATTGGTGTCACAGCAGCAGCCTCTGTCCTGCTCTGCTCCAGCAGGGTATGTGTGCTGTGTTAGCAGGAGCTATGGGAGAATATGATGGCCAAGGTAAGCTCTGTAACTACAACATTATTTTTTTTTTTTTAACTAAGATACTGTGATGGTGCTTGCTAGCCAGCTGCTTTTCTACTTTCTTTTTAAACAAAGTAAATCAGATCTTGTACTAAGGCCCTGCAGTTCAGTTGCTATCTTCTACAAGTATTTTCTCTTGTGCTTATTCCAAATTGTCTCTTGCCCCTAAGTGTGAAGCAAATACAAAAGCAGGAGTTTGGGATAAGAGGCTGCTTGTTTGTAACCAAACTCATGCCTGCTGTCCTTCCTCATGCACCTTCTTCAGGCACCTGGGGGAGAAGGGCCTCAGTCCTGTGGCAGTGGTCAGGTTTTCTAGCCAGGCACAGGGTGCTGCCCTGCAGTGGCAGCTGCTGGAGTCGTGGTTTTCCCAGACGGGTGGGTGCAGAAAACTGGCACAGCGCTGTGTAGCTGAGCCTTCCTGAGTACAGTATCCCTTAGTGTCATCTCCCCCTGCTCTGCTGAAAGATCCTGCCCTGACATTTGGCCCGTGCCAGTGGCCTCTGGCCGCGGTCAGACTGTTCCACCCTCCTGGCACACGGCCACTGCTGGGACCTTCCCTGCCCTGCCGGGCCTCTGCAGCCGCTCATGCTGCTGTGGCCGTTTCTCCCTGGCTTCCCAACATCGAGCCTTGCCAAAGGCCAGTCCCCGTGGCCAAAACCAAACCAGTGGTGTCTGGGGTCGTTTCAGCTGGAGGCCTGTGCGGTTTGTGTGCCGTGTGCCATCGCCCCTGGCCCAGGCTCTCCCGGCCCTTCGCCATCGGCCATTTTGGAGCCGCACCCGCGGCCCGCCGGCAAATGGTCGGAGGGCGGGCGCGGCCGCCAGGGGGCAGCAGCCGCCCGCGCTGCGCGTCCTCGCCGCCGAGCTGAGGGGCTGCTCCTGAGGGCGCCGCCCGGAGCCCCGGCCCGACCCGCTTCCACCCCGCACATGGGCCCTCCCCCGCTGCCGGACACATGGCGTGTGACAGCGTGGGGTGACTGGAGAGGGAATGGGCAGGAGTATCCATGAGTGCATCCACGGAGCACTTGTGTTTTGTCTATGCATATGAAATTTTTGGTGCCCTGTGACAGATGGCCTAGCCTGCCAAATACAGTGTGTCCTGGTTCCCTTCACTGACCTCTCTGCTCCCCAGCAACGGGAGTGTCCAAGCTGGGTGGCAGCCCTGGAAACAGCCCCTCGGTGCCCAAACGCCGAGGTGAGACCCATGGGTTCACCTGCAGCTTTCCTCCTCTTCACCGCAGCCAGGTTCACACCTCATGACCAGGGCTCGTGTTACCTCATGGCGCTGCTGTGGCTGTGGAAGTGAGCAAGGTCTTGCTGTGGGGAGGGTAATGGGGACAGGAGGTGCCCATCTCCTGTACAAGAGTGCCCAACACAACCAGTGAATTTCCAGCCCTGCTGAGGTGGCTTTTGCCAAAGAGGTTGACATGAGAAGCTCATCCCTGCAGGGCACCACAAGGATCTGAAGTTTAGTTTGAGATGGAGGTGGAGGACTGCATGAAAGAGAGAAAATACCCACCAGCCTGATTACCGTGCCTGGCTCCACAAAGAAGCTGTGCCAAACTGGAACAGGGCAGCTTCAGTCCCCAGATGCCCATTCCAAGGAGTTAGTTTTGTCACTGTAACACATTGCTGGGTTTTGTTCCCAGCAGAAACTCACTAGTAATGACATGAGGTGAAGGCTTGTAGGATTTTTTTCTTCTTCTTTTAACCTTTATTTAGAAACTAGAATATTCACCAAACTCTACAAGGTTTCTCTGTACAGGTCCCACCAGCTGAAGAACAACACTGAGAGATGTCTACACACAGCCCTGGCTCACCATAGACAATGCTACAGAGAGCAAGAGCTGACCCTGCATCCAGGATAAATGTACAGCCTAAAGTACTGTACCTGACATAAATTATGGAGGTATCAATTTGGAAAGTGTTTCTGAACTCACTCCTATTGGAAGGAGGGAGGGAAGGGGAAAAGGAAAGAGTTGTGTGCTGCCTAAGCCCAGTGGGTACCAAAAATGCCCTCAGGACTCTGCCCTGCTGCTCCAGGGACCCAGTGCATTGTGCATCCAGTTTCACAGTATCACCACCAGCTGAGCCCTGGGCAGCACTGCCTCTTTCGCTTCCTTCTCTTCAAATCTGCATCTCATCTGAACAGGGCCATTTTAAGAGTGGTGTGGCTGGGCATGTGGTGCCCTTTTTGACTGGTTTATGCTCTTTTTTAGTTTGTTTTCTAACCTGGGAAATGTACTTGGAGTAAAAGAAACAGGCCTGTTTCCAAAACGCATTAAGAAAATAAGAGAAAGGAAAAAAAAAAAGGCACTGCACAGGGGGACCTTTGAGGTAGCAAAATTTTTTTCCTTTCGATGTCTGGCACCAGAGAGGGAGAGGGAGTTAAGGGCATCTGTGCCCGTGTTTTGCTGTGCATGGTCAGGGCCGTGGATGTGGCTGTGTGTGTCCACCCCCTGCAGGGACATCTGGGCATGCCAGCCCTACACACAGGGACATCTGTGCGTGTAGAGCCTGTGCCTGGGAGCACGTGTGTGAGCATGTGTGGCTTTGCACATTCCTGTGGCCTTTGCTCATGCCTGCAGTCAGTGGCTGGAGAGCATCGTGGCCCTTGTGTGGCCACATGTCTCTCTTTTGGGTGGTTTCCACCAAAGCACCCAGTCCAGGGCTCCCCTCGAGAGCTCGTGGCCTTTCAGCCCAAAGAAAAAAGGCCGTGTCTTGTGACATCATTTCCTGTCATGCTCCTGCATCTCAGCCTGTAGAATAAATACTGCAGCAACCCTGAGAGGAGCAGACATGTGAAGCATCAGCTTTTTTTCACTTTGTCCCCTTGGACCCTGCTTCTCATGACAGAGCAGGACCAATGTCTCCAACCTACCCTGGAGCATCACAATTGCTGACAAACCAGGGCTGAACCCGAAGCAGCCACACACAGAGCCTTTGGGGCTGTTGTCCCCCTGCAAGGCAAAGCCATGAAGGCAGTGGTGCAGCACAGAGGGGGTCTCCCCACAGCACCCCCTGGGATGCCCAGGAAGTTGAGTCCCAGAAGTGACAAATCCCTGGGCCACTTCATGGGGGGCCACCACTTTTGTCCACCTCTTCCTTGGCCACAAGCAAGGGCAGCTGGCCTAGTAACTTTCCTGCCAGGAGGAACAAATCCCTGAGGAATTTCAGCTGGGTGCATTACTCTGAGGACACATGCAGTAAGGCTGCAGAGGGGCTGGGGAGCCAGGCACAGCCCAGGCTGGTGCTGGGAGCCCCTGTGACAGGGACAAGGACCCCAGTCCCCCAACTGCCAGGCTGAAGCCCTAGTGGGGACTCAGGGCTGTTGAGGGCCAGCCTCGGAGAAGAGCCCCTTTCCCCAGCTGCATATGGGGACACAGAGGACTTTGGTGGGGGTGAGTCCAATGCACACAGGGTCAATGTTACCAAGACCTTGCACAGAGGAGAAATTTGAGATAACAGATAAAATCCCGTGATTTTTGAGTCGGGAGGGGTTGATGCACTTGTAATTGGCTGAACTCCCTTGGAGCAGCTTCCCTGGATAGCCAGACCCTGAACATCTCCAAAAAACACCGTGCCACATCCCTCCCTGCCTCCCTCCACTCCTCCACTCATCATGCTGCTGTGGAGGAGGTACCTAAAGCAGAGCACAAACCTCTTTGTCCTCTCTCCATTTTGTGCTAGACTTGTCATGTTTTGTTGGTTTTTTTCTCTTTTTCAGCAACCCCCAACCCAGCTGGAGATATGTGAACCACAATACAGTACAGGAACAAACCCTGCCCATGAGCGCAGTGTCTCTGCCCTCCTCACCCCGGAGGGCAGTGCCCCTGAAGGATTTGTGTGCCACCAGCAGAGGTTCACCCCACCCCAGAGCAGGGATCAGTTGTCCCAGCTCCTGCAGTCCCAGCTCTCCAGAGAGACTGAGCTAAAGAACATTGAGTTTTCTTGAGCATGTCAAGTTACTGTGGACCAAGTCCCACATTTGCAGCAGCTCTGGAGGCAGCAGTTTATGAACCACCAACATACTCCGGTAAAAACATGGCTCCTTGTTCATCTTGCTGTTCTTGTTTTTCACAATACCAAAAGTCTTGAAGCCCTCGTGCCCAACAGGTGAGACTTTAAGGACCTCCAAGCACATTCCTAGGAAGACGTCATCGATGGGGTACAGCTCCAGTGTCTCTGAGGCCTTATGCAGCCTCTTGGCCAGGGCTCCGTCCATGACGAAGCCCCCACCCCCTGCATAGGGTGGGTAGATGTTTTTGTTGTAGAGGGCACTGGGGATATAGTACTTGTTCTCCTTCTTACGGATTGGCCTGGCCCTGTAGAGGACATCCCCCACAAAGAGGTTCTCTCCCTCCTTCTTGTCCTCCAGGAACTCCAGGATATTGCTGGGACTCACAAACACATCGTCGTCGCCTTTGAAGATGAAGTGGACGTTGTCACAGTAGATGTCGACCCACTTCAGGAAATGGACTTCTTTGAGGGTGAGGTTGAAGAAGCTGTCCAGGAAATCCCACTGCAAGATGTCACCATAGATGTGGTTCTCATAATCTAGCAGTTTCTGGTGGTTGGCTCTCTCCTCCTCCTTGGAGGCGGTGCCCAGCAAGAACAGCGTCCTGATCCTCTTGCCCTCCACCTCCTTCTCTTGGCCCCAGGTCCTCCGGATGGCCTCGCGGCGGTCGTGCTGTGTGATGATGGACTTGACCACAATGAGCAGGTAGACATCCCCGCTGCACTTCTCTGGGTGGTTGATCAGCATGGGGAAGTAGCGGCAGTGCCGATAGAGCAGGAACTGCTGGAAGTTGGGCTCCAGCCCTTTGAACCAATCCACCTTGCTGAAGTTCTGGTTGGCTGAGCAGTTGGTAGTGGTGACATCCCAGGATTTTGTTTGCTTTGCCGTCACGCTCTCCTCCTTCACAGGAGCTTTCTCCTTCTTGGTTTTCCAGAAACTGCTGCTGATGGAGAAGGAGTTGTCTCTCTTCTGTGATTTCAAGGGCTCTGAAGGGGGCAGTTCTTTCTGCTGCTGGCCCTGCATGAACTGGTTTGGGGCCATTCCACGCTGCAGCACCGTCACTGTAATGATCAGCAAGAAGGAGAGACAAACTGTTTTATAGATGGTCTTCTTCCTAAAGGGAGGAGACAAGGGGTTAAAGAGAAGAATATACAGGCTTAAAGAGGCTTGTCTGCAAAAGCACTTCCTTGAGAGGTCATGGGATGCTCATAATCTGTGTTCCATCACCTTTTGAGGAGGAAAAACCTTGTGGGAAGAGCTGCAGGACACCTCAATGCATACTCTTCCCAGCTGCATCCTGCTTATGGGGTGGCTTTGGGGCCACACTTAACTGTAGGGACAGGCACAAGGTATTGTGGGGGTGGTTGCAGTGTCATCTGATAACCCCAGTACCTAAGAGCAGGGAAGGGTTCACAGGAAAAATGAAAATGGGCTGAGAGAGAGAGAAGTCAGGGTGAGAGTTTCAGCAAGGCAGCTGTTTCAGAAGAAAGTCCCAAGGGAAACTGCTGTTTCAGCCACCTGAAAATTGTAGTTTAGGACAAGAGCAGGAGGGAATTATCTTTTCCTCAGAAACCTTAGCTCCAAGACAGACATACTGTCCATGGCCTAGACTGGCATCACAGGTTACACAGCACTGAGAAACCAGAGCTGGGAAGACCAAAAGAGTCAACATGAAAGTAGCATTGCTGTTTCATTTCAAAATGGCACATCAGGACAAAAAAAGAAAGTCATTTGAGTCAAATTTCATGGTTCAGTGGGAAAAAGACATCACCCTACAACCACCTTGTGAATCAGTATTTGAGGTGGCACTCCTGGGCATTTTGGCAGCTCTTGGGTCCCGTTGCTTCCTTTGTGGTGATAAGGAGCAGCAGATGCAGGGCAGACTGGGTGGGCAGATTTTCCCAGCCTGTGACAAACCAGGTGTCTGCATGTCCAGGGTGTGCAGGGCATGAGTAGATCAAACCCAGTTCTTCCTGGGACCATCCTGCTGCTGTCCTCTGCTGCAGACCTATAGCCCTGGGAAGCTGCTCGCTCATGGGACAAACCCTGGATGGAGTTCATGGGGAGCTTGAGCGGGATCCTCCTGAGGTCCTTGGGACTGCGGGAAGGCTGCACTGGGGAGATTATTGATGCACAATTCCTCCCCAGCCTGCTTTTCCACTCAGCTAAAGGTGGGTTTCTCATCCCACTGCCACAGAGGAAGGGAACTGGCCTCTCTGCCCAGCTGCACAATGTAGCTCCTGAGCGCTCAGCTTCCCACAGCTTGCACACTGTACCAACTTCCTCCTGCCTCAGTCCTGCGTGTTGCAGCCACCTTGGGCCGTCTTCCTGTGCAGATGAGCACTGGGCATTGGAGACAAGGAGCTGAACTCCTTGTCTCCACTCCCAACAGCTTCCCAAGGGCAGCCCCATCTCTGTCTGCTCCAACACGAGGTGCTTGGCAGTCCCTGAACACCTTTTTCCTGACACTGGGTTGTGAAGCTGACAGAGACAGATGTGGCACTGGTCTTGGGATGCCCCTGTGCCTGTCCTCTTCATGTCAGAAGCACATCCTCGCCTGGGTGACACTCACAGGGACAGCCCTCAGTCCCCTGCTCCTGTCAGAGCCAGAAAAATCTAAAATCATCTCCAGCAGGCAGGTGGCACCTTCACTTCAGGACAGTCCAGAGAAGGAGCTTGGGGTTGAAACTGAAACATTTAGCCCAAATATTTTCCAGATAGACAAAAACCCCAAAAAAAGCAGCGAAACTCTCCTAGACCTGGGACTGGATTGTGATTAGAACCACTGTGAAGCTGCTGGAGTTTTGGGCCTCAGGCTGCATCAAAACACCTGTGGGACACCCTATAGGTCATCAGACTCCCCAGGGCAGGAGACAACACTGTGCTAGGGGATTCCGCTCACCCTGAAACGCAGCAAGCCCAGATGGGAGTCGGGAGCTTAGAGGAGCTCCTGTCTCTGGCTTCGCTCTGAAGCACAAAGAACTTTTGAGCTCGACATTGTCGTGGGAAAACTGTGATCACTAGTGTGGACTGTGGGAGCGAGCGTGGAAATAAGTAATTAAGGATAAATGGATAGATATTCCTCATCCGGTTTTATATGTGACCACTCATCTGAGACTGATGAGGGAGCAGTTCTGATTAGATCTCACCATTCCCTTAACCCTCTCCAGCCCTGCCTGCACAGCTTTGAGCTTATTCTTACAAACCCTTCAGTTCCAATTCAACTTTACTCCAAGCACAGCCAAGCAAAGTTTAAAACCTCTCTCCCATGCCCGGCACTGCTGCAGAAATAACCCCTGTCACAATTGTAATTTCGTTTGCATCAATACCATCTCATCCTGTCCTGTCCCACCACATTCTTACACTCCCCATCACCCAAGGACAACAAGCGATAAAATACTCAGCCTGAAGGATGGCCAAAGGTTCCCCAGAAGCCAAATGGCAGGGAATTACTGATACAAATTTTAACAATTTGCATAGGTAGGGCTGTCACTAACTGGCACAGATGGTCCCAGCCTTGGCAGACTCTGCCTAACAGTGCATGAGTGCACTGACCCCCATTACTCTCCTTGGGACAGAAGGTTCAGACCGAGGGCTGAGGGGACAACTCCAGCTTTTATTAAGTGGTGGAGTGTCAAGTGGCCTGGGTATGTTTATAGGTGAGGTGTTGCACAACAGCACAGAAACTTATTCTTCCTTCCTTCAGTGGACCCTGTTTCCCAGTTCTCACCAGTGCAATTCCTGCTTTGTTACAAGAACCTATATAGGATTTTTCCTACTGGTCTGACTGCAAACCACGGAGTCCCACCACATCCAGCAGGAACCAGGAGACCCACAGCCACCTCTGCCCTGCAGAAAACCTGTCCCTGCACTCCCAGGAAAGCAGCGGGGACTGGGAGGACCCTGAGCCTGAACTGCAGGCAATTCCCATATCAAACCAAGGATTTGGGGGGCAAAAGAGTGACAGTTGTTTGTGCATCTTTTTGAGTCATGAGTCTTTCTGCTCTGTGGTCTCTTCAGCTGGGAAGTCCTTTAGGTACAGGTGAAAAAGTAACTCCTTCTTTCTGGGGATGCACTGGCAAGGGAGGTGCTTTGGGTTTGTTGCCATCACCCTGCCAAGCCCCAGGACCCTTCTTTGGGGCACAGCCCCCAGCCAGTCCCCTTAGTGTCCCCAGGAGTTGGGGACACCCAGCACTGCAGGGTCCAAGGGTGGCAGCCACCGGGGGTGCTCCCACTGGTGCCAGCCAAGTCTGTCCACCCCAACTGCTGGTGTTGCTGCCATCAAGAGAGCTTTGAAAAGGTCTTAACATGCTCCTCCTCTTCCTTTTTATCCACTAAGGAAACTTCAAAACCCTCCCTGTGAGGTGGCTTTGCCACCAGGCAGTTAAACATAAACTCCAAATTAGAGGGGGGCAGCATCCCTTTTTAGGTTTTGATGCTCTAAGGCAGATGAGGCCGCGGGAGACAGGGGCTCTCTATCCCTATCCCATTCACTTTGGATTCACCTGAAAACCTCTTTGATCAGCCAGCGCTATCTATTTATGTGATAGGGGCTTTTTCTGGCCCCTCAATTAGACACAGTCACTGAAGGCACCGCCAGTATAGAGTCCTGTCTGTTGTCAGCGCCAAGGATTTGAAGAGGGAATCTTATAAAGGGGCAGATGCTGGGCGGAAAGACCCCAAATGTTCCCAGAAAGTAGCCTGTGCAATAGCTGGGTGCAAGCACCAAGCGGGGCCGAAGCTCGCCATGGGGGTGCCCAGAGACGCGTCCCCTCCTCACAAAGCGAACTGGTTTAAACAAAAGGCCGTAAAAACACGCTTCTGGGGAAGGGGCAAGAGCCGAAACCTCGGGTATTGCCGCCGGTGAGGGCATCTGTCCCCAAGCTGGCGCTGCCGTGGGATGGGACCCCACCGAGCAGGGCTGGAGACCCTGCTGTCCCCGGCCCCTCCACACAAACCAGCTCTTTTCAGGGAAAAGCTGGGAAAAGCATTCCCAGGGATTCGGGGGCACCAACCGGCCGCCCCTGCCCGTTGCCCCCATCCTGCCTCCTCCCGGCCTCCCACCGGGCCGGAGCTCCGGTGCCCCGGGATGGAGAGAAAATCGTGTCGGGAGCGGACCCCCAGAGCCTTCTCCGGGGTACCGCGGCCAGCGAGACCCCGCCTGGGAGCCCCGCGGAGCCGCGGCGGCGGGAGGCTCGCTCCTGGGATGGGGACAGACGGACGGGGGACAAATGACAAACTTCGTCCTTAGTCTCTTCCGCATGCCCACCGTCCCCACCAGAGCTGTCCTTCCCCGGCCAGCCACCCCCGGGGCGACTCCCGAGAGGGACCCGGTGGGGAGAGGTCCTCGCGGTGCCCCGGCTCCGGGCAGGACGCGGCGTCGGGACTGCAGTGCCGGCAGCGGGAGCGGAGGACGCGGGACGGCGGAGGCAGGGATACCGGGATTCGGTGCGGGAGCGGGGCTCGGGCTCCGCGCTCCCCGGAGATCACTCACCACTGGAACATGCTGGGAGTGGGACGGGGCGGCCGCTCCGCTGCTGGCCGGGCTGCCCGCGGTCCGGGCGCTTCTCTCTGCACTCTTCCTCCTCCTCTTCTTTTTTCTTTCTTTCTTTTTTTTTTTTTTTCTCCTACTTTTTCTCTTTTCCCTCCCCTCTCTCTCCGAGGTGGAGCCTAGAGATGGATGGCAGAGCAGGTAGGTTAACTCTTGCCCTGCCCCTCTGTCCCGTCCCCCCGCCCGCCCCAGCAGACAGGCACCTCCCCAGTGCTCCCAGGGCAAGGAGTTTAAGGGTGACACCCCACACGTCCCCCTGAGGACCCTCCCCGCTGCCGATGGCACACTCACCAGGATCTGGGATCTCGGGGGCGTCCTAGTCCGGCTCTTCGTGTACTGTGCCCTCTCTGGGGTGCATTAGCTCTGCCCCAGAGTCTTTCATGTGCCTCCCAGGATACCCACATCTCCTGGGACCCACCCTCCCCCCACGACCCACATCTCAACCATGGTCCACACCGTGTCAAGGACCAATACTCTGCCCAGGGCTGCAGTTTCACCCAGGCATCCATGCTCTGCCGAGGACTCACATATTTCCTGGGACCCACAGCACACCTGGGGGTGCAGGGAGTTGACAGGGAGTTGCTGCATCAGGAAGGTGCACGAAGCATGCTGGGACCCCTCATGGGTCAAATTTCCAATAGCATCACAGCCAGGTGAGGGGTCCTTTCAAACTGTTCCTTCAGCCCTTGTTCAGATGCAGTTTCACCAACATTCCTGCTAGAACCATATCAGCATGGGACATCTCATTGCCCAGGAAGAATCAGATTAAAGACCTTCCATTCCTTTTAAATGTAACATTTCAGTTGCAGGTGTTTTTCAGCTATAAAAATCAGTCCTTGTAATTTCTGGTATCTCCCTTTTTTGTCACCCTCCCAATCCCACCAGCTGCTCATGTCCGCCATGAAGCCAGGCTGGGAAGCCTGCAGGAAATTTGCAATATTTCCTTTCCTGTCCAGCAGAGATATCCCAGTCCCTTTCTGAACAGTTCCTCTGCATTTTTCATGAGTGATGAGGGTCAGGGTCTCTTACAGCTCTCACAACCCCTGGACACACTGAGTTTCTCATGGGAAAGGCTCTTCCAAAGACTGGACATGTAAAGGGACCCACACAACCTCTGCTACTCAAACAGCACCAAGAAAACTCCATGTCCAGCTCCATTTGGGGAGGAGGACTGCACTGCTTTCTCCAGATGTGTTTCTCTCTCCTTATCTCAGCTTATCGCTTTCCCAGGTGCCCTGCAGCTCTGTGTCCTGGGGCCTGTGAAAGCTCCCCAGGAAACATTGCCCAAACAGGCTGCACCAGCTCTACTGCATCCCATGTCCTTATCATCACCAAAAGTCCATACATACCTTTCCTGATTCCTTTTTAGCCTGTTCCCAGTGCCTATAGGAAAGTTTGTATTTGCAGCTCTCATGGCCCCAAGAAAATCATGGCTATGAGATTCACTGAGCATCAGCTTGAGCAGAACACGCTGTGAGAAGGACCCACCTCATCCCTGCAGCACAAGGGATGGTTAGGTGCATGCCAGCCCATGGCTGGGAATTCACCCTGCTCTGCAAAGAGGGGCTCACAGTGGAGGAGAACCCCACTGGAGAACCCCTTTGCATGCAGGGACGTGAACAGGAAAGCCCTGAGAGCACAACAACCATTTCATCCCTGCAATTTGCCCTGGGACCACGATGTGGACAGGGATGGCAGCATCCACTTGTGGGGAGCTGCAGTAAATCCCAAACCACAGCCCCGGGGTGAGTGCTGCCGCGGCAGGGCACCCAGCAGCCGTGCGTGTGTGGCAGTCCCCGGGGCTGTGCGATGCCCAGCAGCAGCACACGCAGCCGGCAGGGCTGTGCTGCCCCGCAGGGTGACGAGGGCTCCTGGCAGCCTGGGGCAGGGAGCTGTGCCAGCCCTGCTCCCAGCCTCCCGCCTCTCCGACGGCTGCTTCCGTGCAGGAAAGCTGTAGGGCCGCAAGCATAGGAATTCCCGGATGATTCCATGCTGCTGTGCAGGGTTTTGGTTCAAATAACCCCCTACCTCCCCCCGTGTGAGAAAAAGATGCACATCCCACTGCAGGCCTGGGGTGTGAGGGCTGCACAAAGCTCTGATAATCATTAAAGGCTCAAATCCTGCCAGGTCTGGGGCATCCCTGACACCTGGGATAAACAGCCCTGGGCATCCCTGGCACCACCAGCTCCTATTTCAAGGATGAACCTGAAAATGAAGCAGAATTGTTTATGTTTTTTTTTTTTTTTCATCATGACATAGAGAAGTTTAGGACAAAACCAAATTCTCAGCTCTTCAGAGTCACCCTAGGAAAGCAGAAAAGCAGCAGGAAGAATAAAATCCAGCTGAAAGCATATTTCTTTTAAAAAGTCTTGCTCCACATGCATTCCCTTTTCCTCTTTCCAGCACCCAGCAAGAACAGGTTTCACATGAGCCGCCACAAACACTCTGCTGGGAGCGAAACACGAAAAAGAGAAACCTGAATATTTTTATTCACCCCATCAGACTCAGCCAGCAGCACATCCCTGCCATTCCTGCCCAGCCCTGCCTTCAGCAAAGCAGCTGAATCTGTCGCCTTGCCCCTCCTTCTCTGCAGCACCCCTCAGTTGCATTTCTTAGGTCTGAGCCATTAGACTGAAATTTCGAGGCACCAGGTGCCTTTTTGTCACTGTGGGAAGAGGTGCAGATTTCTGGATAAGGGCTCTTGGGTGGCAGGTGCTGCTTGAGCATGGAAAAGCTGAGTTCCTCTGCCTTGCACAAAACCAGTGACATTTGAGGTGTGCCAGGCCACTGCAGCCCCGGGAGAGCTGGCAGGTACCTGTGAGGAACAGCATTTGGACACACTGTCATTGCACTGGACAGGGATGTAGAGGGGAAAGCAGTGCATGGATCTTCCTGGGTGACACCCGAGTGACAGCCAGGGTGACACCAGCTCCTGCTGGCAGCAGCATCTCCACATCTGATGGCTCCTATAACCCATTTGGAGAGAGCCAGTCCCAGTGCCACACACTCACCCCCCGCCCAAGCATTATCCCAAATAGTGCCACTGCTGGAATGGGGAGGGGCAACCTGTGGGGACAACAAGGCTTTGGAGCTGGCATCAAACAGGGCTCCAGGACATTGTCTGGGTTAAGGGAAAGGACAAGGACTGGGGTGATGCCCAAGTGGCTCATTTAGATGTTCTCAAAGCTAACCACAATGCTTTTGTTGTTTCAAGAATCCTCTTTTAATTTCAAAGCGGACCTGAACTAAAATATTTTATTTAAAAAATAGTACAAAGAAATAAGTGAGCTTTTTTTATTAAGTTTATGTAATCCCAGAAGACTGGCTAGTGGCAGATTGACCTAGCCAGTGTTTTCCCACTGATGGTTTGGAATTTGTTTCACTGGGGAAAGCTGCACTGGTTTCTTTGATATGGTTTTTTTGGTGTGTGTGAGTGTTGTTTTCTGATTTATTTTCATTCCAGCAAATTATACATACACAGAGAAAACTCTCACTTCTTCTTCCAGGAATTCTCACACCTCCTGACCGCTCGTGCCAACACTGTGGTCCCTGGGCTGGGTTTCCCACACAAGCCGAGGTCCTGTTGCCCTGTGGAGACACACAAACCAGCCCTCTCCTCCCCAAACCTCTGAGTGCCTGGAGCAGGACCAAGGGCTCAGCCTGACCCGAGAGCAGCTGCACAGGGTGGTCACACTTTTAGGTTTTTCTTTGTTAAACCACTCACCTGTGGTGTACCCTGGAGCAGGGAGGGAGGTCAAGGCCGTAATTTGTTTGGCTGAGTTAGACTCGCACCACATCAAGAATTTGCACACACTCAGGAGCAAACATCCTGGATGTGATAGGACAGGGAATGTTCCTTTCTCCTTCCATGTTTGTTTTCTAAGCACCTTTCATGATGCTGTGGTAAAGAGCAGCCCTGTGAGACTCGCCCATCACCGCGGCTCTCACGTGGAATGCTGGGAGCTGTGAGCGGGACCGGCTCTGCCTTAGTCCCAGGGAAGTTTCCCCAGGCAGTTGGGATTAATTATTAACCTGATTTATTGCTGCGTCTTGGAAGGTGGAGCAGACGTCATGGACTGACCAGTCTGACGTGGGACACCGGGAAACACATCCACCCCCACAGAAAGCTCCCTCTGCTTGCCCGTGCTAACAGAGCCATAAACCAGAGCCTGGGCAGGGTGAGTTATTTCACTCATTAACCCCAGTGCCCCGTGGCTGTTTCCATGCCAGTGCCTCTGCCAGAGCAGGACCACGCTGGCACCCAGGATGCAGGAGGAGATGTTCTGCCTTCCCACAGCCAGGTGCTCCATCCTGCTCCATTTGCCTCAGCATCTCACACACTGAAACACTGGGGGCTGCTGAAACACCTTGAGCCACAACTGAAAGCCACACCCTCTGTCCTGCCTGGAATCAAACACTCTGGGATTTGCATGATTTCTTCCAAAAATAGGGGAGGAGTGTAAGTTGCTTCGCAGGGTGATGGCTGGGCCAGCCCCCGTAGTTCCAGGGTCCCCAAGGTGCTGTTGCCCTTTGCAGACGCAGCTGTGGGATGCAGCTGGGGCTGGCAGGGAAGTGCTCTCGTGGTCACTGTGCCAGGAGCCACAGGAGCAGGGCAGGGGGAAGCACTCTGCAAACCTGGGTAGGTAAATCCCAGACCCAGACTCACCCAAGGGTTTCTGTCCCTGGGCTTCCCCTTCCTCATTATCCCCAATGAAAGGCTCCCTCCAGCCTCAGGGATGCTGCCCTGCTGCCTTCTCTTCCCATGGGATTTAAACCCCTGGGACACCTGGGTGTCCTGGGGAGCCCTGTGTGGCTGTGCTGTTGCTTTAAAGCAGCAGCTGGATCCAGCTGTGACTGCAAGTAACCCTCACCACAGCCTTGCCCAGGCACTTTATGCATTTTCCAGTGGTTCCAGAGGCGCTTGGCAGCAGCGTGCAGGGGAAACCGGACTCACTGGCTGCTGGCGAGCAGAATGGGAGGGGAAAGGGAAAACATTTCCCTTCCCAGAGGAGCAGGGGGAAGCCCAGTGCTGCAGCTTGGGCAGCAGGCACAGAGGGGGCAGGCTCTGGGCATGATGCAAACAGCCTGAGGCTGGGCACAGTGAGCCACAGGCCCTGGCTTGTCTCTCCCAGCCCAGTGTGCCCCAGCAAGAGGTGCTGACCACAGCGTGCCTCAGTTTCTCTTGTGCAGAAAGCCCCAGGGTCTGGGTTTTTCCTAAAATCTTGTGGTAGGATGGCATCCAGGCACTGAAAAAAACAAGCCCACGAGGACATAAGATGGAGAAATCTTATGGGATGTGAATGTGGAGTTTGAGGTGGGAGATACTCTCATGCTGCCCAAACCCAGAAAGGAAGGAGGAAGATGGGCTGCTTGGCCTTGGGAAGGCCAGTCCTGGTGCTGAAGGATGATCATTTCCATCCTGGACCCTCCAAAGAGGTGGAGAAGAGGAAATCAGGAGTGTTAGGAAAGCAGTGTCATGCTAGCAGTGAAATCATGAGCCCTGCCTACAGAGATGCTCCTGCCCGTCACAGGGACCATGGACCTGTCCTGCCCAGCCCTTGCCACCCTGACTTCTCTGCCACACCAGCTATGGGCACAGCCTGAAGGTAAAACCCTGGTTGGGCATCATCCCACGGGGCTGCTCTCCCAGCTCCAGCCTGGGAAGAGCTGGGCTCCAGGTGCCAGCACAGCCCTGGGAAGCTGTGCTTCCTGGGGACTGGCAGGGGCCCAGGAGCCATGAGCTGCAAGGAGACAGGAGACGTGTTTTCCATTGGGCAGGAGAGCGCTCGCGACGCCTCCCATGAGTCAGATGGAAAGGACGGCTCAGGAGTCACCTGAGCCCGGCGGCTGCCTGCCCACGGCCCCTCTCCAGCCCAAGTGGAAAAACATACAGCCCCATCCATGCCTGCTGAGACCCTGAGCTCTGGCCGAGCCCCCTCCTAGGCTGGCAGATGCAGAAATGCTCACATTAGCCTTTTTTGGCCAAATCGGTTTAGGAGAGAGGCAGAGACAACTCAGACATCCCTGGCTCTGTGGCTCTGCTCAGCATTAATCATCACTCTGCTGCTGCTTGGCGCCAAAACCTGGGCTCAGCTGCAGCCACTGGTGGATCTGTCTCCAGCAAGAGACGGAGAGAGGGAGAAGGAGGGCATGTGGAGTGCAGACTTCCCCTCTTTGGCTGGGGCTACTGGACTGAAGCCATGGCAAAGCTCCCTGCATGCGCACGAAGGGCGGGCAGCACCCGCAGTGCCACCCCGGGCAGGGACCCGCCGGGCACAGGGGATGGCCCTTGCATGGGCACTGCTCCCCAGCCCAGCTCAGGGAGCTGGTGGGAGAGGTGACAACAGCAATTTGCTAGCCTGGGAGTAGCTGAGACATAAGAGAGCCCTCTGGAGAGGAGAAGAGAGTCGGCACACCCAGACGCATTCCTGAGGTTTGGTTTCCATGGTGGGATGTTCACCCGACGGTGAAGTCATTCTATGCTGTGAGCTGAGATGGCCAGTGAGTTAATGCATGGATCCAGCTCCTTCCCTGATTCACAGCAGGCGCAGCCACAGCTCCGTGCCATCCCTTGGGCTGACGCTTCTCACGTGGCTCTGGCATTTCCAGTGTCTTGGTGCAGGGAGGCTCCAGACGCCACTGCTGGGTTGATCCCTGCCTCACCATGGGAAAACAGTTCCTGCACAGGGTGGAGGACAGGATGATGGCTCTCCTGGGTCCTTCCAGCCCATTTGTATCATCACACTGTGCTCCTCATCGTGGTTTACTTTCCCTTCATCCTCCTGCTGCCACTGGTGACAACAGGACAGAAATGCACCACCCTAAGAGGTCATTCCTGCAGGGCCAAAGCTTTGAGGATCTGCCCAACACTAGAGAGAGGCTGGAAAGGATGGAGAAGTGGGCATCATTGAAGGAGGAGGATGGGAAGCCCATCAGTCCTTGGGGTGAGGTAGCAGGGACACTCCCTGGCACAAGCAGCTCTTGGTGCCAACACCGAGCATGTGGCTGCAGAGTTCAGCGACGGGGCTGCACAGATCAACAAACCAGAGGTGTGGTGGTGAACTAGCCCTGAAATGTCAGCCAGCAAATTGATAGGATTATTCCCAGCCTCAGGGTGGTTTTCTGCAGGTCTGGAGGCACAGGGATGTGGCCAGGTTGCCCAGGGCCATCAGCTGCCATTTGGGCCACGGCTATTTGTGCTAAAGGGAAATATCTAAGTCTGACTTTTCATCAAAGTTCAACTCTCTCACAGTCCAGGCAGCTAAATCCCCTTAAAAAGCATATCCCTTTAGGATGCATCTCCTGATCAACCACCACTGCAAGGGCCTCCTGCACACTCTACACCAGTACTCCCCTGCTGCTCTCCCCAGCAGCTGTGGGCTCCAGGACAGGGGCAAGCTGAACCCCAAGTGGCCTCTACTCTGCTCTTGCTGGTGTCTTACACGAGCACATGATACCTCTGGAAGACAGTAGGACATGCCTAATCCTCAGATACATCATGGGGGACCTCTCAGGGTGGTAGCACCACCATGTGCAGAGCTGTTTGCTTTTGAGATAAAACCAGACCTTCCCATACATGCTTGCATCTAATCTAAACCAGAAATCCCTCCCTGCTTCTCATCTCACATGCAGCCAGGCACAGAGGTCCTAACTGGGACCACCAGGAAGCCACTCTCCCTTTGGGGCTGCCCAGAGCTACGAGCAATGTTGCCTGCTCCGGGAAGTGACAAGCCACCTCCTGGCTCTGCCACTGCAGGTGACATCCCTGGGCCCAGGAGCTGATGCTGGGGATGTGTAAGGTGCTGGCACAGCCCAGCAGCCGCCTGGGTGTGTGTCAGCCAGAGCAGGAAGCGCGCAGCCAAACTGAGCCAAAGAAAACCGGCAGCTCCAGGGATGTTTTACACCGGCCAGGATGGAGCCCCAGCCCTGCCAGCCAGTACTCAGGGCACCAAAATGTGACACAAGACAGCTCCCTATCTCAAGGACCCCAAGGATCTTTCTGGGGCTTTCCCAGCCCTTCCCCAGGCTTTGTTTGACACCCAAAGTCAATGAAAGTCCGGGGATGGGTGCAGACAGACCCAGCCTCCACTGCCCCCTTCCCGTTCTCATCCCTGACCGCACGCAGACACCCAGGTGAGATGCAAGGCTCCCTCAAATCCCTCCACCCCTGGAAATCTTCAGCCTCTCTCCTTCCTCGGGCCCTTCTGCCTCCACTCCACGCTAATGAGATCCATTTCGCCGCCTTTCCCTGGGCAGCCGGCCCCTCCTGCGGCAGCTCGGGCCGCTCTCCTCTCCTGGCGGCTCCAGCTGCCCTCCGGCCCGGCTGACTCACGCTCGGCACACACTGAGCCCTTTCAGCAGCCCTGGCCCCGAACACTGTCCCACTCTTCCCAGCGCCCGCTGCCGGCACAGGCTCCCGGCCAAGGGGAGCCATCCACGCCCTCCCTGAGAGAGCGGCTTTCATGGCCGGGAGGCCGAAGGCCTGCCCGGGGCGAGCGGGGCCAGCGTGAGGCACAGGCGGGAGCTCGGCCGCAAGGGATGGACACGCAGAGCGGGTCGCTTTGAGCAACGGCCAGCAGTTAAGAAAATAAATAGATGGATTTCAGAAGAAAAAGGTTTACAAGCTCCTAATGTGACCATTCTTGGCTTGGACAGATGAAATCTGTCAGGAATCTTTTCCTCCTTTCTGCCTTCACCAAACTTCCTCTGACCAACAGCGGGGCTCTGTGTGGGGATGGGGCCGGAGAAGGGGCTTCTCTGTTGCCCAGCTCCCAAACTAGCAGGGGGGTGGGCACCACCATCCCAACCGCCCCTCTCCTGGAAACGTTGCGGAATCTCCATATGAGGAGCTGCTGGAAAAGCCACGTGCACTTTCTCAGGGCTGGAGCCACAGTGTCTGAGGGCAGCACCAACTCCTGCACCGGGCCCTGCTTGTGCAAGGGGACACGCTGGCCCTCCCCAGGGTCTTGTGTCTAATGGCCAGGGGTGAGGTGCTGGAGCCTGGGAAAGTCCGTGCATGGAGCTGTAGGGGAGGGTGGTGCTCAGGTGTACCCCAAAAGGAGCCTTACCAACCTGCCACAGCCTAACACCAGGGCTTTTCAGCTGCCAGGGCCTCTCCAGCAGGGTGTCCATGCCTCAGGGGACACAGAGAGCAAGGTGAACTCTTGTGACCCTGGGTGACACAGTGGGGATGTGCACGAGCACAGCAGCAACCTCCAGGTATGAGACTGCACGAGTACCTTCTGCCCCTTTCCTTCCTGCCTCTTGCTGTGTTTTTCACCTGTCATTTTCTGCTCAGTTTGCCAGAATGCCCAAAATACCTGACAAAAGAGATTCCTCTGTCTGTCCAGGGAGATCACCTTTACCCCAGCTCTCAGCACAGATGTGACAAAGGGGACAAAGGGGACAAAGGGGTCTCACTCACCCTCACTCCATGGGCAGTGTGGCAGGGGCACCAGAGTAGCTGAAGCTGTGCTGATTTACACCTCTAGAGCATTTGGACCCGCACCAAGCTCAGCTCTGGGCTTGGGAACAGGGTTAATGGGAAAAACCTGCAACCCTGCCTGTGCTACACTGCAAGCTGAACAGGCTCAAGGGGAATCTCCACCAGGAGTTTGCTGCTGACTGCCTGATAAACCTCTGCTCTTGCCCAGGCATTTCTCCTTGGAGGGTTTGTTTGTCCTCTTCCACGAGTAGGGCCAGAGAGGGGAAATCTCAAAATCTTGGTGGGAGGAATGTGGTAGCTGAAGGGCTGAGATGTGCATCACAGCCACCCTCCCCTCTGGACACCTGCCAGGTTTCGGTAGCAGTGAAGTCCCTCTTCAGCTCCTGAAATGAAACTGCAAATGAAACCACCACAATAAATGAGTTTTATAAGCCTGGAAAGAGGCATGAGGTTTTGCAAGCTGTGCTTAACCTGTGAAAGGTCACCTGGAAACTGCACTCCTGGCAGTGAGGGTGAAGCCGTGTGTGTGTGGGCACCAGCAGCAGCTGCCCCAGGGGAGGGACATGTCTTGTGCATGATGCTGTGGTGAGCACAGCCCACAGACTCAAAGTGCCTTGGAGCAGTCAGCAGGTGCTGCTGCATCAGGCTGCAGAAACCCTTTCCTCTCCTTGTCTCCTCAGCCATCCTTCCAGCATTGCCTGGTTTTGTTAAGGAGGAGGGGGATGGATGCTATGGACCCCTTAGCACAGCCCAGGGAGTGTGTGGGGAGCACAAGACCCAGCTTTCAGGGCAGTGGTAGCTGTGCCAGATATTGTGATGCTGAAGGAGGGTGGTGGCAGCCGCAGGGGACAGTTCATGGATGAGGTTTAAATACATACAGAGCCCAGAGGGACCCCATTTCCCAGGCCTAGTGCTGCTGAAGTGGAGGAAGGGCCAGTGAGCAATTCCCACACCAAGCCCTGCAGGGCACTTCCCTGGGTCAGCAGGGAAGGGGGGAGCCCTGCCCCTGCAGGCAGCTCTGTTTTGGGCTGGTCCCAAATCCCAGGTGGGTCCCTGGAGAGCAATCTGCTCACAGGGCTGACACAAACATCTCCAGTGCTCCTGCTGGCCTTGGCATCACCCATCCAGCAGCAGAGCCTCGGGCCGAGCTGCAGCTCTGCCAGCAGCATTATCTCCACTGCTTGCAAAGGGAGAACCAACACATTTCACACCCAAGGAAACACAGAGGTTCTTTTCTCAATAATCTGCAGAAACAATTGATATATGTGTGGAGGAAGGGGAGAGGCAGAATAACGTATTTATGGAGCTTTATTCGTCACTGGTTCCTGCACGGCCAGGCTGGACAGCTCTAACCTGCTCGAACCTGCTCCTTCGTGGCAGAACACATTGTCTGAGCAAAACCCAATACTGGCAAACTCACTGATGCAACAGAAACCTGACCAGACGCTGCCTACGCAAAACAATGCAACAGGAAAAAGTAAAATTTAGGCTTAGAGCACAAGGAGATGTGTAGCACTGGTACTTTGCACCCCATTAACTGGGGGTGGAGAGCAAAGCAAAACCTGGGCTGGGCGTGCACAGCCCCAAACTTTGGCCTTTGGTGGGGGTTGCATATTCAGTGGATGTGGAGGAAAAGTCAGATCCCACGTAACAGCTTTTAGCTGATGTGGGCAGAGCATGGACTAAGTTTGTGTAGAAGCAGGATCAAAACTGTTTCAATTTCACCGTGAAGTTAATAGTGTGTAGGAGCTCATCTCCTGAACCACACCAGTGGGAGAGATGTGGCTGTCCAGACAAACACCATCTATTTCTCACTCTCAGGGTCATGCATGTTAGCTTCAAACAGTGCCTGGAAAAGAAAATAAGAATAAGCTAGTACTGATCATGTTGACATTTTAAGTCTCCAGACAATCTCAGCAGCCCCCATAAGCACAACACTGCTGCTGTTCCCCCAGCTGCACCCTCCCTATGCACAGAGCAGTTCTTGCACCCTCATTCTGCCCCAATAATTTCACTTTGCTGCAAGAACACAGGAGACAGGACTAAGGGATCACAAGAATCACCCCTACCAACATGCAATGGGACCCCCAGATAAACAATAAGGATTAAAATAGGACCCTTCCTAAAATCCACCCTCTACCTTTTTGGGGTGCTGGTGCCCAGCAGCCTCCCAGCCCTGCTGCCCACACTCCTGGAGGCTCAGGGGGAAGCCCCATATCTCCCCTGCTTTTCCCTTGCAATCTCCCCATCTCCCCCGAGGCAGCTGCAAAGCTCTCTCTTGCTCGAAGGAGTTAAAATAAGGGGACACTTTTAAACTATTACATTTGCATTTGAGACAACCACCCACCACAAAAGGTATTCCTCAACTTCTTTGTGATGTGCAAGTTCTGAAAGTAGGTGTGGTGGTGGTAACGTTTCCATCCCGGAATCTTTACAGGCACAACCTCAATTTCATATCGATTCAGCCTTTCCTGCACCAAGCCTATTGTATGACCTTCTCCATGGTTAAACCTGATACAAACTAATTGGTATATACACACCTGAACGCAGGTCAAACTCCAGGTTTGAGCTGCTGGAAGAGAATCCTGAATACAAATGGCTCTAAATAATAATCCAGGCTGAAATGCAGACGCCTTGTTGACTTGGTGCTACTTTAGCAAACCAGAGGTTTAGCTCCTTTTCTTTCCCCATCCTTTTGTTTCAGAACCCAGGTCTGCACAGAAAGCCAGGCACAGCAGCAGCTGTCTGGGGCAGTTACAGATCTATTGCATCAGTTCATGATGAGGCACAGAAGAAAAGCTCTTAGTGACTAAAAAACTGATATCCTGATCCATAGGGCTGAAAAGGAGCCTGCAACAGCTCTGGCACAGTCAGGCAGTGACAGCCTGACCTGGAAGAGCTGCTGCAGTAGCATGAGCCTTTCCTGAAGTGGTGAAAAGCTAGCACCAGCTCCCAGTGCAGTGTTGATTTCTTCCATGCTCTTCAGCTGGGGGTTTAAAGGCCCCTGCCAGCAGCTCCCTGGAGATGGAGCAGATGACCAAGAGTCTCCTCTCAGGGTTGTATGCCACATTGCCTCAGATCTCCCCAGAAGTGTTCAGGAAAACCCAGTTTCTACTCTCTGACTGGTCTGTGTCCAGTAAGTGGGTGCCAGCCCCACACCAGCCCCTGCTCCCACCCACCCAGTTCCTCTGGTGCCCAGCTGGGCTCAGAGGAGCTTTTGCCTCTCCTGAGCTGTGCTGTGCTTCCACCCCTCACATGCTGTGGCCAGTCCCATGCCAAGCACAAGAAGAAGACCCCCCTGCCCTGCCTGGGCCAGGACAGAGCTCCTTCTCTCTCTAGTAGCTGCTGTGTGCTGTGTTTTGGATCTGGGAGCAAAGCAGTGCTGATAAGGCAGGGGTGTTTGAGCTGTTGCTTACACAGCACAAGGCCAGCTCTGTTTCCCACGCTGCCCCACCAGTGAGCAGGCTGGGGGGCACAAGACAATGGGAGGGGACAGAGCACAGACCCCAGCTGATCAAAGGGACAGCCCAGACCAGGTGCCAAAGTGCTCAGCAATAAAATCTGGGAGAAAGAAGGAGTTACAACGTCTGTCTTCCCAAATAAGTGTTATGCATGATGGAGTGACTGTCCTGGCTTTCCCAGAAATGGCTGAACACCTGTCTGCCCGTGGGAAGCAGGCATGAATTCCTTATTTTACTTTGCTGGTGCACGCAGCTTTTGCTGTACCTATTGAACTATCTTTATCTCAGTCCACAGATTTTCTCACTTTTGCACTTTCTGCTTCTGTCCCCCATTGTTCTTGGCGGGGGGAGCAGATGAGGGCTGTGTGGGGCTGAGCTGCCCCCCAGGGTTAACTCACCACACACCCCAAAGGTTGTGCTGATAAAACCCCCTCCATCATCTCCCACATGCCTAAGCAAGAACATATTTCCCCAGGAGCTGATTTTCTAGCAAGGACAGGGTATTCCTGGTACAAACCACATTCATAGCCCAGAGAAAATTAATTCAAGGCAGCACGTGGGTCACACCAGAACCTGTGCCAAGCTGCAGGACCAGTCAGCTTTGCAGAAGATAAGGCAGCTTGAGAGTTTACTTCTCTGCCCAGGACAGCTGTCTGTGCTGGGAGAAAGAAGCAAAATATGCCATCTCATCTGTCATCACACTGTCCCATCCTACTGCCCAGCAATGGTGTGAGGGGTGTCTAAGGAAGACCAGAGGTCTCACCTCTGGACAGGTAACACTTCAGGGCTGAGTAGCCCTCAACTTTCCTTACTAGGAAATGGCTTTGCATAAAGTACTGACGTAAAGGTAACCAGAGATTTTAATCAGGCCCAGCACAAAAGGAAGGGAATTCCTGCTAATACCAGAGGCTCTAATTTGGGACCTTTTTGGGATCAGGTCTGTTTGGAGGAAGAAGCTGTGGCACAGACTAAGGGGCTACAACCAGTAAGCACCAAACAAACACCCAGCCAGTTTTCACAGAATTCCAGCTTGTGACAAGCATCTTTCAAAGCCTCCTTTGCCTCTGTAATGCATGAACATGACCCAGCTCCATGGAATAATTCCCATTGCAGGAAAAAATAAGGCACTTCAAACAAAACAAAAAGTCAGAGAGAGGGAAGGAAGCAGAGACAGGAAAGGACAAGGACACTCTTCAGAGAGGCCACTGCTGCAGGATAAAGGGACGGATTTTTATGAATGTACTGAGGTTCCCTCTGAAACTTATTTTAAGCACCTGAACAAAACTTAACAGCTTTGTGCAAGAGTTTAAACAATCCCCAGCTGCCAGCAAGGAGCAAGTGCTTGTGGAAAAGTAGCTGCCTCCTCAGAGCTGCTTGGGGGAAGCTGGACTGGGTTGAAACACAGGAGATGTTTCCATCTCACTAGGAACAAATAATGAAACAATGAGATATAGAGCAAGGAAATCTCTTTTTCAGATTGGGCTTTCCAGAGACAAATGTGTTACTGTCACCAGAAAGGTGTCAGATCACCTGCATTGGTTTTGGTTAAGAAGTCTTGGTCTCTTGGTTCATGGACATGACCCAGGAGCCAAATCACTCGAGATGAAATTGGGTCTCACTGCTGCCATTTCTGGGTGACTTGAGCAGTGACACAACTGCTGACACTGCTTTAGGTGCTGTAAATGAGGTTTCAGAGAACCTTGGAGCCCCAGCGTGGTCTGAGATTTGTGGAAGTTCACAGTGGCTCACACCCACCTTTCTGCAATGCTGGCATGGAGCTTTTGGTACAGTTAGTCAGGGTGGAAATTCCAGCTGTTTCCAACAGCCCAGTTTCCACAGGCCCTGAGGGTGGAAGAGGCTTAATTGAAACAGAACTGTTTTCCTCAAGTCCCAGAGCTGTCACATTTCACTGCCCAGCTGCTCACTTGGATGAGGAAGAAATAGAAAGGAGCCAGATTCATGGAAAATCATGGTGGGCCATGATCTGCAGAATTAACAAAAAAAGTCATCTGCTTACCAGGAGCCAGTCCCCTACAATACTGCAAATTTGATCCTGGGGGAAATCTGCTGGAGAAAAGAGTAAAAATTTCAGGGAGACTGTGCTGCTTGACAAAGAATTCATTTGGTGCTAATGGTTCTGCTTCTCGCAACAACTGAACCACGCTCCCAAAAGGCAGTGCATGAGCAGACAGGAACAATAAAGTGATTTGTTCTCAGGAAGGATTCAAGCTCTGCCAACAGTCAGCCGGATCCAGGCAAGGGCTCGGACACCGGCCGGCACACGGCAGCCCAAATGAGGAACTCTATCACTTGGCACACAGCTGCTATTTCCAGCTCTTTCATCCCATCCTCACTCCAGCTTGATTTTTTCACTCTTCAGAGGAGGAGAACTAAATCTGGATCTACAAAGGCCAGAGTTTTTCCTTGAGATCAGTAGAAGGAGGTGTCCTTGAACTCCTAAAATCCCTCTGCCGGTGGTCTGGTCTGATTGTCAAATGGCCTCAGCATTTGTAACTGTCAGTTACAGCCCAATATAAAAGGCACCTTAAACATCTACAGAATAAACCTCATTGTTTCAGGTATCTGCTCCTTTTTATTTGTCCTGTTCATTTGGTTATTCAGAAGAATTAGCTCTCAGCATTATTAAAGGAAAAACAAATAAAATGAAGTAACACTTTAAAAGTCTTTTAAGATGAAAGCCAGCAAGGCATATTGAAAACAATTTTTGAAATTAAAAGCAGTCCTAGGTCACTCGCATGCAGAGTGAACAAAATAATTGACACTCCCAAATCTGTTGCCTTAAAATGATATCAGAATAGCACTTGAAGAAGATAAGAACAAACCATTAAAGTTGTCACCTGGATTTCTTAGTGCTTATGTGAAGCATTCTCACTTTCACTGCCATCAATTACTGCCCTAGTTTCTTGGAAACTTGGACCATATGCCAAGGACTGCTGACAGAACTTGTACAGAAAGGAGGACATGTTCCAGAAAGTTATTAGATGTCCCAGGGTGTGCCACTGAGCCTGCTGCTCGGAGAGCACCAGGTCCTCAAAAAATGGAAATTTGGATCATGATGCTGTTACTGAATACAATGTCACTGCGGGGCAGAAAGCAGCCTGGAGATGGGAGGAAACCTGCTTTGAAATGTTGGATCCCAACTCCTGACAAGATGTCAGGCTAGAGAATTACAGGTCTGATAACATAGTAGGAGAATGACGTTCTGCACCCAGAAGTTGGTTTCTTTTTGAAATCCATTAGCAGCAGATTGCCACAGCTTGGCCAGAACAGTCTGGTCTTAGTCTGTTGTGTTTGTCTTGAAACATCTTGCTATTTCTCACCTGTCAATGAACTCCCAAGAGTCTCCCTCCTTTCACAATTTCTATGAATAGGTTGGCAAAGTGCAGCCTAGCCCAGAGAAGTCCACGTGGCTCAGTCACAGAGGTATTTTGGCACTGGGTTCCCACAGGATCAGAGGAGGTTTGCAAGGCTGTAATTATATATATCCTCTCTGCTTGCCATGCCCACACACCTCCCCGGGCTCAGGGGCCCACAGAGCACAGGAGGGGTCCGGGGTGCCTGGCAGGGCTCACACGCTCCTTCCTTGGATCCAAGCAAGGAGCACCCCCCAACTCCCCCACATTTCCTCTCCTGGGAAAGTGCTTGTTCCAATACTCAGTCAGACTGCAAGCAAGTGTGAGGATGGTCCAGGAGGTTCTGTCTCAAAGATAAATTCAGCCCCTAGCTAAAGAGCAAGTCTGATAAACACCTGCAAGGAAGGCAGCGTGTTTGCTTTTTGGCTACCACCACACCGAGATGTGCATGAACACCATGCAGAGCTCCTTACCTCTGCACTGCCATCTCCACCATCACTTATAAAGATTAGTGAAACTTTCTTTTAATGAAACTTTGTTTAAAGGGACAACTCAAAGCCAAACCAAACAACCACTGTCCCTCCCAATCACAGCAATATTTTCCCTCCAGAAAACTGCCTTGCTGGTCTTCCCTTACACACTTAAATTGTACAACAAATAACACTTCTGACACCAACCCAGTGTACCTGGTGGCATCCCACATGCCTGGGCTCTTCTCATGAGAGACCACAAACAATGAGTGGTTCACGCCTGCTTTGCAACACTTCTGAGTAAACACCATTACCTGTGCAGAGGCAGGCCAGGCTGAACTGAAGGGAGCTGTGTTTCCCACTTAGATGGAGATAAAAACTGCTGGGGACAGAATTTGTCAATAATAAACCAGAGTGAAATGTGAAGAAATTAATACAAAAAAGTTGCATGACCCCCAAACCAAATATATCAGAAAGACAAAGAAGAAAAAAAAAAACCCTTTAGGAGCATTTTTATTTAGTCATGGAAAGATAATTTTAAAGCACTCATACAGAATGAGCCCTCTATGCAAACTTCAGTAGGCTTACACAGACTCAAATAGCACTCTGCATAAACAAAATGACACTGAATGTACAGCAGTTACATCCAAAACACACGGTAGCACCACTTAGGACTTTGGTCCCGGAAAAACTTTCCTTGCAGATCCGTGTATCTATCGTTTGCAACAATTTTATTGGCTCTTTGTTGAAGAAATTACAGCCACTCTAAGTGCAATCACACCCCTCCCACCGGACAGCAATTTCCACTGCTCCTGTTATGAGTTCCCCAGGAGGGTGTTGAATCTAGCAGCCTCCTCTTTGTGGCACATGCAGAAGACACCCAACAACTTTTCAGAGTGAGGTGCTGAATTTGCTATGTGTGTGCTACTGACCCCCATTCAGGGACCCTTCCACCCCAAAGAGTGGAGACCCATGAACAAAGGCAGAATTGACGTTTTTTTATTGGCTTCAAATCTCCTGACTGCCATCACAGAGGCTTTTTTGTGAAGACAGAGGAAAGGAGGACATGTTACTTCCTCAGCCTCTCAAATCACTGTTCAGCTGATAACTTATTTCTAAGCACACCAATAGTTTCTCTCAGGTATTTGGAAAATTAGGATTCTCATGCATTAATATAAAAATAGTCTTGGATTTCAAACTCCATACACAGCTAAGAGAACATGGGAAAATACACATATAGAGTTCTGCATTGCAACAGGCCTGAGCAAGAAACACACAAGCACACGCAGTTGGTTCCTTTCAGTCCAACTCAGCAAAATGCATTTTAGGTTTTCATGAATCTTGATCTGCTGGAGCAGCTGCCACACCTACCAACCACCTTGGGGTGTCTGGCAAGGGGTGGTGAAGTTTTACCTCAACTCATAAAATCAGTGAGGTTTTGGGGTTGTTCCCCATCCAAAAAAAAAAAAAAAATTAGTCTGCTCTCAACACTTTTCAAAAGCTGCTCTCCATCTTACACAATCAGATCCAGCATGAACATAGCATAGATCCAACATGAAACACAGCACAGCTGTAAGATAAATAAAACTCAGCTACTGGAGCATTCTGTTATTCATGTATGCAAATGAACTGCTTAGCACTTCATTCACAACTGGCTGTTGATGTTACAGTGCTGGAAAAAACCCAGAATTTCAGAGGAAATTCTGCCTACCCTGGAAAGCCACGAGGTGAACTTTTATGGCTGTTTTCCATTACTGCCTTTTTGGGAATCAGAGGACATTTTCCCATTAGCTGTGTTTATCAGCTCTGAGAGGAGGCAGATGAATCTGAGCACAAGTCAGAGATTTTCTGTGACTCCTTTGTCTGGCATGGGGATCTGTGTGACAGAGGCCAGCAAGTGTCTGTAGTCACTTCATGTGCTGGGTAGTTTGGGAGCTAAAGCAACACCCAATACTCTGCCTGCTTGGTGTTAGGTCCGTGTTACTGAGTAGTAAATGGTAACTTCCACATTAATTCACTGGATTTTAAGCTACAGGAGGTCTTGACTCCTACAAAACACCCCCATTCTCATTTAAACTCTATCCCAAGGGGTTTCCTGAACTTGTGTGGGAGCCCTTTCTGCCAACATTTGACACAGCATCACTGATCTCAGTGGGTCTGAAGCAACAACATCAGGGGCCTTGGCTCTTGAGCTGCCACCACAGAGCAAGAGGCCCAATTCTACATCTTGTCAGAAGCACAAAGCTTTCTTCTGGCTCTACAGAAATGGCTTTACAACTCTTTACTTTAGGGGAAGGCACTGTCACTACAGCAGTTGCTTTACCTTTCAGGCTGTGTTCCACCTGTTTGCTCTCCAAAACCAAAGCCTTACCTTCCCCATTTTCATACTCATTCAAACATTTGTTTCTGAAGTCGGACTATGGCAAATACACTGTCAGCTTTTTGTACATCTCTGCCTCAGCAGCAGCCAAATCCCAATGTAAACTGCATTTATGTGTCCTAGCAGCTGTCACATGAAGGGGTGTTACTGAAAAGCCAACCCCCAGTGAAGACTTCAGTGTTTCCTGGTCACTGTTACTGGTGAGAGAAAGAACAACAAACAGCACTAGCTTTGTAATTCACTGGCAGAACTAACTACTGCTTTAAATTTAGTGGAAGGATTCCTGATCTCTCTTGCCTAGCCAGCACTTCACATGCACCAAAGACCAGCACGAATTCCATAAAGACATAAAGAGTCATTGCTCTGAAATGAAGAACATAAAAAAAAACAACAAACACCAAAGAGCACAGTTACATGTAAAGAGAAAGTTGCTTCTGATCTGTTCACATTCTCATGGTTTCTTCTATGAATGAAGAAGCAAAGCTCTTCATTCCCGGAAAAAAAAAAAAAAAAAGATTTTTAATTCCACAGATGTTAAACAGTAGAATTAACAAAAAAATGCAGAAAGAAGTAATAGGAGTAATTGCTGCAGATAAAGACCTCAGAGGGGAGCATGGATGCTGCCTTGGGCACTGTAACAGTGTTTTTCATGTGCTACAGGTCAACCAGGAGTTGATAAAATACCTCCTCTTCAGGGTCAGGAAGATCTCACCCCACACAGGACTGCTCTGGGCTGGAAGGCTCTGCACATGTGGCAGACAGTGTCCCTCTTCATGCAGATCCTTTGAACACAGATACCTCCCAACCCAGTCACACAGGCAGAATTCTAAAAAAGCAATTGGCAGGCTGCTTTAGCAGGCAATAAATAAAAAATACAGTTTCTTGGTAAAACTCCTGTGCTGAGCCTACATTCTGTTTCCAAAGGTCATTTACACCGACACAGAAGGCAGAGAGCAAGAGTTTCTTCTCAAGGTGGCAATGTCACTTTAGAGTAAACTATCAGAAAATATCCATCTCCCATGTCAGTCCTGGGCTGCTGCTGAGACCTCGAACTCTAATAAGAAGGCCCTTGTCTTAGCCGGTTTTAGAGGCCACAGACACATCCCATCAGATAATCCCCAATCCCTGTGCAAGGCCTGCAGTGTCAACAACCTCACTCTCCTCTGCAGGTCACCAGTAAAGCTCATTACAGGAAGCTGGCTCTGTCCTTCAGCAATGTGACAGGTGATTCTCGAGGAAAGGAACTGTTCTCACTTCCTGTAGGACTGGCTGCCTGCAGAAAAACATCGAGAAAGGGTCTGTCAGCTGAAAGCAGGATTTGTTTACAAGACAGAAGCTGCCTGAGGGCAATGCTTGTTCAACTTGTACCGGGACACAAACATCACAAAAAACATGCAGAAAGGCACTTTAACTCCTGATGCTGCCACTCAAAACTGCAAAATGCATTTATGGCAACCCCTTTTCAGGGGATATTGAAAGAACTGAAAGGGCATCACCAGGGCCCAGCTGCACTCCTGACAAAAAACATTCCCCATTCTTCTGGCAGAGATTTTTGTCCTGCCCTAGCTGCAAAGTGCCTGAGGCAGAACTTGGTACACTGCAAACAGCTTCAGCACACCCATGCAGAGTTGCCTGGAACAGACAGAGAATAAGGATCAGAGTGGATTAAACCACACAACCATGTCCACATGGAGCACAGTTGAAAAGGTCTAAATTTGGAGGTGCCTGTGCTCCCTGTGGAGCTCTATTTTCCAGCCATGCTGCCAGTGTCATCCCTGTGCCAGCTTGGAAGTGGAAATCACAGAGGATCCTAGCATGGCTGATTTTATTTGGAGGAGCTTGCTTTTGCTGTAGAGTTCAGCTAACAGCAGGGGCTGCATCTCAGGCAGGAATCTGGCCCCAGGCCTGTAGCTGCGCTGAGTACCTGGGCTTCCTCTGCATTCCTCAGGCATTCCACACACTCCATGCTCCAAGAGGAGCAGTCCAGCTAGTTCAGGTAGGTTTACATAAAATCAACTTGCTTCCAGAAAATACACCTGTAATAAATACTAAAATCAAACTAAAAATGTGCCTCTAAAATAAGTGAATGCAGCAAGTAAAATCAGAAAGTAATCTTTTTCTCATCATGTCCATCAGCTATAAAAACTTGCATTTCTTCAGAAATACTAAGAAATCCAAAAATTAGTCTTCCACTGGAACAGTCTCTTGAAATGTAAAATCCTACATACCTATGCTGCAGGCAAATGGGCAAATGGGAGGCAGCAGCTGCTGGAATCTACTGATTGCTGGTATCTGTGCATCTGATACCATTTTTGACCTACAGATGAGTCAGCTAGGAAATTAAAGGAGCAGTAAGCACAGAGCTTTACCAGGGAAATATTAGGGGATCACTTGCTTCAGACCTCTTCCCTGCATTTTTAAGTAACAGTTGAGAATTACCCTTGAGAACCTCAAGTTTCAGGTGCTTAAAACCCTTTTTAGTCTTTTAAAAGTCCTTACAACTTTCATGTAACTTTTCCCACCTATAAAGACCTGTGTGAAAGTCCCTGCAGGATGGACAAGAACTAATTGGTGCTCTGTGACAGCAGACAAGAAGGCTGGATACATGTACACAGAGTGAGTGGAAGATTAGTTGTTTGCAAAATAATTTATTTGCTATTTTTAGCAAGAAGAGCTTAACATTTAATTGCTGACACTGTCTCGTGGCACATGTGGACAGACAGAAAATGATAACCTGGATTCCCAAGCAAAAAATTGGGAGAAATGGTAAATGGACCATAGCAAGTTGGGATGCCTGTTATACATTCAGCATACATTCCCAGCAAAGAGAAGAAGTATAGTGTAAAACAAATAAAACAATAGAGTTGGAAGAGCTCAAGTATCTGGACTAACAGATCACATATACTGAATCCACAGAGAACCCCAAGTGATCTACTTTAGAGCAATTTAAAAATAAAATACTTTTCACACTGTGCCACTGGAAAAGGATTTTGCTCCAGAGCCTCCTGAAAGCAACACTGCTGTCACATCTTTCCCAGGACACTCTCCCCAGGAGTGTAAAGCTGCCCTGGAGAAACTAGAACAGGCAGATTTTTTGTGCACACACACACACACACTCTGTACTCTTCCTTCCTTCACTAGGGCTTCTTTTCAATGGGGCAATGCTTTTGGAAATGAACTGAAACAGGAACCAGGGACAGACTCTTGGGTGTTAACACCAGTTCCAGTCAGGGCAGAACAGTGCTGCTGTCACAGGAAACAGAGAGCACTCATGTCAGAGGTAAACCTCGGGGCACATGCAGCAAAGGTAAAGCTGAAAGAGCTGCATTACCTCAGCACAGGAGTGTTGAAGCAAGGAGCCTCCAGGTCAAAACCTCCTTTTGCCACCAGGAACATTCCCTTCCAATGCCTCACCTGTACTCCCTGAACGAAACCACACCACTTCTCTGCATGTGCAACTGTGTGGAACAATGAATGAGCAACACAGAAGGCTCAGAATGCTCTTTCCAGCTCGTTTACTGGGTTATTCAAATTATCTTCATTTCATTTTCTGACTCTGTAATGAGTAGCTAATGATATACACACATTTCCAGTTTCTTGGGAAGGTATTGACTTACTATGTTTTTGTCAAATGTTTCAAGGTAACAGTTACAGCTAAAGAATAGAGCTAATGTTGCATTGTGATCAAATAATCATCACTCAACTTGTTATGAGGCCATTCTCCTGCCATTTTCACTGATGATGGACACAGAGTTGTATTTGAATTCAGCTTTTCCTGTCCACAAGCCTGAGAAAAAGTTTGTTCATTACTGAAGAATGCACCTTTCTTCACCCTCCACCCCAAAAAACTCCACAGCTGACACACCACACATGTTTACTGATGTGTGAGCATCCAAGATCAATTTTTCCTCTGTATTGAGCCTGTGTTGCCTGGCTCAAAGCAAGTGCCCATCATTTTCCTCCATCCTCAAGTCAAAGCCATCCTTTCTTCTGAACCACCCACAGATTAAATTCTTTTTATAAACTTCTGCAGGCCACAGCATGGCCACGTGGCTCTTGAGTACCAGTCTCCAGCAGAAAGGAGACAGTGTGCTTGGCTCCCTGCTTACCAAGCTGCCCTGAGCCACCACCTGAGCTGCCTGACATCTGCTCTACATTCAGCTGCAGTGTAGACACACTCAAAGATCTGACTTCAAGCTACACAGTGGGATGAACAAGTGTCTAAAGAAAAGGAAAAACTTTTATGACATCTAGAGAAGGTCTAATCTGAGACTCATAAGCTTCCCCAAAAACTTCTGGGAATTTGGGTCACTTTTCTCCACCCAGAGACAGGAAAAAGCATGTCTTTTAACTGCTCACAAGACAGCCTGGAAATAGGAGCAAGTGTTCAGCAGGATATAATTACATGGTTGCACATCCTGCAGATGACAAGCACAATGTCATATACTCCTGGCACATTTGCAGCCTACTACTTCATTCCTGAAGAGTTTCTACAAAGCTCCCTCCTTTCCCACCCAAGGAATGACAAACAGAACAATGACATTTTCCACTTACTCTGTCTACTCCTTGTAGATCCTGAGGGGCTTGGATGGCTTGATTGTTGGGGTCCAGACTGAGAGAACTGGGGGGCAATGGCTGGGACCTTTCCCTTCCTAGGACTGCTGCTCTGGCCGTCAGGAGTGCGAGGGATCTTAGGTTTGCTGGTGAAGGCTAGGGCAAAGTCACTGGAGGAGGAGAGGGAAAGGGTAAGCAATCCATGGAGAAACACGTATGCATAGTCAGTCTGCAACCAAGTGAAACCTGAAGTACGAGCTGTGACAGCCTGGCAGGTGCTCAAACCTCAGGGAGGCTGCAAATGGAAAGGAGCACGGCACCAGAGGCGCTGCCTGGGCCCTGGGCTCTCTGCACAGCCTCCACCCTGGCTCTTCACCTGTCCGGCCTGCCCAAACCTCACTCTGCACAACAGGACTGAACAGGGGCACTTCAATTCCCTGCAAAGCAGTAACCGAGCTTCAGCTTGTTTTCTGCTGTGTTTATCACATCCAGTGACTCGCTCTGGGGTGTAAAATATACACAGGTCTGCTATAGCACAGGAACACACCCTTTTAGGGCACAGACACCACAATTTCTTCCAGGTACAGGTCAATCTTGGCAGACACAGGCAGCCTCCCTGGCTCCTGTCTGAGATAAGATTTGTAGAACTCCCTGAAGGCTTTGTCAAGAGAGCAAAAAGCTGTGATGGCATCTCTAAAATAAATTCCCTAAACACACAGGCTCCTTGATCACACTGAGAACATAAAGCAGGTGCTGCAAAAACACCATTCTTTAAAATTTAGTCAATAACTGTGTGAGGTTACACTGTCCTTCCTTGCCCCCCGCATAAATACAGTTTTTCCCAGTTAAAAAAATGGAGTCTACCAGGAAATAGCAAGTCTCTAAAATAATTCTGAATCTAAATTAATGTTTGCATTAGTGAGTCGATTTTCTCTTAAAAGGAGAAAAGGTTAAACTAAAGTAACAGCTGCATGAAAACTTCATCTTGTTTAAAAAGGGAAATAAAAGAGCCAAAGGCAGGACATCGAAAGGTGCCGTCTAAAAATCAGGCGATTCGAAATAGAAAGTCCCCGCGTTATTAGCTCCATCAAAAGAACCCTTTGTGACCATCAGAAGGAGTGATTAGGAGGATTTTCAAGATATTTAATCTCCCCTCCTTCCCTGGGAATGCTGCTGAGTCAGTACAGCTTAGCCCTTCCACAGCCCTGCTTCACCTTGCAGGGAGATTTGAGCAAGTGTTCCTTTTGTATTTTAAATAGCATTATTGTCTGTATTTTGCATATGTATGTGCTAACTGTTAAGGGCAGAGATGTGCTAACTGCTCTGCTAAGAACCGTCCCTGCAGCCCTCTACCTACGACTATTACAAGTGTTAATACTTGTCTCAGCTTCAAAGGAGCAGGTGGCAGATGGCAGCAGAAACAGATTGGTAAAACAACACCAAAAATAAGACTGGTTAGATAAAACCTCAAGGCGTGGACCACAGAGACATTTAAACATCTTTATCTTCATATAGCAGTGTCATTGTTATTGCTATTGCTTTTGTCATTTAACTCTCTCTGACTTGCATCAGTTGGAACAATCATTTGTTCCTGTGGAAATAAAACATCTGCAGCAGAAATGTCACTACTAAGGGCTCACTCTTCTCTACAGTTGATTTTGCATCCTTTCATCTCTGCGCAGTTAAGTTCTCAATATATACTGCTAAGGAAGAGGGGAAAGAGAAGTGACCAATTCCACAGCCCAGCTCAGCTCTCTTTTTCTCTTTTCTCAAGACCTCTTCTAGGAAGGTCTTGGTATTTGCCCCCAGGAAGGAGGCAAGTCTTACAGTAGACAAAACTATGAGCAAAGAATTGATTTATTAGTCTGTTTGTTTTGCAAACAAATTATAGCCTGCATCCAGGAGTGAAAGAAGGAAAAGGCAGGTCTAGGTATTGCAACACCAACATATTAACAAAAGACCCTTGACACAGAAAACCCTGTGCTCTCTTTGACTGCGAATGGCTGCATTCCTGTATCTGTAACTCAAGGCTGTGTTTGGAAATCCAAATTACTGCATGCATGCTGAGGAAACACAGGGTGAAAAGATATGATCTTCCTCTGCAGGATCCTGCACCTGTGCCTTCACTCTATAAATTCCATCCTGAGATTTAGACATATGTTTGTGAACAAATATTAAAAATTACTGGGAACACACCTTTTTAATAATAGGGGGACAAGATGCTGCCAATTTTACTTGCTTCCTGGAAGCAAAGCCTAAAAACAAATATCCCTATCTCCACCACAAAGCAAATAATTTGGCCATAAATTTCTATGGTCTATTTGTATGTCTATGATGTGCTTAGCTACTGTTACAACAGACAGCAGAAATAAAACCAGTAATGCTGGCCCAGAGGTATGACTACTAATCACTTCAGCTGAAACCAGTGACAGTTTGTTGACAATGTATAATTTCTCAGATCTCACCATGGGAACTGCAACTGGGGAAAAAAACTCAACCAAACAGCCAAAGCCACACCAGCCCCCCCAGAAAACCCAAACCCACACACTGGCATTTGTAGGCATGAAGGAATCAAAGTTCTAGACAAGGAATCTTTCAGAAGTGCTAGAGCTGTAATTGACACAAATAACCAAGCACTTCTGAAAAATCAGGTGCATAAAGAGCTTGTAAAAGCTTTCCTTTAACACATTTCCACCCATTCTGTGTTTTAGTTCTGGAACATATTTGCTTTCAAAATTTGTCTACACTGTTTAAAACTTGGTCCAATCTAATTAGCTATAGGAAAAAGCTGTTAATGTCTGAAGGACACATGCAGGCCCTGAAAACTTTGGTAGACTTTAGTCCAATTGCTAATTAATTCCTTGTTCTCATCCAAGATATAACATCACAGTTGTACACATGACAAAGGCTTCACAGAGGGCCTAAGGTGAACAGGATAAGCAGGATAAGGAGAGCAAGACCTTTCATTTTACAGGAATAATTTCAAGGAAGAGTTGAAACCCATTGCTGGGTGATCTCATAACTTTGCCTCCTTTGCTATACCCATCTAGTGGATAAATGAAGGACTCTGGTCAGCAGTGCTAGCAACTCAGCATGTTTAAGCACTCTTAACCCACTTAAATGCTTCATTTTTCTTCCTTCTGCATGTTAATTCCTGTCCTGTTCCCACAGTCCTACCTATTTCTTTACTAATAAATTTTTTTTTCCTGGGCTAGTGTTGAGTCATCTAAGGAAGCAATAAGGAAGTTTTATTTTCAGAAGGCTGCATTGAGCATACATGTGAAGTTCATTAATAATGTCTTGCTTGAGACTTCTCTCATTCTGAACCAGATGCTTAGAAATTGAACAGCTGCCTCTGGCACAGCAAAGGGTATTTTGTTTGGCAAGCACCACCACAGCTGTCTCAGGCCAGACTGCATCACACGACTAACTTCACAGATTGTCTTTACAGCAGCATGGAATTAGCTGGTAAATCCTGTCAGACTCCTCTCACAATTTTAGGTATTCTCTGGATAGATCATACCTGTGTGATTGACCATTTCCTTTGTTCTCAGTGAAGTCAGCAGATTGAGAAGATAAGGTATCACCAGCTGGGATGTGTTGGTCCATTCTATGACCTGATGCAAATACTTCAGACGACTTCATTTCAACTGCTGCTTTAAAAAAAAACACCACAGTTTAGTGAGGAGTTGTCTCCTTACAGTTTTATTAGAAATACAATCAAGTCACAGCTCCTGCTGTATGAAGGAAACCTTGAGATTTTGGCAGGCTACTGAGTTTGTGTGGCAGAGTGTATTAGGGCTCATCACCTGAGCAAAACAGCTGCAAGTGTGATAATTTAAGCCCTTATGCAGTTGGAAAAAAAAACTGGCTACACTGTGCACTTGCAATGGGATAGGAGCATGCAGACCTGCAGTTAACACACATCAGCTATGTCCAATATCTCATTACAGCCACAGGAACACAACCCCCCACACATATCCACCGTAACAGGGCCACTGCAGACAAAAAGAAATGTTTCACACTTCTGTCAGACTCAATTTCTGCCTTACACTAATGGGGAAGTGAAGGACACTCAGTTTGCTTAGAACCACAAGGCTATCAAGATGTGCAAGTTCAATGACAGCTTAGGGAAAATCCCTAGCTCCAATCCTGCCATGCTCAGGACAGGCTGCTGTCCTGGTTTGCTCTCATGCTGATAAGAATGCAGATCAGGTCGCTCTCAGACAGGCATTTTGCTGCCCAGCACATGTTCTGTCTGGCATTCAGCATACTAAGTGTAGGAGGATGACCAGGGTTCATCTTTGGTCCACAAGTTTTCTGCCCACAGGAGACAAAAAATAAAAGAGAGCAAGAATTATCGATTCTTAACCAAAGGATAAAGGGGGAGAGGATGGACTCCGACAAAATCAGACCAATTCAAGAACAACCAAATATTTCCAGAAGGACATTAAGAACTGCACTCGTTTCTGGAAAACAAAAGAGGATCAAGGTTCCTTGAGGCTAAACTTAGCCTCCTTGAGATAGCCCCTTGAGGAGGCTAATTGTTCACATGAAGCTTTTATTCTGTTTTTTTCACTCTCTGTCTCTTACTATTCATTTCATGACTTGGCTGCATGAAACTGAGTCCCAAGGTACTCATGTGATGCTGGGAAACAAATATTCTGAAATAAGCAGGCTCTTGGTACTGCAGAATGACCATCAGACCAAGATCAGAAGTTAATAAACAGCATATTTATTGCACAGCAGAGATGTCTGGCAGAACATCATGAAAGCCTCTAGGAGCAGTACCATTATTTTTACACATTTCTGTTCCCTGCTGCATCTTAGAAGGCAACAGAAGAGAAAGGGTTATTTTCCATTGTCTTAAATTAAAGCCTTTTAAATTTAAATATTACAATCCCCATTGACTTTTGGAAAAGTGGAGATGTTCAAAGACCCAGCTCAATTCTAATCCTGCAGAATAAAGTCCTGTCACTGACATAACAACCAGGAGGTCCAGCAGTGCAGTCTCTCTTTTCTCTTCTCTTCCACCTCATTTCTAAATTCCAAAAGACAAGAAAGACAAGCACATATGTCACTGCTACTTGCAAAAACCAAAACAAACCTCAGGCCATCTTTCAAGTAGCTCAACACTATTTCATAGCCTGGATTAATGCCTGGAAAAATTTCCTCTGTCAGACACAAAAATTATTTGTCTTTTTACATGTATAATGCATATAAACTAGCAATATGTTGTATACTCTGATCTCAAAGGTTTTTCTATAGAAAAAGAATACAATCTAGTAGTGTTATTAGTAGCCACCTGCATATAATTTTGACTGAAAGCAGCTAACAGAATGTTTTAAACAGAGGCTACAAGCAAAGTTCTAACAAAATGAAGCCTTTAAGCTGGCAGAAGTATCTTCAGCATGAAGGTTTTAAATCAATATTCATCAAAAACTAACAACGTTTACTTTGCTGACTGACTCAGGCTGACTGTTTAAATGTCTTCACAATCTCTACAAAACAATCACACAGCATCAGCAGCACAGCAAAAGTGACAGAGCTGAGTGCACGCATCTCACTGGAAAGACATCAAAATCTGTTCACTTGGGCTCTGGATGGCTGCAAAATGCCTTAGGAATTGCACCCAGTTACACTTTAAAACACCAAATAGGAACATCCTTGATAACTACTTGGCTTAATTTTCTTTACGAAGCACAGGTATGTAAAAATCCATTCTTTTTTTTTCTTTCTCTGCAGGGAAACTGCCAAGTCAGGATGCTTTTACTTGGTTTACAACCTTTGCTGGTGTGAGTTGCTGCCCTTGGTCAGCCAAACTCCCTGAGCTGTACTCAAGGTGCACAGTGGAGAAGTGGAGAGCAGCAGCTCCCATTGCTACACAACAGCAAGAACCCAAGTGCCCATCGTGGGCAGGAGCTTCTCCTGCTCCTGCCCTGCACCCCTGCTTCTCCTGCTCCTGTCTGCATGCTACACTTATCAGCTCTAGGCATTACGCAAGTGAATTCCTGTCTGCAAGACCTCGGTTACTTTTCTCAGAATCCTTTTCATTTCCTTTAGGAAATTTAAAAAAATAGAAGAGAAAGTAAAAAGTATGCTATCCCTTTACTGCTTCAAAGCATATTTTTCAGAAAAGAAAAAGCACACTTTGCCTGAACTTATTAATAATTCTGTCCCGGATATGCTGCAAGATCCTTTATCTATAACTGCTGAACATTTTGCCTTAGATCTGTAATTGCAAATGTTAATTAATCCCTGCAGGAAGGTTGAAACTCCAACATCGAAAGTTCCAGGATCTCATGGACATCAGAAGTTCAGCAACTGAGTATTTCAGAAGGTTATAACCTTTTAAATTCCATCACATGTTTCTGAGCTCTCAGGCCCAGCTGAGTTTGCATTAATTTCAGCTGAAGCTGCAAGGACAGAATCTTTAGCAGCATCACCCACAATGCAGCCACACAGCACCAGGCTGCCCATCCTCCACAGCCCTGGATGGTCTGAATGCAGTTGCAAATCTCAGCAGATAACTGCAGCTGCCTTCAGCTCTAACACTGAGATACAGCCAACAGAGCCTGCAGGTGCCAGCAGACAGTGATTCATTTAGCTCCAAACAAGGGATATTTGATCAAGCCAGGGGCTTTGGCTGTTGGGAAGTGCACTGTCTCTGCCTGCAGCTCCTTCCCTGGGCAGGGGGCATTGCAGAGTATCCTTCACACACTGGAAGCCCAGGGTTTGATGCTTGGCACTCCCACAGGAATCAAGATGGAGCGAGGCAAGTGAGACCATTGGTGTCTGCTGGGCACACGTTACCTTCTGTGGCCTTTCATTCAGCTGGAGCTGAAGCGTGCTGCGTGCCCCAAGGTCCTGCAGACTGACCCAGGCTCTATAAACACAGTTCTGTTCCCACACTACACTAAAAGAATCCCCAGTCTACAACACACAGTCCAGGCCCCCTAACCCTGCCCCAGTCAAGGAAGATGTCAGCAGTTAAGAAGAGCACCCACAGGCCATCCTTACATGAGGGGGAAATGCAGAAGTCAGAAATGCTGGACTGTCTCCCACCACAGGCGGAGGAAGGACCGCTCGCTGGAGACTGCAGCTTCTCATCCCTATCGTGACAGGAACTGGTACTGTTTTCTGGCCTGGAGGAGAAAGGAGAATGCAGGGTGAATGCTTACAGTATAAAAAGTTTAATCAGAGTAAATTCGAATTTCTTCTAATTGCCTGTAATGACATAGTACACATTGAAATTATTTTATATTTCATATTTAGAACCAGTACTAAGGATGCAATTGAACTGCTTGACTGTAGCTCCCCCAAACCAGCTGACATTAAACATATTTGAAATTGACGTTTTTTCCTACTGCAATAAAAGAGACGAGGAAAGAAAACCAAAACCCCCTGCAGTCTGAAGACTCAAAAATACCACCATGACACTTAAAGATTGAAACGGGCCTGAGAGGTCTTCAATACTTAGCTTTTTCAAGGATTTAAGATTTGCTTCTGAACATTACAAGGATTTCATTTTAAAAAGCAATATGCAACAGACCTAAAGTAGATAACAAATAGAACTCTTCATTTCACAATGAAGGGGATCAATGGGAAACTGAAGCAGCTGAAGGACAGAACAGGGACACAATTGCTTACTAGTAAGCCATAAAACACAGCACAAGTGAGAGGGTGTGAAAGGTGTGTGAAAAGAAGTTGGCAGACATGAAAAGTTTCCCTGCCCAATATCAGGTAAAGGTAACTAAACTACATTTCTAGTAAAAAGGATGCAGTCCAAGGAGGCAGTTAATGATTTCACAGCTAAATCAGTTTCTAAGGAAATAGCTAGCAGAATATTAAGTAGTTCAGGCCCCTTTGAGTGATCTCAGCCAGTGAATCTTTAGAGAAGGAGGGAAAAATGAAAAAAAGAAAAAGAAGGCAGCTTTCCAGTATTTCCTGACTCCCTCAGCTCCATACAGCAAGAGCTTGTCCATACAGGGATCCCATGACAATTCATCTGAAGTAACTAGAGCCTTGTCTGCACTGGGAAGTCATAGAAAAATTAGCATGAAATGGCTGCTTCATGTGCAGTGGCTATTCTGCATTAATTTTCTGTGTGAATACTTCTATTCAGCACTAAAGATCTTCACCCCCCTCCCTTTTGGAGGTATGAACCAACAACTCAAAGAGGCACGTTATAGTATCTCCTCAACTGCTTCCTCTTTCATGATGTTTTTAAATGGAATATATTACATTGAGTCTCACATGAAGAACTTCAAACAAGTTATATTCACTTCAATTTTGAATGGAAGCATTTACAGAAATTTTTAATGTAGTTTAACCACTCTGTTGAACACAAGACTTCAGATAATTCAGATGAACTGTCCTGGATTGTATCCAGTAGGCAAACTGTACCCAGGGCAGAAGTGTCTAACATTTTTCATGAGATTTCACATGATACAAGCCACTAAATTTATTTAAACTACAAAATACATCCAGTTCAGATATTGCTTGCAAATTAAGGCAGCTAAGTTTTTATTGTTTTCCTCCTGCAATAATTTCCAAGCGAGTATTTCCTTATTTTAGTAAATGAATTTGTACTGAAATTAGAACAGCATAAAAGCATGAAAGCTTGTCCTTTTCTGCTGCAAAATGTAGTCTGAGAATGTCTTCATCTATTCACTGCAGTTTCCTGCACACAAATTAGTTAGGTACAAAGGACAAACTTCTCATTCAGGGTGGTACTGCTTGTTTCCTGCTTAAAACATGGGAGCATCAAACACTCACAGTATTTCTACCATTTGGGCAGAGCAGGAGGGAAATTAATTTTCACAGTGCTAGATTTCTGCTGTTTACATTTCTCCTCTGTAGTTTGCATAGCAAGGCAGTCTGTGAAGGCTGCTTCACACCATCAAACTAACACTTCTCTCTGACCAAGAGCTACCAGAACCAGCGTGACAGAAATGTGTTTTTAATTTGTATCCAGCAGTGACCTGAAGCCGTCTTGCAGAGGCACAAGCTGCACAACTGAGAAGATTCAAGTTGTGCCAAATACAAGAGTCACGTCATTCCAGGATCCTGGGACACTTAAGTAAACACCCTGCCTGGGTAGATGGTGCTAAAGAGAGGCAGCAATCACTTCCAGAGATTATTTCTGATGCAAAAATTGCAGTGCAGTACGACACCGGGAAATAAAATCCACTCCCATGGGTTTGACACCATTTTTTTGACTTCCCAGAGGAAAGTAATTTCATTTTCACAAGCTTGGTTTTCTCTCCACTTATAAAGCAAGAATGTCATGCTTAGACACTTAGTGATAATGATGATTTATTCCTGAAAATATACTTTCTAAATAGGCTGTAAGACTGCCTGACAGGGACTGAAATGGTTCAGGCCTTAAACATTGCTAGGAAGGAGCTTTGCCCATTATAGCAAAAACAGAATAAAGAAGTTACAAACACGAAGCACCCCTCCTTGAAGATGCCTGGCTGGAACTTTGAATTGCAAGTTAAGCCACCTAGATAAGATAAAGGGGACATTTTATGTTCAATCATCTCAGGTCTAGGGAGAAGCAAACAAGAGAGAAAGGAATGCATCCACAAGAATGCCAAATGCAGAGAGAATCATCCCTGGCTGGGTTTGGGGTGAGGGAGACCACAGCCCAGAGAGGCCAGGTTTACACAGACTCCCCCTGAAAAGAGGAGGGGAGGCGGTTTTGGGTGTAGCCTCTGGTCAGAGGCACTGAACACCCATCCTCCCTTACACAAACTGGCCCAGCTGTGCAACCCCCAACCCCACAGGTCACATCCATGGGATACTGATGTGGGAGGAAGCTGAGAGAGTGTCATAATCCATCAAAGACCCCCAAAGCATTCCTCAGACTCATTCCTAAGGCCTTGCACCTCAGGACTGCACGTGAGGCAGTGATGCAGCAGCCGCAGAGCCTGCTGCAAGAGACTGTGCCAAACTGCCCCCCCAGGGGAGGCACCTGGGCATTCCCACCTGGCCTGAGCATGTCCTCATCCACTGCATTCTGCGCTTTTTGGGGCACCCTCACCACCAAGAAGACCAGAGCTGGAGAGGATCAACGGAACATCCTTGGGATCCACAGAGTGGTGAGACTTTCTTTCATCTGTCTCTGTCACTCTCTGTACCCCCACCTCTTTTCTGTTTCTTTCTCTTCCTTCTTCTCCCTCTCTCATATTTATTCAAATAAAATGCACAATATTGACTTTGGCAAATGGTCTTGTTAGCATATTAATTTGGGCAGAGGAATTTCGAGTAACTTTAAAAACTGGACTGTGACACTGCCCTAACAGCCAATTCCACAGAATCAGTCCAGGTCTCCAAGCCCACCATGGGTAAAATACTGTGCAGGGCAAGTGGGACCTTGAACTCTAACACTGACTCCACAGTAAAGTGGCAATGTACATTTAGGCATAGATAACCAGTATATGTATATTTAGGCATAGATTAACCAGGCAGACAAAGTAGGGCCATGTTCAAACAAATGCCATTTTGTCCAGGCCTGTATTCAGAAGAAAAATTAAGATTTTAAGGCAAATTCTGCCATGGGATAGCCAAAAATTCTTCTGCTTTGGAAGTGTTTCCTTCACCTTGCTTTTTTAAAAAATAAATGTCTTCTGGGGTTTTGTCCGTGCCCAGATCTGGTATGTTACTCTTGTCTGTTCCAAGGCCCTGGTAACCTAATACATATAATCCCATAAGAATGGTACCCCTGCCAAAAAGGTATATTTGGATAACTCAGGAGGGCTCCCAGTCAGGCCACCTGCTTGTAGGAATGCTAATTCCAACATGAGACAGTGGGAGGCAAGATAAAGCTGTGACCACTCCTTGTCCAAAACAACAGACTTCACACAGAGTCACCTGCACCTGTGCAACTTCATCAGTCCTCACTGTCTTCTGTACCCACTTTCCACACTAAAATGAGTAGGGAAAGTACTTTAAGAAATAGAAAATATGAACAGAAAAGCAAAGAGTAGCAGAGGGACAACATGGACAATCCTCAGGACTGATGTGTTCGAAGAACCACCTGTAATTTCATTACATTGTCATGTTTCAGGTTACCCACTCATTTTAACACACCCATACCAATCCTGGGAGTCATGAGTACTCTCATCATACTTTGTTAGTCTTGTAGGGTCTCAGATTAAGTAGCCACAGAAGTGAAAACATTAAATCATCAAAATAAACATCACAGCTATCTAGACTTGATCAAATCCACAATTATGCAACTGAAATTTAAAAAATCATTTAAATTTGGGGTCTCATTGGTATTTTACTTCCTCAGTCAGGACAGTGAACAGGACAAATCTCATCTCAGAAATTAAGATATACTTGTTCTAACAGAAGGCAGAGACTATTCAAGAAGCTCTACATGGCAGGACTCCTTTATTCCATTTATAGTAAGCCTTCTACTCTGACCCAAATCACACCAAGGGTAAAGTGCCATACATACTTCTGATGGAAAATGTACTTCTTCCAAAGCAGGGAAACACAACATAACAAGATTTTTATCCTATCCATTTTCTTTTTCATCTGTCCTCTAACAAACCTCCCCAGAGCAAATACACTTTCTTCCTTGTGAAGTGGAAGATCCCAGGCATTGTAGATGTTTGGTGCAACTTTCCAATGGAATATTTCACAAGAAGATGCAAGAACATGTGGGATATAATGCAAATTTAAATCAACCTGATCAGTATATATATTCAACTATATATTTTCAGAATGTGACCATAGGCAGTGGACTTTTCTCTGCCTGCAATGTTCTGCTCTTTTTTTTTAAATTATCCACAATGAATGACAATGGCAATGCACTTTTAGATAGAGAAGGTTTAGCTATTAGGCATTGTTATGGGCTTCTTTTCTTTGTTATGCTTTTTAAAAGAGCTTAAAAAATCCAACTTGGTCTCATTTGTTTGGACTTACGTTAGATATGCAGTTCTGTGATAACCTGGTGTCACAGGTCTCTGGAGAGGCTTATCTATACTCTGTTGGACACTAGCAAATTGCTTCTTCTTAGTTTTTGGAGTGTGAGTCATTATCTGATACACAGAAAATGAAGAAAAAAAAAATAATGCAGTGGAAAAACAGTTATTTGAAGCCATAGAGAAAATTCTATAGAAACACTGAAGGAGAAATTAAATGGTGTCACTGGGTAAAACTGCCTGGAATCACTGAAGGCTCTTTCACGACATCTCCTCTCAGGTCACTTTTCCATCATCAAGATTCTGCACTCTCAAATCCAGAAGGATTGGATTGGGTTGGAAAGGTTCACAAAGACCATCCAGTTCCATCCTCCCTGCCATGGGACACCTTTCAGATTGCTCAAGCCTTATCCAACCTGGCCACAAACACTTCCAGGGATGGGGCTGCCACAGCTTCTCTGGGCAACCAGTGCCAGAGCCTCACCATCCTCACAGGGAGAAATTTTTTCCTTGTATCTAATCTAACCTACTCTCTTTCAGTTTGAAGCCATTCTCCCTTGTCCTATCACTACATGATCTTGTGAAAAAGCTCCTCTCCAGCTTTCTTGTAGACCCTATTAGGACTGAAAGCCCACAATAAGGTCTCCCTCGAGCCTTCTCTTGTCCAGGCTGAATAATGCCACTCTCTAAGCCTGTTTTCACAGGAGAGGGGCTCCAGCCCTTTGAATATCTCAAATTAGTCACAGCAGACTAAATGGCATTCATACAAACTTTATGCTTTTTTACTTAATAGCTTTTTGCTGCTTGAAGTAAGGCAGACAATACTTGATCCGGCACAACGCCTGCAGGAGCAGTTGACTTTTCAACTTTTTTTTTCTAAAATAATTTCAGACCAGCAGAATGTTCCAGTTATTAACCTGCTCAGTACTTTGCTTTGTGTGCTCAGAGTCACTGGTGTAGCACTAGAACCCTAAGGCTGCCTGTAGCTTATTATTAAGCCACAGCCTGACCACCCTCTGTGAAAGGGTAGCTCCTTTCTCACACTGGTTCTGCTTCTCCTGAGCAGCAGCTCATACACACACTGTGAAAGATCCAGACTGCTCTGCAGATAGCACCTGCCTCTTCAAGCAGCAAATTGAATAAAGTGGTGAAACTACTGAAATGAAACACTTAACCCAGAAAATTAATTTATTTTAAGATTCTAAGGAGTGGTACTCACTCCCAAGTACTCAGTTGTTAGCAGCTTCTCTCCTGAAAGCTCCCCCAGCTGAGGCAGCAAAACCTCATCTTTGTCCAGATCAGGCTCCAGGATGTCATTGTCCTCCTGCAAGGCAACAAGAAACTCAGGTGTGCAAGGAAGCTTTAAAGCTGGTAATTAAAAAAAAAAACAAAAAAACCAACAAAACAAAAAGCTGGTCCTAAGACAGACCCAATCCAGATGAAGAAAATGTTCTTTGCTTTTGAAACCTGTTGTGACAGTAAATGAAAATGACAGTCAAAAACAGTAAAAGAGAAAAAGTAAAGGAATCATTCTAAAACTATTGCATAGTTATGTAGAGAGTCTGGCATAAACTCCATTAAAAACAATGTCCACTGGACTCTGATGAACTCCAGAGCAAAACGAAAATGAAAAGCAGTTTTGCTTTTGTGAGATTTAGACTCAGTTTTAAATAGTCACAATCAGCTCCTAATTACCTGGAAAGCTGGGTATGTGTGAAACATAACACAGATGATGGCAAAAGGATAAACACTTGTAGACTAGGCAACAATCATCTGTATCAAGCAAAAAACAATCACCCACCCCCCACCTCCACCAAGAAACCACACTTCAAAGTCCACAATATAGTGTATTTTTACTGGGGGTGGAAGTTGCAAAGATAAGCTCTATAAATAGGTTGGGGGGATTTTTTTTTACAAGGTTTGTTAATGCAGCCAGTCGTACTCCCTGACATTATTTAACCTGCCAGGTAACCGAGGCTGAAAGTGTCCCCCCTCTGCCTCCTTGTACAAAATAAGGACTTTGCCCAGGTGCCATCACTCCACTGCGGAAATAACACAATTGGTGCCCTGTTCCCCACTGCTCACAGGCTGCAGCAGATGTTGGAAGCCAAGCCCGTTAATGCAATGGCTGGAAGCCCTGTGATTAAGCCCTTTCTTTTGATGTACTCTGTGGCTGAAGTGGATTTTCACACGGCAGCTCTCTGATTTCATTGCCAGGTGCTGAGTGACAGCGGATCAGAGGGTGTCTGATAAACCGTCACTGTACAGTCACCTCACACAGCTCCAGCTTGTAACCAGACTTGGGAGTCAGAGCTACAATATCACATATTCTCTTTAACAAGCAGCTTTTCAAGATGGTCCAAGTCAAATAAAAAAACAAAAGCAAAGGTCAAATATTGAAGATGAATTAAGTTAGTATTTAACAGACCAGTCAAGAGAATATTGAGCACCAGGAAATACACGCTGTGACCGTGGGTGTCAACCCCAGAAGGCTGACATCTCAAGGCTGGGTATGTACTCCAGGAGCCAGTGTATCCTAAGCTCAACACTAGTTAATTTAAAGCTTACCAGACAAACACAAAAGCCAATTTATTTCTGAATAACAGCACACACCCAGACATTTTTTATATGGTTATATACTCCAGCATTACACAGTACCGAACCTTAAATTTCTGAAATCCCAGAATTTTCCTCTAACAGGCTCAACTGCATCTTGGCCACAGTGTTTAGGAGAAAGTAGTCATTACCACAAGATCTGCTCAAAGCCAGGAGAGAATTCATCAACTCTAAATTAAACACAGATAAAAGCAAAAAACCCCTATGAAAGGTAATAGTAACAGCACAGGGAACATTTGCATGCTCTTGTAAACAATTAAAGCTGGAGCAAAAGCTGCAAATTAAGGCTGCATGAGAGTCTTTTTGTTGTTTCTTAAGTTGTAAAGGTATAAATAAAGGTATTGAACAACATCAGTAAGCAGTCTGAAAGCATGTCACTAAATTGGCAAAATTGGCAATATATGGACATATCCTGAAATGTATTCAGTCTGTAGTAGTTTAAAAGTTACATAAAAGCAAGACTTTTGATAAGATTTTCCAAAACTTTCTGTTGCCAGATCACAACATCAGATGTTATCACAGAACACCATTGAGAACAATAACTCACTGCAATTCCAAAATACAAAAGAGTTCCAAGGATTGAGGTAGTGAGTCAACAAATCTTTGTTTATTTAACAAAGTAATGGCATTATGCATTACTGCCATGAGATTTGTAAACTATATTTTCTAAACTGAGGGACTAAGAAACCAGATGTCCTTGTAGCAGAACAGAATTACAGTTCCCACCAGTAATAAGGATTCAGAATGTGTTTCAATTAATGTTACAATTTGGCTTTTCTTTTTAATAAAATGGCAAAGCAAATGAAAAACTGGAATTGGACACAAAAGCCTACTGTTATTTTTTGAGTCAAATAATAAGAAATGCCAGAAGTCCATTTTATCACATGATGGTCCAGTGGCAAAAATACATTTCAAAAGGATTTGACCTAGAGCCTTTGCTGGGATTGTAAGCAGCAGCAACTCATCTAGGGGGTAGAACAGGAGAATTCACCTTCCTTTCTTTCCCAGGAACAGGTAAAGTGATGGACATGTTGAACATTATCATGCAATTCAATGTCACACCTTTCAGGAAGGAGCTCCTTATCCATGTGTTTTCACAACAAAACACAGTATCCTTTAAAATACTGAAGTTCAAGCAAAGGTATAATGACCTTGGATTCTCACCACACACCCGCGACACTCAAAGCCTTGAAGCATCAGTTAAAAGGTGTTAAGCAGCATTTTAAGCAAAGGGAACTTTTAATGATTAATCTCCATGAAGCCCATCTTGCACCAAAAGCCTTGATTTTCATTGGAGGAGTGGAAAGATTATAAAAAACAGACTTCAGGATGGCAGGAGGTGAAACAATTACAATAATCTAATCCTACAAGACAAAAAAAAGTTTACTGGATTCCCTTACAACTCCCTGCGAACTCTCCCCTTAGAATAAAAAGAGGAGAGTTGATTGTTACATCAAACTTATTTTCTAGCTCTAAACTGAGAATTTCCACATAGCTCTAACTTTAGGCAAAGGGATTACTAGCTCACCACCTATTGTGCCATAGCACAAAAGGTATACACAAAACAAAACAAAAAGTGGCTAAATAATGCAACCAGTGCAAGGCTTCCCTGGACACTGCCAGGCAAAGGCTGGATCCTGCATGATGCTGCAGCCCACAGCAGCTGAGAGCACACCACACCTGTTGCAGTCAGGATATTTGCATTTTTTATGTGCTCTCAAAACAGTAAAAGGTCAATGTGCACTAGAAAATGCATTCTGTCATGCTGCAGTAATAGGAAAAATTTTAGACTTGGTTTTCCCTAGTCACTGTCATTCCCATTAATGTGCAATGAGCTACTAAAATGTGGACACAACTAAGTTTTACCTGTCTTATTCTTTGTTGGTTCAGGACCAAAAACTTGTTTTTAGTCTAAAAGCATGGTATGCAGTGAATCTGTTCTGCAGTAACACTTCTAATACAAGAACATTTTGCAGTTCACTCACTCTCCATGTCACTGACTTCTTCAGGGCCAAACACGTGCTATGATGTATTTGCACACATACATACACCTAAGTATGCACAAATACTGTTTCCAGGACATCTTCTATAGCTGTTTTAAATTTCACAAGCAAGGCTTCTCAATAAAAATGCAGTGGGGTAGATTTCCTCAAGATAAAACTCCCACATAACTGCTGACACTGTATTTTCAAGCCTCTGCTGTGCACTTAGGGCAATGCAGAAATGGCAACACCACCAGTGAAGACTGGGTATAACATTTCCCTCACATGATTTACATCTTGCTTTGGTTGTTAATTTAGGTGATCCAGTATGTTGTGTTGTCTACACCCATGGCTCTATGAAGACAGCTTCTCAAAAGATGTTAAAATACTGGTGCAGAATGCATTTATTAGCAGAAAAGGAAATACAAAGCTAATCAGCTTATATTTACTATGACATAGTAGTTTCTCATGCTTATTTTATTTTCTCATGGGACTTATTCCTTATTTGTAATAACTGTTTCTCTTTCTTACATTCCAGCAATTTACTAAATATATTTCAAAGTTTTTAAACAGCAAATAAAGTCACACCCTGAATAGATAATGATACCTTAAGAAAAAGTGACAACCTGTTCTCTTCACTCATGTCAAGCTACAATCCTTTAATTATCACAGAGGTGGTGAGTTGCTAAAATAAAAGAGTAGGAATTCAAATGAAGAAAAGGTATGGAAACAGATCCAATTTTCTTGTTAGTGCAAGAGTAATTAAGTAAATGTGAAAACCAAAAGCAAAACTAGAAAACTAACATCTGGTTTATTGACACAAATATTTTCTTTCTAGAAGGTTAAGGATTTTTCTAAAAGGTGCCAGAAAGCCTTTACTTACTTCCTCATACTCCTCTTCCTCATCATCATCAGACACAATACTATCATTGAATGGCTCTTCTAGAAAGAAGCAAAACAAAATGGTGTTAGTTAAGTTACACATGTACAACTTAACAGGATCTCATTATTACCTCAGTTTTACAGGAGCAAGATTTAACCAGCTTCACATATAGACATGTCCTTTTCAGGACAACTATTGGAATAATTTGATCCTAATAAGCATTCTACTAAAACACTGAAATCAATTAATATTTTGGAAAATGGCAGAAATAGAAACACTCTGGAATAGTTACTTTCTCATAAAAGTTACTTTCTCATGTCCATGGTGACATCTCCCTGTATTTACAGACAAGACTTGTATGAAAGTGTGTGCACTTGCAAGTTTGTCTATTTTTCAATTTTTTTTTATTAAGAAACTCTATTTCTCCCTACAAATACTTTAATATTAAACTGGTTTTGTATATAAAAAGTTAATACTCATGCAGAATACTTACTGTAAGTTTTGGACAAAATTATTTTCTCAGGAAAAGAGTGGCCAGGCTTATACTGGAAATCATAAAACACAACTTGTACTCATCAATGACTCTGATAAAAGCTCTTAAAAATGCCATTTTCAGGTAGAAAAGGAGTGGTTCTATAACCTTGATGAACAAATATTGTATAGTGACAATACAGTGCTTAAATTCTTTATTTGTTCTTTTACAAGCTAGAACTTGTAAAAGTTCTAGCTTGTAAAAGAACAAAAAAAAAAAAGAAAAGAAAAAAAAAGAAAAAAGAAAAGAAAAAAAAGATAGGTTGTGTTCTCTTTCCAAAAGCCAAACAGAGCAGTTCAACTTTTTCTATGCTTATTGTACAGAAAGATGCAACCAGAACTAATCTCCTTTTCTTTATTTGCTTTCTCTTTCTTCAGTCTTCCTTTCAGTCACAGGCAACAGATAATTGAATAAATATTCCACCTTCTCAGTCTACATTAATGGCATCTACAACTCTGATGACCCATAAACATCCTCTCCAAGAAGGATGGTCTCTGCTCCCAATTCAGGATGAGCCATTTCACATAAAGCTACACCTCAACAGAGCAACAGATGAGCACAAACAGACCTAGTCCCTAAATCCTATTTTATAAATTTCTACTGCATTTTTCCAGTTGGCAGCAGTCTCTCATTACCATCAGACCACTGGCATGAAAGATAACAGGCAAGGTAATTTTATTTATGATCCCAAAACTTTGGAATTGTGTCTTACTGAGCCTTTTATTTCTTCTTTATTACTACAACATAAAGGAAATTTTAAAATACGTTACTTTCAAATCCTGACATTCATTATTCACCCTCTCTCAGACCATCACACCATTGTCATTCTTTGATGGTTCCAATGCCCAGTAAAACCATGAGCTTTTTTATGGCTTTTGTGAAAGATTTAAAACTGTGATAGCTGCCTGTGTTCTGACCTGAATTGAGTTGCTTGATAACAAATTCCATCTGTCGAACCATCTCTTCATTTCTTTCCTTGATAAAGCAGCGCAGAATTTCTTCCATTCCCTGGATGTAGCAGAAAACATTGGTAGATCAGTGTTTCATGTCACCACAGTGACACAGATCTCTTAGCTAAAATATCTTTTTTTTTTTTTTTGGTCAGGGAAAACAGAGGCAGTGTGAAGCAAACCACAGTGTCCAGCTCCAAGTGTTACACAGACAAAAGAAATACGCTCTCTAGATTGCTTCAAGGCTTAAACAGAGACATGTCCATGATGAACAACAAATTTTTACAATAGATCTGTTGCTTTTGCCTTCTGAATTCAGTACACAGTAGTCATCAGAATAGGATAAAATTTGCATCCACAGAGACAACAGTGTTCAGAGAAAGAAAGCAGAAAGCAGAACCAGCTTTGACTTTAAACCTGGTCTCTCTCTTTATGGCTCTATAGCCTTGATGTTGTGTCTTTGAGCATTTATGATCACTTCCAATCCTCTGTGCTCTGTGAGGTAGAACATCTGCAACAATTATGTCTCCATAACTCTCTGGGTTAGTTCTTAAGATGCAAAGACATGCTGCTATCTCAGGAGCAGCATCCTCAAACACAGAAGTTGAAACACAGTCATCACCATTAGACTAACTTTCACAGGAAATCAGTTCCTATTCTGAAACCTTCCTCCTGCTCCTTCCCCAAATAACCATGTCTATACCAGGCAGAAAGAAAAGCAGGAAAGAACTCCTTTTAGTGGCTACTCACTGGTGTAGAATAAGAGGAAGAAGTAGCAGGTGAGACAAAAGCATCCAGGAGGCCACAAGGAGTCTACAAAATACTACAAGGACACATTTCTAAAATAACACCTTTCATTTATAATTCAGACAGAATCCTTCACACTACTGGGGCTCCACTCCTGGGAAAAAGAGCTGGAAACATGGCAGAAGTGTTTGAGAAATACATTCATACTTCCCTGAGGATTAAAGGGGAAGGGCCTTTTGTGGGTTCCCTTCTCAAAATGCCCTGGCTGCCACCACACAGCCCTGCTGTGCCCTGCTCAGCAGGTCCCTGTCTGGGCCATCTCTGGCAGAGGTGATGATTTTCATGCCCTGCAAAGCAGCACTTCTTACCATTTCTTTGGCTTCTTCTCGGACAGAAGGGATGGCCAGAATACTGTACAGCACTCCATTCACATATGACTGGACCTAAGAGGAATACATAGTAATACCATGAAGAAAAACTCTTACATTCCTCCCAGCTGACTATCAAAATGTAAGAGTGAAAGTATAAAATAACTATACTTCAAAGAGTTTAACCAGGCTAGACTGGACTAGCAAAAATTCCCACATGGGAAGCAGAGAACTTTTAGGATGCAAATATACTGTGATATGGTTGATCTAAACCAGTATGCTGCATGCCAATTTCCCAAACAGCCCCCCTGCTTCTGATAATGTATTCTTACAAACTGACCTAGCCATAAATAAAATTAAATAAAAAGGAAAAGAAAGAGAGAAAAGCAAAAAAAGGTCAATTTCTGACAAACACTAATAGCAGTACAATAAACAGGACAAAGAACAGGGAAAAGTCCCTGCCAGCATGAACTCAAGACAGGCTTCAAGCACTGTAGCCTCAGGCAGGATGATAAAGCCAAAGCAGCTTCATGAATGTCACAAGTCTACTACTTTCTTATAGTATATTAGTATATATAGGAGATTTCCTATATTCCTTAAAACTACAGCAAATGTGTTCCCCTGCATCTGATGGTTTGCATAATGGGTTTGCATAATGGGTTTACATCACACATTGTTCATCTCATGAACAGTCAAGCTTGAGGTGATTTGGTGCCTGACATTTAAGCAGCATCAGAAACTGCAATCAAAGCACATGGACTGCATGGTAACTACATCCAAAGCTATCATTTTTAGCTGCCAATGTTTGTTAAAGCAAGAAATGCTTTTGTCTAGAAAGACCTCTGCTCAACAAAATAAAATATATGCATTTGTGAATTTTAAGCAAAATTCATGCAATTTAATTAATGAGGATCTAATAAAGGAAACAAAACCAATTTACTTTTTACAACTTTTTCTTTCTTCTTTTTTAAATTTTTCTTTCCACCTTTTCATTAACCCAAAGTTTGATATACAAATACCTTAGGATTCTCGTGGTCAAGAAGACCAGAAAGAACTCTGAGCATGGGGTTTGGGATACTTGCACATATCTTCTTCCCTGCAAAAGCAGAACACATAAATATGCTTGAAAAACAGAATAGATCAAAGCAAGTTTCTTTCTTACTTTTTAGAATCAGTATTAAATATAGTTTGCACAGAGCAATACTGTTTCTTGTTCCTGACAAATGCTGTTCAGCATAACTGAGTTGAAATCAGTGAAGTTACTCTGGATTTATGCAGTTGTAGTCTTGGACAGGATGCAACAAAAAAGGGGATTTAAAAATTTAACAAAGGCAATTTTTTGCTTACAAGAAGCAGAGAATTTTTCACCCTTACCTTACTTTCCATTTTAAAAGGAAATTTAATTTATGTTCTTTTTAAGTCTCTTGGACACAGACAGGATCTTATTTTCTTGGGGGGAATCTCTGCTTTGTAGAAGTGAAAGCAAGGTGAAGGTTAAGCTCCTCACTCTTACTCCTCAACCCAGTTCTTTCTGTTTACAAAGAAATCTCTTACACAGAGTCTGTAAGTGGACACAAAGTGTACTTTGAAGAGTGGGCCTGAACGTAGCAATGGCAGCCTTCACATACTAATATCAAAAATAATCAAATCTTATAGGGTGCCATTGCTTAATTCTTTAGAATTTCCATAACTGGAATTCTTGGGAAAAGAGATGTGCTCAAAAGCATTGGTTATAACACTCAAATATCCCTGGTTGTGGTTCCTGCTGCTGACTGCAGTCACTTGAAAGAATCCAGGTAAAACAGGAAAAAAAGTTTCACAATCTTTCCTATCTATTTCCTGAAATAAGGCTGTAATTCAAAATGTAAGACACCTGCACTCCTTAGACAAAGATTCATGAGCAAGGCAGCACAATACTCCAGGTTGTAATCAGACAGGCAATCTGGGTCTATGAGAACATCAACCAGCCAGAAAATGAGCCCATCTTTGATCATTGCTGACTGCAGTGTGCGCCTAGGATTAAAAAAATAAAATCAGATCACAAATCACAAATGTCAGATCACAACATAAATAGCTTTCATATACATTTATAGCCAGTACAAGTACATTAAAAATACACTAACCTGCTGAAAAAAAAATTCCTAATCTACCTGTTTTGGCAGAATCATTAAACTAAATAATTAACAAAGCCCGAAGAAATTGAAGATGCAGATTCCCATATGGTTAGAGGACTAAAACATTGTTGGACAGATCAGGAGGTTTTGTCTTTTGTTTTATTTTGTTCTTTTTAAACCTGTGAACTGCTGAGGTAAATTTCTTCATTGTTTTCTAGGGCTTCTTACTCCAGCTAAAATGGCATTTTCAATTGTCTTTTTAAATTGGTTTTAAAAGCCAGCTACACACAACAGATCCATAAAACAAATTAATTACTTCTTCTGTCATAGGTAGCCATAGCACTGTAGCACTTTTGTACTGCCAGTTTGACAAATGAGGTTTTTTGCTTGAATCTACTTGCACTTCTGTCTAGAGATTCTTAAATCTCATGCTCTTTTAATTCAGTTTGTAGTTGCCCTCAAAGACTATGGTGAATAAAGTGCCAGCTGGCCAACTGTGATCTACAATAAAAACTCTACAATACAAAAGAAGTATATGCTGGTAGAAAAGTCTTACTGAAGAACAGAATTTTTCATAACATTATTTCCAAGAGGTATTGTATTTAAACTGCAAAGATCAAAGCAGGTGCTTTCCTGGCTTTGGTCCTGAAAGCTCATATGTTTCTTAGTGCTGGATATTGCAGCAGGTCTATGGCATGGACTAAGCAAAACAAGGGAGCATCTGACCACATATTAAAAAAGTTTCCCTCATGTCAAGTATCTGGAATTAACCTTCGATAAGATTGTTACTTTTTAGAAAATAAAACACTTCCAAATTTTCAGTATTCTTCCTGACTGCTGTGAAAACAGAGTTCCTCAGATCATATTTACTTGATAAACAGAGCATGCCCTTTACTGCTTTTGCGTATTTCTTTTGTGGTGGGTGCTTGAGTCAGACTGCTAATGCAAAAGGAAGAAACAAGACAGCCTGTGCATAGACAGCTCCAGGAAAGGGGGTCAACAGGATAAAGATGAAATCCCTGAAAAATGTTTGCAGAAAGGATAATGAAAACCTTATGCTTTGGAATGTATCACAACTCTTTTTTTTTCCATGTAGGATCGTCAGAGCTTTCTGCATGAAGATTTTCACTTTCTTCAGTTAAGGAACACATACAAAGCACACAAAGGCTGTGGCAGGAGATGTACATTTACTTGGGTCTTGACAGCTGGTAGGAAGTCAGGTTAATTCAGTCAGCAAAACTGAATTCTCCTCCATAATAAATGACATTGCTTTCATCAGCCATCAAGGGTTCTGATGATTGTTATGGGAAAATCAAGTGCTCCTCTTTCCTCCCTGAACAGAGCCTAACTAGCCTGCATTTCCTCCCCTGCTGTCACCACCACACGCTGTGCTTTCATCACCTGAGGCTGAATTTCTGCAGAGCCCCCAGAACATTCTCCCATGTAAGGGAATCCTTGTCTTCAGCTTTCAGCCTGTCCTCCAGCATTTGCAGCAATGTTAGGTTCTGAGAAAGGTAGGCACGACCTGGTGCAAAAAGTGATGAAAGAACAGATGCTGAGATAGCAGCTAAGACAGAAAACCTTCCTCTCTTTGGAAAAGTAAGCAGGACTGACCTCAGTTTCCTCTTGACAAGCCACAAACTTGTGCCAAGATCCAAACAAACCTGCACAAAGTTGTGTAGCAGACCAGTGGCAATCAACCCAGACACTTGGGGTATTAGAGGTCCACACTTGCCAAATCAGTACCACACAGAATCTACTTTCAGTACATGCTTTCTGACCTAGCAGTTTTGTACAATCAAGAAAAAGAACAGAAATGTCCAAGGAGCTTGGGAAAGTGAGGTGCCCTCCTGCTACTGACTTCAAATGAGATTTCAGCACCTGGTATACTTAGCTCCAAAAATAGCAGCAAACCAAGAGCTAATTTGGGACAGGCAGAGATAGAAAGCTGGATATATATGCATCTGGATTGTTAGCAGTGATGCACAAAGATTTATTCAGGTGAGGACCATGAAAATGCAGGAGCCACAGTAGTTACTACTGCACAACCTGGTAGCAGGACTGCCCACAGGAAACCTAATTAATGGGGAGTTTTGTCTATAACCCTCATGGAGAAACTGAAGACTATATTAAAGGCAGTATCTGAGCAAGTTCCCACACAGATCACAAATCATCAGAACAAGTCAGAAATACTGAATAGACAGTGTCAAAATGAAAACTTTCCAGATACTGAAAAGCAGTTTTGAATGCATGCTACAAAAGATAGTGAATCACTAGAAAAAGGGTGCAAATAAGGCTCTGAATTTCCACATGCAGTGACATGCACTTGTGAAGCACCAATAAGACAGCATTATATGTAAATGCTATCTTATTTTTTGCAGTGAATCTTTTACCTTCTATCAGTGAAGCAAAAGCATTGATGAGCCTTGCCATATACTGTCTGACTACCTCACTCTTAGAATATAATAATTGGAGGACACTTCTCTGAAAAAGAAAGCAGATGTTAATAAATCACAAAAGTTATTCTTCTATAATGTTTTAAAAACTCCATTAAACTTACACAGAAAAAACACAAACCCTTTGGATGCATAGTGATTTGTCAATATGATGTACAATTTTTTTTTATTGGCAGGGGGCTGAAGGAGAGATGGAAAATGAACAAATAGGCAAATTAGAGCTTCTCATCTGAGTCTCTTAAAACACCATTAAACTGTGGTTAGAGTGGAAGTTATATTGAGCCAAAACAGTCCAGTTAAAGATGGTACCTAAAATGAATATATAGTCAGTGACAAAAAAAACCCCACAAACCAAACAACTTAGCTTTGTTGACAAACTTAAGTGCAGTAATATTACCTGAATAGGAATGCTTTTCTTTGACAATGAAGAGCATGGGAAGCAGCTCAGTAACTTACCAACACCACCACATTGAAATGATTTCTTATCTGTTTTATTTCAGGCTTTACATATAACTTCCCTCTTATAGAAATTTAGAGGAAGAAAAACTGATGGTTGATTTAATAATCCTTTACGTTTCCTAGTGATACAAGAGACTGTTGCAAAGACAATAAAGCCACAACAAACCAAGCAGGCTCAAGTGCCTCAAACCCCTGAGAAACTCAATTATGCATAGAAATCACTACAGTCAATGAAAAAAGTTGTGCTTTTCTTAGCAGCAGTATTGAGTTATCAGGGACTGAAACAACTTTTCAAAATCAACACACCAGCAATTCCCCTTTCTAAAGAAAGGTGCCAATCCACCTTAAATTCACAGAAACACAGTTGATCATTGCAGGTGCACAATGACACATTCCACAGCGGCACTGGGACTGAAGTCCTAATTTAGTTCTTATCTTAGATCAGTGAAATGAATTGAGTGTATTATTTAACAATACACAATCACTCAAAAAGAGACACAGCATCTGATAAGCAAGACTTAAAGGGCTCAGGCTTCAGTTCAACTGACACAAGTGAAGCACAGGGAGGTGATAAACTTCCATTTGTCTACAAGAACCATGTTTACATTAAGAGCTCTTGTAATGCAAAGCTTTGCCATCAACATTTAAAGACTGGGATGCAGAAGCTAAATGTATCACCCAGTTTTGGCACTACTACCTTTTTTTCTTCTCCTCTTCCAGAGAGCAATAAAATTTCATGATCAGCACTTCATAGACATAAATGAGCAATATCACACAGAAGCTGGACAACTGACAACTCAGTTTTGGCTGACCTGACAGCTGCTGTGGCAATCTAGGAGGTCATTACTGATGTAGGCTTGCATGATAGTGTCTCTCTGTTCTCCAGGATATGATGTTGTCAAACGCTAAAATAAATAACAACATAAACAAGTAAGTAAAAAAAAAAAAAACCACAAAAAGCCGAAACTATGGATTGATGACCCCTGGAGATTTTAAAGGTGCTGATAGCTGAGAACCCCTTTCATGGGGAGCAGTAATTCAACCTCAGTGACCTAAGGGAAAGAGATGAAATGAACTGACCTGACCTCAGCTGTGTGATCCACTACAAAACTGTTACTTGGGTCCTCTCATCACTGTCCATACAGGAAGGATACAGAATTACTTCCCATAAAGTTAAAAAAGCTCCTCTAACGGTTACATATGCGGTGCTATTCTTAAACATCTGAGACAGAGCATTGGGCTAGAAGTACTTTTTGTCAGAACAAACAGATTGTTTTTATGTGAAAACAGACACTGAAACTTGATCAGAATTCCACTATTATCTTTCATGACTGTCATTTTGAACACACCAGCTTCCTTTTCAGCAGGAAAATGTAACTTCCTGTTGTCACCTGTAATTTTTCTGAAATGTCATTACATGACCCGAGTCAACCAAAAGGTAGATTCCTGTAAAATACCTTGATTATAAAGCAAAACTGGTGATTAGACTCAGGTATGTCTTAGATACAGCAGTATTTATATATTTAAAAACCAAAAGGATATGTGGAAAAGGGAACTGCCTAACACAACAATTTATTTGAAAGCACATCGGAAATTATTTCCACTGAATATCGCAGAAATCTGGGAATTGCTCATGTAATTGCAATTGTAATGTCTCTCCTCTGATGAAAAGGACACTGCTATGCTACAAATAGACACCTCCTGTCTGGGGTGCCTTCATCATCTCATCAGCCTTAGGAAGCTTCACCAACAGGAATTTGCCCATCACGTTGAACTCATCACCAGATCTTGTTTGCAAAAGGGATCTCAGTTGTGGATGCTTCCCTGTCCTTACCCAGCGCAGAGCCTGCAGTAAGAGGGCCTTGAGACGATCACTTCCTGTAATCAAATCTTTCTTCAGCTTCTCATAATCCAGAGAGGGCAGCAATGGCACATCCTGCACCTTCCTAAAGGAAAAGACACTCATCAAAACTCTCTCTCCTCGTTCAGTGCAGCTGATGTTACTGAGGTGAGAAGAGCCAAAACAGGAAGTCTGCTTCAGGAAAAGAACTTCCACATTTTCACACTTTTATTACTTTTGTTACCATTATAGTATTAGAACAACAGACTTGTTAAATTTGGGGTTATTTCTTACTTATGCATGCAGCTTGCTTACCTTATCATAATTTGCAGACAGTAAACTGACAAGACAGTTGATGAGCTGAGATTTTTACTGACACAAAACAGTACAGTAACATCCATTTTTCTCCTCCCCTACTGGACCACAAGGGCATGAGGGCAGCAGCTCATGGCTCTTGACACAGTTAGAAACAGATGCAGCAAAAAGCTGCAGCTCCATCTCCACCTCCAAGCCCTTATGTACACAGAAATGCCGTCTCTGTAGCAGAGGTGGTGTGGGCTGAATGGATTTTTACAGCCTGGAGTATGCTGACTTCACATGCGACTTAATACAGGACCACAATTCTGTGCATCAATACTATCTTGCTATTTTGAAATTTAACACTGCAACAGAAGTTTCCCTTAAGAAAATTGCTTTCAGTCAATGTTTTAATATTAATATTTAATTATAAATCACTAAAATGTTTTACTGTCTTCCCATCCTACCACTTTTCAAAACAAATTTTATGTCCTATGTATAATTGCCCCATTCATTATCTTGTAAACAACAGGATTAAAAGTGTCTCAAAAATTTAATAAAACTTCACCTTGAATATATAACTTCTATTCAGTATTATAAGCCCAAATTTATTAAGTCCGACACAAAAAAATTAAAGGAACCCAAAAATCCATATTAGTGACTCCCCCTTTTCCTGGATTTGCAAGAATCAAACCAGTTAGAACAACAGGACTGAAATATGTGGAAACACTAAAAATACAGCAACAGCCTCACATGTGTGGAATGGCAGATTTACTGGATCAACAACATTGTGCTGAAATTAGAACATTATTGAAGCTGCTCAGCAGAAGAACACAGATCACAGAATATTTGCATCAATGCTCACTGAGGTCAGAGGAAGCACAGAGGAGGAGTGGGTCCCATCTGCAGACAACTGGCAGTGTGTACTTTACAAACCCCTCCTCTTCTCTACAGACAGAAATGAAGCTCAGCAACAAATACTTACATAGAGGATAAAGATGCCCTTAACAGTGTGGAAGCCTGAATAACAAAAAGAAAGAAAAAAGGAAATTAAAGCATGTAAGTCCAAATTTCACATAATGTTATTAATGAGGTCCAAAGTGAATTCTTTCACTAAGATTCTGCAGTTCTTTTCCTATAAAAACCTGTGCTGTAAACCAGAAGCACAGCTAAAGAAAGAGCACTTCAGTGTTTATCTTTCTTTTCCCTTAAAATGTTTTACAGGTCAAAATCTCTTTTGTTATGATCTGGCTATATTATCCTCACCCACACAGTCCACAAATTACCTATGCTTGAAGCATTTAAAATAATAATAATAATAAATGAATAGAAACTACTATCTGAGCCCGCTGAGGAAGATGAAGAACTTGCTAAGCACATTCACTGACTTAATAAATTTTCATACCTTTAAAATTGCAATAATATTTCATTGGAGACCCAGCATGCATTCCTGCACATAAATATATTGTAATTCTTTGCTCCAACACTAATGTTATCAAGTGCCTGCTGCTACCAAAATATACCCCTATATATAATTACTAATATGTAAAGATAAGACTACGTATTCTGGTATGGATAAAACCAATATAAAATAGTGTGCCATTTCTTAGTGGTTCTGCCTAGGATATTATAATTAAATCCTGGATATTTCTTCTCTGCAGGGTGACACAGTGCCTTGCAGGCACCACTGCACAACAAGGAACATCAACACCACATAAAAGTTCCACATGAAAGTTGTCTGCCTCAGTGAGTATCATTGTAGGTAAGCAAAGAAGCAGCAATTCTGGCATAAAAGTGCTTCATGTCATGCATTCTGATGTCAACTACATGCTGTATTTGCAGAATATTCAATGTCACCTCTTTGTGTTGATCTCTCTGCTGAAAATCTCTGATTACCACTTATGCCTGTAAAACTGGTCTTCTCTCCTAACTGAGCCTCTTTCAATGGGAACTATATAATCAATGTCTATTGTCAGATTTAAAATGGTGGGATTTAGGAGACAAAAAGCATGAAATACCATAGAGAATATTGAATTACACCAACTGACATATTCCTGAAAACAACCTTGTGGATATCCTTGTAATACAAGGAACTGCTCTATTATATGTGAAATAAGCTTATGTGCACATTGGAAAGTATTTTATATCATGTCAATGAATAACTTATATACAATAAACAGGTCATACACCTCAAAAGTAAACTGGACCAGCAGCTCTCACATGATAGCTTATCTTACACAATACAAAATTCTTTCTAAGTATCATCTCAGCCCCTAGACTGTTTTGCCCTTGTTCATTTTCCTTAGCATTTTCAATATGTATAAAAAGTTAATTTTATTTAAACAAAACTGTTTTCCCAGTCAAAACCTAAAACCTTGTAGCTGCATGTGAAATTAAATCACAAATCACTTTCGTTGCCTCTGTCAGCACCTTTCTCCTCTGTCCATTAGAGGAAATGGAAGAAAGTGACCATAGCACTTGAATGCAAAAAAGATTGCAGAGCCCTTGGAGATGGAAGGCCAAACAGAGAATAGCGATGTGTAAAGAAACAGAGCAGGGCACTAGGGCTATACAGATGTATATAAAAATTCTCTGCTTCTCAATAAAGTTTTTTTTTAATGCACTTCTTTGGTGTCTTAGAAAGAAAAACGTGCTCCAACCAAAATCTAACCAAAGGATAACTGGTTAAGATGCACATATCGCTCTTCTACACAAATAAAACTTTTCGGCAAGTGTAGGATTTTGCAAGCTTTTATGAAATTTCAAACTACAGAAACTTCAACTGGAAAAACAGATCAAATGGGACAAGGTCCTATTAATTCCCAAATTACTTTTTAAGCCAGCAGATGGAGCACAGCAAGGTATTTAGTATGGTTTCCTTCTGTATTCTTCCTACACCAAAAAGGCACCAGAGAGTGAGGCAGGCCCTGCACTGGGGCTCTGAGGGCAGAACCACTGAGCTGGAAAAACTTCTGCTCACTTTGCTGATCAGAGACAGTTTATCGGTTTAGAACCTGCACAGGAGGAAGGAAGTTCTTTCAGGCTTTTGGTGTTTCTGGGAAAGCAATAAGGAAAAAGTTCATAGTACATCAGGTTCAATTATCAAAGTCTTACAGGAATGTAGAAAGTTTTGGGGGGCTAGTTTGCTCTTCAGGGCACTGTCATTTCTCAATCTGACTATGGCCAGCACCACTGATAAGCAGAAAGAATGCAAGCATGTTAGAGGCAGAGGTTTCCTTTCTTCCTTTTCATCTGCATGATTGCAATTAGTCATAAGTAAGCTAATCTGCATCTGTGGCATGCTGAGTAAGGCATTGGCTCAGGAGATACACTTCTAGTCCTGATTCAGCCACCAACTGCAGACAGAATCCAAACACATCATTTCATGTCTCTGGACCTCAATTTTTCTCATCTGAAAAGCAGATACAGGCATCAATCTCTTGAACAAGCTGGGTTTTGAGATCTACCAATGAATGGCAGAGTGCAAGATCTAAAAAGTATTATCTTGCTATTAAGCAATTCAATGTTTATATGACAATCATCATAAATAGAAATTATTTAGTAGCTCCTCTTCTCATTTTTCTTAGATTACAAGATTTATTTCCTCAGCATTTTCTCCCAGGCCCTTTCCCCAGTCTATCCTGGAACAAGCTAGCCATAATTTCAACCTTTTGAGTGACAGGATACCTTAGATTGCCAAGGAAAGGCAGAGTGTGAAGAACCTGTGGCAAGCACGTTCCTATGTCCCAACACTCAGACTTCATCTTGAAAAAAATACATTTCATGCAAAACCTATCTTGAGAGAGGATCATTTGTCATAACAAAAAGACATGCAGAAGCTCAGTGTCTTAAGGAAAGAAAGACAAGAAAAAACAGCCCAAGCATAGCTCATTCTGGTAGGATCAGGGGTATGACTTATGTTTGTGTTGGTTCTTGCCAAAGCCAAACCAGGAGCCACATTAAGTCAAATAATTCTGTCACGATGCACATTAGCCACAGATGGCATCCCTTTATTTTTGAACAAAGACAGGCATGAATATGAACAGCATGGAATAAAACAAAGAAGTTCAAAGGGAAAAAAAAAAATCAGTATTTATAAAAGAAAGCAGATGCACTTGATGTGCAAGCCAAAACCACAACTGATTTTATCAAATACTGCAGCCCTATATTCAAGCCATGTCCCCTTTGCTGTTTGATGTATATATTCATAATATGCTGAAGGCAAAGCTGAAAGTCAAATTCTGTTCTCAGTTCCCACTCTGAAAATGTGCTGTAAGAATTCAGTGTAAACTCAATGCAGATTCAGAATTAATAATCAAAGATACGTGATGAATATGTGAAGAGTAAAACCAAAATTTGAGCAGATTTCCACAAATCATTGGAACTCACAAATCTATGTTGAGTTCATTTGTTACATACTAATAACAAGAAGACTGCTCCATGCAGCCTGTGAGGGATTAGACCCTGAGCTTGTGTAACCTGGCAGGTCTACTGGGGCTATGCAAAGTATTATTTCATAAGAAGGTCTACAAATGTTTTTAATTTTTTTCCCCTATTTATAATAGAGATATGCTTTTATGAAAACTTACCACTGGTGATATAAAACAGGTTCTCTAAGACATCTGATGTGCACATTAAAAAGTCACACAGTAATACTGTGTGATAACGTAATGACAACACAAATGTTAGAAAGAAGTATAAAATACTATACATAAACAGTGAGGGGAGCTGAAAGCTACCCATATATTCAAGAAATGTCTCAGAATCAGAGTCAGACAACTTTGCAAAAATTTTATAAACAACTCTGCACAGTAAGCTATTACATTCTACATTGTATAAAGTTACATTTAATTAATGCTTTATACTAATCTGGATAAGGACAAAGTTTTTCTTTAGCAAAAATAATTTGATTCATAATTGCTCATCTGTCATCAACCTTTCTCAATCTCAAAACAGAGCATTATATGAAGGAACAAAATGCTTAACTTCAAGCAAAAAGTGTCCATTATGAACATTCATGTCACCAATGGGAACAGGTTGATTGATACAGGTGATCTTTCACCATAGGTGGATGTGGGTCGTGCTCTCTACATCAAGATAACTTATCAATTAAGTATGTAAGGAATAGTCCATTGCATTCAATATTTCTATGACTATTTCTCCAAATAAAATGTTGTTCTAAGTGGAAAGTTGAATGCCCACAAGGGTTTACTTTAATTCCAGGTGATATATATGTTTGAAATTTGGGCAGCTTTTCTTGAAAGCAAAATCTTGTTTTACCTAAAGAAAGTGATAAAAATATAAATATGCATTATTTTTAATTGACTGGCATTTTTCAGATTGGTGTCAATCACTTTTATGAATTGATTACATACTGAGTTACTCAGAAGAAGACTTATTTCCTTTCTTCACAAAGAATGCACTGACTATGGGCAAAATTAGATACTTATGGTGTACTTGTAGTATTGCCAGAATACAAACTTCCATCTGGATTACAGAAGTCACAGGCAGTACAGAGAATATAATTTTGTGTTTTCAGCGAAAGAGGATCATTTTAACTGTGTGAAAGAATTTCATAATCTTTACTACCAAAAGGAAGTTTGACTTTAGAAACAAAAAATACAAATATGCAGAATACAACACCCCTGTGAAGGGCATGAATCAGCTTGCTGAATTATCTTGGGCAGTAATATTTATTTGCTTTGTCAAAGGTGTTGTGGGGGTCAGCTGGTTTTGGCACACTTCACAGAGAATGTATACTATACACACATGATCCCATGGAAGAAACAACTGCTTTCTGCATGCTGTAAGAAGCTAAGTTTCATGTGAAAGTTGTGGACAAAGCTGCTCTTATGTTGACATGCTGTGTTACGTGCATTATGAAGCCATAAGGTTACCCAGAACATCTATTCCATTCCCCATGCAGAATTTCCAAGCCCTGTACATTTTCTGACTCTTCATAAACCACACAGTTAGTGTCATGACAAGTTAAAATGCAGGGAAAATTGCTGCACATTGTGAAATAAAGAGAAATGCAGACTGTGAGAGACTTGAGCAGGCAACGTGAAAGGAAATAAAGATAGACACTTACATATCCGTCATCACAAGGGCTCATAGAGTAATATCCCTTTATAGGCAAACAGACACACATTAAAATAAAGAAGATTAAAAAAAAAAAAAGTTAACAGAAATAAATCACAGAGAAATGCATAGTTCAACAAAACCTAAAAAACAATAGAAATTCAAAATTAACAGACTATTAGCTTTGAAAAGTATAAACATGTTCTCCCAATCCTCATACTTTTATGTCTTAGAACTGCAATTGCTGTGTCTCATCTATGATATATTTGGAAGTTCTCCTCTCAATACCTGGCAAACACAGTCTGCACATTGTTCCACACTGTCAGAGTCAGAACAGCTACACAGAAAGCACTAACAAATTGACAGGAATATATGACCTGTGCTGCTCACTCCACTGGGCAGCCAAGAGAGAAACCCTGAACATGGCCTGGATCTGAAGACCTCAGCTCCTGAGAAAGCACCTGCCACTATTCTGCACGCTTGCTTTGACTGGAATTTCTGACCAGCACATAACAAAGACAGAGAGACAACTGAAGGTGTTTCAGCAATGTTATCAATTCTTCATCCCAAAAGGTTCCAGGGATAAACTAAGAAAGTCTCTGGAGGGAAACCTAGTATGTAGTTACTAAAATAAAGAATGGTGCTAATTCACGTTTGAGTAGTTTAGTACAAAATATGCCATGTTCTCCTTAAGTAGACTAAAATACTTGGAACAGCTTTGTATCTAAAAAGAACAGTCTTAATTAAAAATAAAAGTACACAGTTCAACACAATGAAATAAGACCAACATAAATTATTTGCCTTTTTGTGCAAACCTGCCAGTACTTACTTTAGAGGACATATTTGTACAGATGAATAAGCACATAAACACCCTATTTAGCAGGCTGCTCTTTAACAGACATATACAGCCTTGCACAGAAGACATAAGAAACTTGTCACTTCACTGTGAGCAGAAAATAAAGTTATTTTTATTCTTTAACCAATTTTAAAAATCTGACATTCTTCTTTTTATTATCATGATACTTAGAATTCCCAGATGTGAAAAATTACTTTAACTTTCATGGTGCTATAGACACATACAGACAATTCCTGACAAAGACAATTTAAAATTAAATTTAAGACAAAGGATGACATCAATAGAGACCAATAAGTGAGCAAAAGAAACCAGGAGATAAACTGCATCATGATGAGAGACAATTCAACACATGCACAACCTGAGCCAGTGAAAATGGATGTAGGAGGCATCAAGACAAAAGATGACATTAAAATAAAGTTTTAACATTAAAGGAAATCACAAAAGGTCGGATGAGACAACCTTTCAAAGTTCCTTCCAAACGGGGCTAATTCTATGATTTGAGGACAGTAACAGGAAAAGTTTGTGGAAACCCCTACTGAAGGCAATACCTTACCCTTAAAGAGTTCATGTAAACAGAAAAACTTGCAGCAACTTGTGAAAAGGTCATTACATACTGCATCAGCAGGAAAAAATTAACTTCTCCTTGCCTACATGAAGAGGTAGGCTTGTTTCTTCTTTTCCATACATAAATGAGAACATATAAAATAATCCCATGGATAGAGATGCAGAAAACTGATTGTGCCATCCAAAGAAAAGCTCACTTAGAGTAGATGCTGTTTGCTGCAATGTGCACTTTATTTTTAAATGAAAGAGCAAACATCTGCATAATAATGCCTGGTGAATCCACCCTGAGTGGTTTAAAGAGTGATTAAAAAAAACAAAATAAAAACCTTCTGTTACCCTCATCCTAGGTTTCATGTGGTCTGCTGGTGCAGACATTTCATAAGTAAGAAACAGAATACTTGCCACCAACCATTACAGCTTGATGGCAAGTGCACAGTTGCAGTAAAAACCATGTTTGAGGAAAAACACCCAAAGAGTACAAGAAAAATAGGAGCCCATAGTAGTCATTACAACTATAACAACTCCCAAAAATAATAAAAAAGAAAAATCTTTCTTGTTCACAGTTTGTAAGTGACAGTTTAACTTTCCAGAGGAGCTAGTAATTTTGTCCAGTGACAGAACTTAAAAAACCCACCCCACTACTTTTCCACAGCTTCAAGAGTGGTATCAAAAGAGACCCAAAACTTGCAAGGGATATTAATTCACCTAATTGTAGCTACAGGTAAATATGATCAGAATGAATAGCAGCAAAAACATAATGGGCATTTATTCTATTCCATGACACAGGTGAATACATGCAAACAATTTTACAGCTTTCAGGTCACAGAAAGATTCTCCAGTGGCTTACACCCATCTCTACTATTGGCAGAAAGTGCACATCTGAAGAAGCAGTTCCTGTTTTGCCTGTAATCCAAAACTTAGAGAACCTTATTACCTTATCCCTAATCCAAAATACTCCAGGAAGGTGTACAGATTATTTCAATCAAAAAAAAACCTGGTTTTGGGTTTCAGACTTGAGCCTGTGCTACTTTTGGTGGAGTGTGAATGTACTGTGTTTGTGATAAAAAGCCAGAATCGTCTTGGCTTCATGATGAGTATTGAACAGAAAACTGCAGGCATCAAAAACTACAACCCCTGCTTCTTATCCACCAGACAAATCAAGACTAGAAAAGGAAAATGGTAAAAAAAAATTAAAATTTGACTTAAGAGTGTTAAAAATATAAGGAACTGTGATAGTCCTGTAATAAATTGCTGTACTTGAAAGTATACTTTTCAAATTTACCATTACCCACATCAGTTCCCCATACAAAGGAACACTAAAAAGTCAGGAATCTATTAACTCCTCAAATAAATGTTTTCTTCATTTCTTCAGCTTGTCAGACCTGCTGTTCTGGCCTTCTTGTCTTAAATCCCCACCTTCTGCTCTGACAATTCTCTCAGGTTTCTTATCTCCCAATTCAGGACAACACATGTCAAATGACATGATGGAAGGTGGAGATAACATTCAACTGCAGCTAAGAGAAAAACCTTAGGGTAAAACAGGGCTTCAGAGGCCTTGGAAAGGTCTCCCAGCTGTAACACAGTAGTGTGACCTCTCTCCCACTGCACGCAGCAGATGCATCCTGTTAATGGATGTAGATCAGGCTCAGGAGCTGACCCAGGAAGTCACAGAGCTGGCAAGAGACATGGAGCTGTTCTGCAAAAGAATGAGATCCAATCCAGCTCACGAGAGAACACAGAGCTGACACCAGAAGGCCTTGCTAAGTAAGATTCCAGGGTATGATTACAATGGAAAACTCTTTTGACTGTCATTGCCTCAGGTCTTAAAGCTGACTCAGTAAGACTTGCCTGTGGAGTTTGTTCTCCTGACACAAATTTCTTCCAGTTTGAAAGGACAGGCCTTCAGCCATGGTGGGGGCCAAGCCAGGAAGCTGATGTTTGCATATTAACAACTGATACAGGCCACCTTTATTGTAATTTAAAAGCCTGAGACCTGACAGCTTTCTACTACACAATATGACTTTCTTCAACATTAAAAGTTGAGGACAATGCACTGGGAACAAAATCAACTTTGCATACAAATAATGCTACCAAGGTTATAACCCAAAGTATACTCCTTAATTTCCTTGGACAATACTTCATTTTGCTTACAGTACTCATATAATCCTCCTTCCCAGTGTAACTAAAAACTACCAGTGTGGCTGATTTAACAAAATATACTCTAAAGCTCAAGTACAGATCTCAGAGATTGATGCAGTTTTAGCATTTTCTGCTCTCAGAACCTGACCCAAAACCTGGACTGGCTGTGAACTCAAGCACTTCCTCTTTCCAAACTATGTAATGCATGTCCACTCATACCCATACGTAAATAACAGTGGTGGAAACTTAAGGCTGTGTGACAGTACCAAAAAAAAGTCATCTCCTTGCTAATGATTCCTTTTTCTGCTCATTTATTTAGAGATATTGATCCAGCAGAACCAATTTATTTCAGGGTCTTGTCCTGACATTGGTGATGTCAGTGAGATAGGATCATCCTGAACAGTCAAGGTGAAGTGGGGAAAAAAAACCCTAACAACCGACAAACCACCATATTTAATTGCTGATAAAACTCTTTAGACAATGACTGTTTTTTTAAGCCTCTCACTTGTCTTGCCTACAGAATGAGGTAAGATGATGGTAAGGTAAGGATGAACGAAGTAGCTGCCCCTCTGCTAGTCTCTTCTCTCTGTAATTATGCAGCTGGTTGCCCCTTACAGCAGGAGGTTTGTGAAATGGAGTAGCTGGAAAGACCACACTCTAGTGCCTCTAAGTAGTTATGGGCAAAAAGTGAATGAATCTTCCAAGAGAAATCCAGCACAGATGCTGTGAACTCGTGCTACTACTTAGTCTGGGTCATGGTGCCTCCAGCTTTATTCCAAAACTCATGCAAAAACCTGAAACCACTTAAGGGTAGAACAATAACATCTGAGTGTATAACAATGAAGCACTTGAATCCTTGAAGAAAAAGTAATGGCATGCCTGAGTGGCCTAATGGCAAATAGTCAGAATTTAGTTCATCTCATCTGGCTTCCTGCATCAACAAAGCCAGGGAGTGGCTAGAAATATTCTGGGATGAGAAAGGAATCTCATTTTTCTTTTCATAAGACAAAATCTATTTTTTCTTCTAACATTTATTTGTGTTTCTACACGTTTGCTATTCATGTATAAAACCAGAACTCTTTACTTGGGAAGTAAACAAGAAAATATGATCAAGAGGGGACAAAATTATAAGATGAGGGAACCTTATTATGATGCATTTAATGTCTATATGCAAAGACTGTGATTAGCCCTCCAAAACTTGGCTAATGCCTCAGAGAGCCTGTGTGCATCTGCTTATAGAAACAACATGAGAGCTCAACCACAGTAGCTGCTAGAACCTCAGTGTCAAGGCGTGACCTAAACCAGTCTAGAAACCCTTAATCTAAACACTCTCAGGGCTATAACTGGACTGGTCCTTCACTAGAGAGCTTGGCTGTCACAGCAACTACCTCAAATAGTCTGGATAAATGAGCCACAAAGTCACACAGAAATAGCTCTGCTAGTATATGTGGAAAAAGCCTAGTATAAAAATAGATACAACTGTGCCAGGGGAACACAGCTTTGCTCGGGTTAAACTAGTTAAAGGAGACAAAAATTTACTTCCAGCAGGGAAAAAAATCCACCACCAACATATTCTCTTTCTCTAACCTATCTGCATAGCTGGAGACTGTGTCAAAGTGGCCATAGTGCCATAAGTCTAGTGGCAAAGGCACTTTTGGAGCAGAAATGCTTTTAGAGACACTTTTAGGGAAGGAGAAATCAGAACCTTGCATAAGGATGACACTCTTCCCTCTGCCCCTTTCCTAAAAGGGTTCAAGAGACTGGAGGATCAATGTATGATGAAAATAATAGAAATAATAAGCAAAACCGTGGGCAAATGTAGCACCTTGAAAGCACAGGAGAAAAAGAGAAGTCTTGATGCAAGCAGAAAGCAGGAACAGACAGAAGAGGGCATGTGGCTGTACAGAATGGGTGATCTCAGAAAGGGAAGGAGAAGCACACATAACTTCAATATCAGATGGCAAAAATACAGAAGACCACTGAGGTACCTAAAGTATTATCTCAAAAAGGCACTGACAAAGTAAGAGGAAAGACCTCTGAAAGTTGTTGGTTAGAAGAAAGATGGGGTGGGAGGAGGGACATTAGAGGACGGGAGGTGAGATAAATTATGGATATGATAGAAATCTGAGGAGAGGGGAGCAGCAGACAGAAGCTAATATTGAGGTAGCAGACAAACAGATGCTGGTTCCTTCCTGAAACCCTGAAATAGCAGCTTTTGCAGGCTGCATAGGAGTGCACCTCCTGAACTCATGGTAGGTCAGAGAAAGGAGTTCTGACCATTAACTGGAAAGTGCGGGCATTTAAAATAGCCTGAAGAGCAATGAGGAATAATACTTATCTCTGAAAATATTAGCACATAAAAAAGAAAAGGAAGCATTTGTATTACCTCCTTATCTTACTCTAGCAAATTTTCAAGAAGAACAAAATGTACCCATAGCATCACTGTTATTAAAAACCTTGGCAGGTTTTTAATAAGAAGCAGGAATTTTATTTTCTTCTGCTTTTCCTTTGACACTTCACTAAGTTCTCGTGCTACAAAGTTAAGTACACATGAATGCCTGCCATGGCAAAAACAAAAAGCACAGTTCATGATTTTGGCTTGTCCTTGTAGAACAGTGGTACACAATATTTTCTTAGTAAAATGTTTTTATGCACTTTTATGATTAATGCTTATTTAAAGCATTTTGTTAGTATTTTAACAGACACAAATTTTACTGTCCTCACAATAACAGAATTAACCATACTTACACAGCTATAAATATACAACCAGGTCATTGACCAGCATCTGAGATCAACAAAACAATGTATTGCCATATTCTTATACGAGGTTGAACACATTATGTTTTGTCTTTCCCATTAGAGAACATTTACTGTTCTATATGTAGCTTAAGTAGTATTGTCTTTTAAGACAGTTACTGTAAAAATCCCAAACATTTATACTTACAGTTCCAGGCCTTGTGAAGTCAATGTTGTGTGTTACAGTTTGTTTCAAATGATTGTTAAACAAGCAAGCACAAACACTTTGAATATACTCTGGTGTAATCTAAAAATTAGGAAACAAAATGAGAACAGGATTACATAAAACTTACACTTTCTACCAGACAAGCATTTCTGTATTAAAGGCTGTTTCTTTGGGTTTTTTAAAGAGTAAGAAATCACACACCTGAGGCTCACTGACACAAGCACAACATCTACACACAACTACTATCCTGTACAGAAAGTTTAAAAAACTGTAAAGTCTCTCCATCTGGGAATTGTTATGCTATTCACCAGACTAGTGCTTAACACTTTCAGAGAGTCTAGAAAAAAACAGATTTTGTCACACCTCTATTTGCAAATAGATTTTTGTGAATCAAAAGGTTAAAAATCAAATCAAACTAAAAAATGAAGCAGTTTTGAGCTTGAAACAATGCTGACGTGTTGTTTACCTAAAGAGTAGAACTTACACAACTGCCTTGTACAGCAGAGAGAATAAATATGAATTACACAGTCCAAAACTTTGTTTTTCAATGCAAAATATCTCAGTGGGTTTAGTGTTTTCATTTTGGGAAATCTACATTTCAACAGAACAGCTTAATTTCAGGAGAGTTATTACCTTCCCCAGAAGAGAGGTAAGAGGACTGAGATAATGCTTCTGTATTATAGAAGTGCAACTGGGGACACTTTCGATATTCCCAGACCTTCCGCAGGACAATGAACCCCTTCAAATTCAGAACGTGGTAACTTCACTATCACTTTATTCAGTACTCAACTCCACTTTGGATCGGCAATGACAGAATCCAGGATCCCTAACGGAAGAGCACCCTCAGCTGGACACCTTGGGAAGCACCAAACGAGTGCCAGGCACAAGGCTCGCAAAGGAAACTGAACACCATCCGCAACCAAAGAGAAGCAGGGTCCGGCTCCCGACCACACAGGGTAATTGGATATCGCCTGGAGAGCACGGAGGTGTGAAACGGGAGGCAACAAATGAATGACTGTGATTTTATTGTTGAGCAGATACCATCCCCAATCTGCTGTAAAGCATAATCCACCCAAAAACAAATTCTTCCCTGCAGTAATAGTGAACAGTAATCCCAGAGCAGAGTAACCAACCACATGGTGTTCGTGCTGATGACAGGACGAAGGTACATATTGACTCTTCAGCAGGCAGCACAGGAAATGCCAGGTCATTCTCCCTGCTAACAATTCACAGTTCCTTTAAAAGCACCTAGAGGCCACTAAAATCTGCCATAACAGCCTTCAGGTTACACAGAACTTAAGCTCCCAGAGGAGCACAACACATGAAAAAGACAATCAACTTCATATAAAAAATACTCCTAAGAAAATTGTACCTCCTCCACTTACATACACGTGGCTCATTTCACATCATGAATAACTCATTCACTCCTATCTCCCTGTTCCATTTATCAATTAAATTAACAAGTCCAGTTTAGCAGAACAGAGCAAAGCTTTTCCTTACCAAAATTTTGGATAAGAAGATTATTTCCACTGCTGTGGAATTCAAAACAGACTGAAATTTTAAATACAGTTGTTGATGGGCTGGACTGCAATTAGTAATCACCAAAGTGCCCTCAAATAACTGCTGCTGCCAAAGCTCAAAAGGGGATTTGCACAAGAGATCTGTGATGTCTTCTGAGCTGGTGATAATTTTTTCAAGATTTTTGAGCCAGCAAAATTCAACCCACTTTTTGTACTTATTTTATGCTCCTTCACCAGGGCAATGGGAGAACAGCTCATCCAAAGTGCTGTGTTTCATCAGTAAAGAGCCACAGCTCTAACAGAAGTGCTCGTAACTATGAAGCTTAATTCACCCTTTGGTCTCCATTTTCTGGGGGTGTGGAAGCAAGTGCACATCTGGGTCATCTCTTACCATCTTGCCAGTGACTGTGGCCTCCAAAGAATCCACCAGCTCTGCAGTGACTTCAAGGAGACCACGGTAGTCCATCTGCAACTTGCGCAATCGTTTCAGGTTGGTCATGTACCTGTGCTCACGCTTCACTAACTGCTGATGAAGATGTTGAATCATTTCTGTCAAGAGAACAATAAAAAAATTAATAGCATCACCTATTCAAACAAAAGGACAAAAGAACCCACAAGAATTTTTGCTGCTCTGAAGGGACAGCCTCAATTTCTGAGGTGTGGAATTTGCCTACAAGGATAATTTCATGCCTCTAGGAAGATTCCATTTCATTGCAACACCTACGAATATTTATTAAGCCTTAATTGTCCAAAGAAGCAACTGCTTCACAGTTACAGTAGCATTACAACTATAAGGCAGTAAACATCACTGAATATATTTGTGAAGAAGATTATCCATTACTTAGTGCTTAATGGTAAACTCTGTCACTCACTTTTGATGTTCTCAGTTTCTGAAAATAACTCAAATTTGTCATTCATTTCTATCTGAATAATTAAAAAGTTACATTTCTGATACATTTTGTTCCTTTGGGTTCAATTACTTTTGAGACAAAAGCAAACTGAGTACCAGAATCTGTGTACTCCACCCCAGTCTCAGATCTAGCCAAGCCAATGTTCTGCATGGAACTGGGCACTGAACCTGGAGCTGTGGTCCACAGTGCAGAATTCTGTGACCAGACAAAACTGTGAAGGGAGGCACAATAATTCTATTGTTACAGCTGATGTCGTGTATTTTGTTAGAACATTATGTTTTAAATTAGTTTGCTGAAAATCAGTACTGCCTTAGTGCTGTGAAAGTGGCATCGGGCCCATCTGCAAACAGACACAATATTTACCATAGGAGGTTTTGTTAAACAGTGGGAAGGAACCAGCTTGACTGTGGAGTTTCAGACAAAAGTAGGATTCCCTCTCACAGACTGAAAATCTTTCTGGGTTTAAGTAAAGTGTTCTAAACAGCCCAATATGACACGGTTTATTTCACTGATAAACGATAAGCCACAGAACCTGTTCAAGCCCAGCAAAATGCACTTAAAAAAAACCCAGACCAATAACCAAAACACCACTGTAACAGTAACATTAAGCAATCCTGATGAAGCTGCTAAGCTTTTTACAATTCTGTAAGCTGTTACACTAATCTCAATCAATATTAACTTAAAAATCAGTGGAGTTAAGATGACTTCCAAAGACAATCAAATTATTCAGCCTTGATGATAATAATTCAACTTTGATTTTGTTTTTATTTCACAGCTATTACTGTTAAACTGCTACAACAGCTTTAATATGATACAGCTTCAAAACAAGAGTATTTTTCTAAACTAAAAAAAGATTCTGAGAGCAACCACAGCACAAAACTAGCTACTCCAGCACTTTATTCTGCTGCCTAGATGAGCAAATGGGAATATATTTTTATTTAACTGTGAATAAATTTCCAGTGGACATATCTAGAGCGTGACTTTCACTCAGAGAAAAGTTGGAAGTACCAAATCACAAAGCATAAACCTTCTCAGAGTTTGCTTACTTTTCATAGCCCAGTGGATAGAATTTCCAGTGATGAAAATATGTCTTCCAACTGCAGTCAGCAGGAAAAAACTACATAACCAAAACTCAACGCAGCTCATGAACACTAGTCTTGGAAATTCAGAAACAGGGTCCAATTTTGCCTCTTGGCTGTTAAAACCAGGGATTTTCAATAATAAACTGAGAAAAGGGTGTCAGAAAGGAATCACAAAGTCTTGGCATATCTTGCAATTTTGTATCACTATCTTCTCACACCTAAGTAATTTTACTGAAAAGGGGGAAGTCTCATGAAAGCTTCTCCTGCTGAAAGAGCAGGAATCTCTCATCACAGGCAAACAGTTGTTCCAAGTTCAGACAGCTGCTGGAAGAGCTGGTCCTGTGCTGCCCCATTCCCTCACTGCATTCCTGCCATATCCCTTTAACAGCATTCATTTAGACAAACCAGGGAGCCACCATCCCAGGTAAAAATTAGTATTAATTTCCTTGTTTAAAAGGTTAAATCATTACCATCCCAGTCCAGATTTGGTAAAAGGAAATGGTACCTTTCAGAGGAATTTCAGCTGACATTTATGTCATCTTGCAGCAGTGATCAAACTGCACTATTACAGGAATCAGAGTAACACTGTGGCTTCTCTCTTTCCCAGACACAACTCCCAGCACTGACAAATGCTTTGTACATGTGATAAGCTTATCAAGGAGGAAAGAAAGCTCTGGACCAAACACCTACCAGAAACATTATTCATATGCTGATGTAAAGAGGGAAAAATACAGAAGACTAACTTCCTGGTGTTGGAAGATACAAGACACAGTAAAGCTTGTGACTCTGCCAAATGAAGATGCTGGCACTGGGTATCATCTGAACTACTGCATGTTTCTACCAGAATTCTTGCTTGCTCTCTCATGTGTGTAATTGTCAAGTCTTCTAACTCCAGTTCCTACAAGCAGCCAAAGAGTTACACATATGCACTTAATTCCATGAGAACCTTTTCTCTCTAAGTGAGAGATTCCTTTACAACTTACCTACACCTGAAACACTTGTTTCCTGAACTTGTGCTTGCTCTGTCTCTTTCTAATCTCAGCCCACCTTCACATACTTGTCCAGAAGCACTGATCCAGCCAGCTGAGCTCCTGCACACAGTGAAGCAGAGCTCTGAGCAGAGAAGCTGCAGGCCTCAGGAGCTGCTGTTGGACACCAAACCTTGCTCTCAGGAGAAGCAGGAGTCTCCTTCTTGCTTAAAAATTACTACCCATATTCTAAACTGACATTTTTACACGAAAATAGCCAGACTTTAGCAAATCTCTAGACAAGTAGATCAGATCACACTCCACCTTCTCTAGTGCAGGAGCCTGACACACTTCCACCACTCTCCCCCTTCCCAAAACAGTGGAAGAGTGGCTGAGAACTCATCCACTGATTTGTAATGAGGCAGTGAAGGCAACAGCAGCTGAACACATTTCCAAATACTTCATTCCCTCAGTTCCTGTTAGCAGAGAGGACACAAAGAAGGTCTGAGGCTCTCTGTGCAAGATGCCAACCATTCTGCAATTTTTTCCTTTCCAGCCAAACTGAAAACATATGGGAGAACTGTAAGTTAAGCACAGCTGCCACACAAATAGCTTTGGAAGTCATACAGGAACTGAAATTTTTTAGCAAATGGATAAGAACCCAAACTGTAGCAGGTAAGGCAGGCAAGGCAGGCAAACATACTGAACACTCCAGGACACCCTCAAAAGCATTTACACCACCCCACCCAAACTTGAAGTACTTCAGCATGTCAGACTGATGACTGGCAACTATTTACAAAAGGTGTTTTCAGGGCTCTGCCATACTGCTTTCATTCATGTGTTACCTATAAATTTCCTTTGCATCTCCCCTTCACTGATAAAGTAAATATTCTCCAGCAGCTAAAGTAAGTGCTGTGGATCCCATTTGATGTGAGCAGGATACTGCAAAAATAACCTCTTGGATCCAAAACCTTCATATGAGACAGTCCTCAAATAACCTTTATGAAAAATCCAAACTGACTCAACCTCCAAGGCATATACCAGATCTGCAAATTCAGGCTGACCTGCATGAATTTAATTCCATGACAGTCCCTGCACAAAGCACAGAACCTGCCCAAATTAAAACTAATTAGGCCCCAAATAAGTCAGGTACAATTGCACAGTTATTTCCTTTCAATAAGAGCATGGGACTATTGCCTTCAGGAAAGTCCTCCACAGGGAAAAAGTGTAACTTCTGGAAAATAAAAATCCAAGAGACCTTTCTATTATTCAGTGAAAGTCTCATGATAGAACACAAAGCACAAAAGAACAAAGAAAACACAGGGAACTCACACTGAGAGAATACCTAACTATCTGCCTAATTCAATCTACAAAAAGTAAATCCTCAGGATAAACATACAGATAAAATAACTCAAGAGGAAAAGTAATTTTAAGAATCCAACTGGTCTCATATAAATCCCTAACTAGAAAGTATATACAGACAGTCAAGTGAAAAAATCAATGAAAAGTAGTTGGAAGCCTAAGTTCTATTTATTTAACTGATTTTTAAAAGGCACATGTTTCAAGTGTTACCAGCATCTAACAGGATTCTGTGCTGAAATTATTATTTCTAAAGGGCCACAAGTCACACACATACATTGAAGTGTGTATAAGCAGCTTACCTCAAAACGTAACACATCAGCACATCAGCCAGTCACACTTAAATGAACACATTCTTATTCAGGATATACTAATATGCACTATTTTAGGAGGTACTATTTAAACAAAATGAGTAAATAGGAACAAAAAATCAACCTTGTCTAAGATCATCAAACAGTCATCAGAACAACTGAATGAGACATAAAACCTGGAAAAAAAACTAGAAAAGGAAAGCTGGTATGCACTTTGTATGGAGCTCTCCACTGGTTTTTACCATGTTTCAGAACAAAATAGATGTTTAACACAAATCCCACTACTAGGTCCCTTCCCACTTCTAACCCATATTCATTGACTGCATGAACCTTCCTGAGCTCAAAAAGCTATCAACAGCTATCACCAAAGCTGGGGTCTGGATTTCCAAGGACTTTCTGCTATGCATCACTGGCTTCCCCACCCCTGCAGGTAAACCTCCCACTACCTTCACAGCCCCTGACAATTTTACAGGACATCCTTACCACAGCCCAGTATTTACCTTTGTTGCACTGTCCACTCTCCTTCTGTTGCACGAGTAAAAGCAGATCAGGAAAATGTGCACATTTTCAGTGTTTGTTCCAGAGACTCAGAATGAGAATCTCAACCAAGTCAGATATTCCTACTATCCCAGCAAACAGCAAGTGCCTGATGCTCTACAGAATACATAAATCAACAATAAATACATAAAAATCTCCTAAGTGCTCGATTCACAACATTGCCTAGGGACTTGAGATCTTTTGCTGACCTTCGAGTGACCAAATAATTTCTAGAACCCTTAAAAGCCCTGGAAAATTTTCAGCTAGTCCCTAAGACTAAAAGCTTTAGAAATGCTAAGAAAGAAGTCAGGTCAGGTTGGTGCCTTTGGGTATCCTGTATTTATAGATGGAAACAAAGAATGATCACATGATAAGCATGTAGGTTCATATGGATCTGTACATGGTCTTTATATGACTTTTTCAAAAGTTTATTTTTGAATGTGGAATATAAATAATGTTTCATGTCATAAAAACACTGAACTGCAAAGTTACTGCAATTCTGCAATAAATCTTAGCAGCATACTCTTGCAATAAATTATACTGCCTCTTTACAGTATTTCTAATTATCTGTAAAGTGTTTTCTTAGAAGGATACAAATATAGTGAGAAGCCGAGGAGTCTGTCTGGCTTTAAGAGCCAGAGACAGGAACGTTTCCAATCTTGTCCTTAAATCCAGTGTCCAAGAATCCTTGAAAAGAAAAACAAATAATGACAGTTGTTCACCAAATATGTACACTCTGCAGAAAGCACTGCTTGGATCACAGCAACTTCCCACTAGTAAACAAGGCAGCCAGCACTGGATTTAAAAGATTTTCCCTTCACTGTTACTGATGTGAATTTGTTTGCTCACTCCCCATGAAAGCATACAGAAGTCAGAGGGGAGTTCAGCATTATTCCTAGATAGGAGTTCTACAAACATAAAGCATCTTTATTTCAAGTACAAAACTGTCACATAGTGTTGGTGGCTTATATACACACACAACAACTGCCCTGAAAATAAAAGCACCTTTAAAGACAAGCAACTTGAGAAAAAATTATTTTCACATGTATTAAATAGAGTACAAAATTTGTAATTTTGCACTGCTCAGTTTTCATCCTTTGCTCCTAAAAAGATCTGGGAATTCCAAGTTTTGTCAATAACTACTGCAAGCATCATGACATGACACTGGTGGGTACAATGTTTCTAAAATAAGGATTTGGAGAGAAACAGCCAATGCAGGAAAAACAGACCAGCAGAACAGACCAAGAGCATTAGCTGTCCCCTGCCTGACGTAGTGTCTCACAGCACAAGAAAATAACAGTTAAGGGAAAAAGTCAAACTACACCTCATGTCTTCTATTTCAAGCCTTCAGTGAAGCTGGCTTCTGCTTGAGGAAAAGTCAGCCAATGAAAAAAAAGTTCTGTCTTCCAAAAAGTACCAGGAGCTCCCTAAATTTACTGCTGTATACATGTATGTTGCAAGCTGTTCTCACAGCTCAGATTTGCCCTTATTTCACCATGCTGGAGAGTGTACAAAATTTACTTGTTGCATTTACCAACTCAGTATCCAGACAGTGGTGTACCACAGCACGCTGTATATTACCAAAGGAACCTTGTCTCCTGCAGAGAGGAGTGCATATGATTTTTTAAGATGCATTACACAAACTGACAGGAACTCCAGCTATATAAAGCATCAGATGCCTGAGAAAAATATATGCCATAAGAACTCTGCTTTGTAAACTAGTGACTCACTGCTGCTCTTTCTCAAACATAAAACAATCCGTGTTTCAACACTAACATGGAATGAGTTGAACAATTCCCACAAGAAAATATGAGTGAGTGTGGACTAAGAGCTTGGACAGTGGGTTACTCAGAATAAACCTGAGGATCTTGTCTTAGATAACACATTAAAAAAATGCTGCTAAGTATAATTAAAAAAGAGTAGTCATATTCCATCTCTGAGGTCAACCAGTCTATCTCATTATTTATAGCTAGTCCCAAAGGAAAATGGCAGCATATGCCTTTTTTTGGTGTTAAACTGGAGCTCCTCATCAGCTGGTACACCCAAAGCCAGCCGAAAGGCAAGTATCACTTAAGCTTTGATTTGGTATCAAAAGCAGTGTGGCAGCAATGCAGGCTGAAGACATCTCCTTGCACCAGAGTGGCTGCCCACAGCTGCTCAGCCAGGCCAGCACAACTGTCCACATGGTCAGGGAAGCATTCAGAGCAAATAACTCTAAAAAATACTACACACACTTTACAAACAATTTGTGTAGGTATGTGAGTGTCAGTCACCACAAAACAATCTCTGCCACACAGATACTTACCTGGAAAAGTTCTTTAAATGAAGGATGTACCATGGGGTTTGGAACAAAGGGCAAAGCATAGAAGGGAAGAAACTCTGTGGTCTGGCTCAGTGCAGCTCCTTTTGTTTCCAGGTATGCCTTGAAATAAGAAATCCTTTCGTCAAGTTCGGCCTTGTCCTAGGAAATAAAGCAGCAGATTTAATTTAGAAAATTGACATTCTGAATGTACTGTAAAGCTGGCAAATAAAAGAAGAGACCCAGATTTGAAATTCCAGTATATTTGTTATCTAAAAACCAGTATTTATTTAACTGGAGAACATACTGTATGTTTTCACCAGTCATAAAGGAAAATGTAAACCAATGCTGTTGTTTCTCTCAACCAGGTCCAAAGAAAGAAGAGATAGGGAATTGCCTTCTGCATGTAAATTATTCCTGTTCACTTCAGGCTAGATTTTTAAAGAAAAATGCCATTGCTACACTCAGGGCAGAGAGAAAACACATACTTTGGACATGCTTTATTTCAGTGGTAAGTGCAGAAACAAAAAAATCCACTTGCACAGCAGTGGGAAGTGGAGCTGGCACACAGAACAGAACAAAAGCTCCTTAGAGGCTGGAAAACAGACTGCAGGCATCCAAATACTCCTGTAGCAGCTGACAGGTAAAGGCCAGGAGCTATTAAGCCCTGGCTGATCTGGCTGAGTCCAGGCTTCTTAAATGTCTCTTCATCATGAAAGTCCCATGTAACAGAGATTTTGTTTTAAAACATCTTGGGATTTATAGTTCTCAGCATGATATATTGAGCTGGCCAAAACTGAGCTTTGCCATTTAATCAGAAATTAGTGTATTTCAACTCACAATTTCAGTGCAAACTCCAAGCAAAAAATAAATGTTCTAAGAATCTGCTATGATCTACAATTACAAGTGTGAAAATATTGCCATTTTGGTATTTTCTGAGTTGAAATACTTCAGGAACTTTGGGACAAGGACAGCTCCAACTTCCACCTCTGTACTCCACAATACAAAGGATCTGGCTGAACTAAAATGCAGACTGTGGCCAAGACTGGATACATACTTTTGGAATGATTCTTAGAAAATATCCCATCCTCATCCACAGTAAAGACAAATAAATGAAGTAAAACAAACAACAGCAATCTGAGGTTTCAATTGTGAACTAAACTTACAGGCTTTCCCATAGTTTGTTTCAAGAGGAAGGTGGCAAAGTAGATGTGGAGATAGAACTCCAGGTTCTGAGCAACTGGATCACTGTCATGGACTGAAGACAAAATATGCTCCTCCCAGAGCTGGAAGAAAACTTTCTGATCACCATCTTCAAATGCTGTAAGCATTTCTTCCTGTGAAAGGGATAAGCATCAAGTGAAACCCCAAACACAGAAGAGCCACATCTTCTCAGCAGTAGGTTAGTGAATGAAGAATTCCAGTGCCATCTGAACACACTTCCAATTAAAAGTTTTATTCACAAATGTCCCACCATTCAATGACCACCCAAATGTTCTTTCTTCACAAATCTTTAATATCTTTGAGAGCCTGAATCAACCATCAATACAAGAAGCAAAGTCCACATTTTAAGCATATCAGTAAAAAAGTAGTATAAATCAAAACTAGTGCCTTGAGTTCAAAATGACTGCAGTTCTGAAAGAAAAATAACCCCAACCCCAAACTTGAAGGTTCCTGTGCTGGAAGAAGACTGCCAGGGGATTTCTTCAAATAATCAAGAATCTGTTCAGACAATTCACTGTTGCAATAACTCACAGGGTGGTTAGTGACCTCTGTTTTCATTATTACTCAAAGTAAGTTCAAATGATGCATTACCTGAACAGGCAATGAATCTTCTGAGGAAACATCTGCTGGTTTAGGTAGTGGCTTCCCTTTTATTTTACATTCCTTTTTAAATACTTTCACTGTTTCTTGAAATCCAGCAAAATCCAAATACTGCGAGATAAAAACATAGAGGAACAATATTTGTTAGATGATTAATGCTTCAGTAAGTGATGAATCCTCTTTTTAGGTGATTAATGCTTCAATGAATGGCCCATGAAATGCCAAAGTTTCTCTGCAGGATGGTTCACAAATGTCAAAGACTGCAAAGTGATAAATCAAGAACTGATACCTCGTGGTAGGAAAATACCATTTCTCCATTTCCTCCTGCATCCTAGAGACAACTGAGTACATCATCTCTGAAAGAATGATGCCTCTTGGTTTAGCCACTAATTTCATTCGACCAAAGAAGAAAATTTACTGCTGGCATTTAATGGACATTGAGCCTTTTGAACTGACAGAGCATGACAGGAGTCAGCACAATTTCAGAGTGTAGCAACACTTAGCCAGATAAATAACTCCAGAATTCAGGCTTCAGTTACCAATGCCTGGCTCTGAATGCAAACTCTGAGAAATCTTGCCTCGCAAGAATCATCAAAAAAAAAAAAAAAAAAGAAATAAAGAGAGAAAACTAACCTCTTTCACTAGTCCAAGCAACTCAGCTTCATATGCTAAAACATCACCCATTGCTAAGGGCTGCTGCTACTTCTCATCGCTGATAAAGCCTGAAAATGATAAAGAAGGGGGTGTTAGTGCAGAGCACAGGGCTCACGCAGCACAGCCCTTCAGCCACAGCATCTCCACAGGGTACGAGGAGAGACACAGACAGACAGACAGACAGACTCACAGACACACACAGGCACACACGGTCTACCTGCCCCACTCTCACCTGCACCACATCCCACTGCCTCACATCCTTCCTGTCCCATTCCCTCCTGCTCCACATTCTGCCTTGTCCCAATCCCCCCTATCCCCCACTCCCACCCGCCCCAGGCCCCCCTGCCCCCCATTCCCCGTCCCTCATTCCCACGCGTCCAATTCCTCCCCGTCCCTCATTCCCAGGTGTCCCAATGCCCCCGTCCCCCATTCCCACCTGTCCCCCAACCGCCCCGTCGCCCATTCCCACCAGTCCCACTCCCCCTATCCCCCATTCCCAGGTGTCCCAATCCCTCCTGTCCCCATTCTCAGGTGTCCCAATCCCTCTTGTCCCCCATTCCCCCTGTCCCCCATTCCCACCTGTCCCAATCTCCCCTCAGCCGCCGCCGGTGTCGCCCTGGCAACCGCGGCCCCGCCCCCGCCTCGCGTCCTGCGCACGTGACCGCTCTCAGCCAATCGCCACCCGGGACCGGCGCGTCACGCGGCGGGGCCGTGCCCGCGGCGGCGGGGCGGACAGCGCCGCCTGTGGCGCGGCGGGCGGAGCTGCAGCGGCGGGTGCCGCGGCCTGAGGCGGCTGCGGGGTCGGTTCGGGTTCTGAAATGATGAACGGCCTCGGCCGGGGCTCTCGTGCCACCGCTCCGCCCTAGGCAGGGAAAAGCCTTCCCGCTTGGAAGTTTCTTTTGAAAGAGATGTCGGGCGAGGAGGGCAGAGCTTTGCAGGGAGCGAGCGGGGCGGGAGGAGGCTGGAGCCCGGCCTTGGCACGGTGGGATGAGCCGTGCCAGGGCCGCACTGTCCAACAAGTCCTTGCCTGATGGAAGCCCCGCCAAAGCAAAGGGGAGGATTGGCCAAGCCCCCTATCGAGTCTTTTCCCCTTTTCAATTAACAGTGCTAATGAACTTTTCTGTGGGTGCACGGAAATAGCAGAACAGAGAGCTTCACCATCAGGAGAAACATCCCCAGTCCCAGCGAGCCTCACTGCCCTCATCACAGCAGCACAGCTTTGGTGCTGCCACCAGCCAGACCAATGGCCGCCTCTCCAGCCACTCAGGAGGAAACTGCAGAACCTCCAGGCCTGCGAGAGAAACAAGCATAAGCTTTCTTCACTGAAGGAGCCCATGAACTCTGCTGTCCAATGCAGATGTTTCCAGCAAATTATTTTCAGCTGCTTCTTGCCCACCCCTGAACACCAGCTTTCATGCTTAAGCTAAAAATAAAAAAGATCTTGATGTGAGGTTAAATTAAACAGAGAATTTGCCCAGCCCTGCAGGAGCTATCTCAGTTCCTCCTCTGGGAGGGCATGGTGGGGAGACAAAAAGTTAATCCATTTCGGTTCTCATTGACACAGAATGGAAAAAAACAATGAAATGGGAGAGCCACCCTAAAACTGAGAACAAAGACACTGCACCAATATTTCAGGCCCTTCTTCCTTTACTCTGAAGGGGAAAAATTTGTTCCACGCTTCATCCCTTGCAGGTTATCTTGGGAGGAACAATGTCCCCATAATTTCTGCTGACAATTAACCTTGCCTGTGCAGCCATTCTTCCCTGGGTCACCAGAGCAGCTATTTATATCCTTGGCCAAGGATGCTGTTGCCACCAAACCACTGTCCTTCCCCTTGGCCAAGCCTGCCCCAAGGCCGTGGGCAGTGAGCCCAGGGTGTCCCCCCACGCACTCTGCCCTGCTCCCCAGGACCTGCTGCACCTGGACCCTTTACTGTGTAGACCCTCCTGTGCCCATTTTCTGCTCATGCTCTGCAAACACAAAAAAAAATCCCAGACATACACATTGCTGAACCAAATCCTGTCAGGCAGCAGGGCCCACCAGAATAAGTGCACTACGCAGAGATGTCTGGGATTATGGTCCTGAGTCACCTCTCTGTGGGTGATTCTCCAGTGGCAGAGACACTGATGGCTCACCTGAGCACCTGCACAGGTATTTCCTCTAAGCGAAACCCAGAGCTTCAGCTGTGCAACCAATGCCAGGAACTGAAGTATGGAGCTCAAAACAAAACTCCAGATCCAGGCTACTGCGAGCTGGAACATTTGCCCACACAGAACAGGATTTCAGAAGCCAAGTCAAGCCAGTTCCAGAGGCTGGGACAGCATCTCCTCCCAAGACACAGAGCATGGGCCAGGCTAATCCCACAAGTGCTGGAGAAACACATTGAACCAGGTCTGCCCAAGCAGTTACTTTCACTGAGAGATCAAAGACCATTGCTTCCACATAAAACCACCCTGGGCATAGATCAGCACCCTTGGTTAAAGGCCTTCAGACCCATCAGAGGTTACAAGCAAACCATACAAGCCTTGCAGAGTCCTGAAATGTCCATGATTACCAACTCTTCCATCCTGCCACTGCTGCAGGCTCACGGTGGCCCCAGAGCTGGGCTGAAAACCCAACCCGTCACCAATGCCAAGAGCAGCAAGCACGGGGAGAGCCTGGGGCTGGCTGGCATCTGGCAGGGGTGAGGGTGGAGGGTGCTTCAGCCGCCAGGATGCAGGAGATAAATGGCCAACATCATCATCATTATCAGCAGTGTCCACCCTTCACTCTGAAAGGCAAGGAGGAAAAGCTTTGCCTGGCCCTGGGAGGAAGGGGAGAGATAAGGAGGGTGATGGGGAGAGGTGAGAGGATGAGGCCACTGAATGCCTGCAGGGGAAGAATAGCAATGCTGGGGGGCTTAGGGCTCTCAGGCCCCTCCTTGAAGACCTCTTGCCTTGGGAGCTTTACCTCCAACATGTCCATAGCCACTTCAGACCCAGCATGGTGCCAAGCAGGGGGCTTGCACCCGAGTTAAGGAGGGGAAAAGGGAGGCTAAGGAAATGTTCACGGCCTCCTGGAGGGACTCTGGGATCTGTCAGAGCAGCATGCTTTAGAAGTTATTTAATTTGCACAAGGGTTAATTGAGATGAAAACCCATTAGTCAGGAGGGGTAGAAGCTTCCTGTCACCCCCGCCTCTCCCTCTGGCAAAGTCAGGAGTATTTAGGTCCAATTAGCCCCTGACAAACAATCAGGGTGGGTCCCTCTGCAGCATCCCCAGACAGGCCCAGGAGAGCAGCACTTCCTCAGCACTAATGAGTCACTGAAACAAATGGCATTATTCAAAGCACTGAGCCAGTCCCGCTGTTACTGGATTAATTTGACTGAGATAAAGTGATCACACAGGTTTCCAGAGCCTTCTCAGAGGTTTTCTAGCACCTTTCCAGAAGACTTCTGGACATTTCCTGGCCATTTAATGGATGTTTTTCTAGTCTTTCTGGAGGTCTCCTCTTGTATCTCCAAAACATCCCTAGACTCTTCCTAGAGGTTTACTAGAACCCTTTTAGGGCTCTGTAAGCCTCTTCTAACACTCACAGGCTGGCATCCTGGAAATTGAGCAAAGCTCAGCACCTCATTCAAGCACTAAGTGACCTCAAGTGGTCACAGAGCAGCACCCTCAGCAGACTGATTAGTAAATTAAGGAATTATGTAGAGATTAAAAAAAAAAAATAAAATTGCATGTATAGGATCATTCTACAGTCTGGACATGTTTTGTAACACAAACTTTCAAAAGCACTCTGTAGGAACATTTCTAGTCCTGTCTGGAGTCTTTTGAGCACTGTCCTGTGAGGAATCAGCCTCAGCTACACACGTGTCTCATGAGACACAGATCAGCATCTTCCTGTCCCAGGTGGAGAAAACAGCATTTGGGGGAGAAAGCCAAAACAGTGGATGCTTTTCTATGAGTGTTCTCAATCCTTTTCACAGTCAAGAGAAAAAACCCACAATGAGTGGCAAGACAGGGAAGTGAGGACAGGCCAATTCCCAGTGCCCTCCAGGTGTCTCCAGCCTGGCACACATGGCCCTTTTCTTCCAGTCACCAAAATCTCCTCTAAAAATCTGTGTGTGTAACCTTACCTTGTAGCCCCAGAATAGCAGCTCAGAAATCAGTTTGGGACTGAAGTTTTACATTTGCTTGTGCTAAGGGAGCTCTAGGGAAACATCACTGCCAGAGGCAGTAGGGATCTTACAGGCACAAGAGATTAATGTAGCACAAGAATGAGGAGTCCTCCATGGTGCCCCAGGCTGTACCCTGTGGCTTGGTGGGAGCTGCTCTGCACATACAGATTTACATAGCCTCACTGAGGAGCTGCAGCAAGCATCGGGTATGTTTTGATTACCCTGAAAAATCTGTTGCAATTAGAAAAGTGTAGCCAAAAGTCCCATGAAAAGCAGCAGTGTTCACAGCTTGGCCAAAGCGCCAATGCAGGACTTTAGGTCCTTCTGAGCCAGCTGTTTCCAGCATTTCTACTTGGACTTTAGGAATACTCTAGCAATATCTGGCCTCTGTCAGGCTGCTGAACAGCCTGGAATGAGGGGTCTTCTCCTCCCAGTCTTTCCACAGTATTTTACAACACAAGGCATTACTACACAAATTACCCGAAGAAACACCACACACCATTATTGGTTGGCATTATAAGAACAAGCTGGAGTAAAGGATACAGGTATCCATTCAAAGGGAAGGAATTGCAGCACCAGAAGACTCACCAAGTAGATTTGTCCACTTCTGTTTCTTGCACCACAATACCAGGTCTTTGACCATGGGATTGGAGCAGTGGTTCCCTCTTTGTTTGACAATAACACTGTCTGTAGCCATTTCAGGTTCATTCTTGGTTCCACTCCATTGGAGAACAGATCTGGATAATGCTGAGAACTGCAAGCTCTAACCAGTAACCTGAGACATTTCAACTTGAGGGACTTCTGCCTGAAGCCGAGGACTCAAAACTGGTGTTCAGTCCCACACCTCTGCTCAGTAGTCCTTAGCTTCGCAGAGGACAAAGGCAGACTATCCCATTGCTGTAGTAGCATTCAAAAAAATAAACCATCTGCCGAAGAAGCTCCCAAGCACTACATGCAAGATCTTCCATTATTACCAATGCACATGAGCTGGTGGTATGTTCACATGGATAAAATACTCTCCCTACACACAGATACAATAAAAACTTCATTGCACTTATGTGCTGTTTCCAACGATGGAGCTTCACCCAGCATTTGCTGGCAGCAGACCAGGGCTGTAGTCTCTGGCTTGCTGCTGAGACACCCTTTGAAGTGTTACAGCCCTAAAGGTGAAGGGCCAGCTGGATAGTGAATGGTGGAGGACCATTCCTTCCTTCTGACTGTTCCTCATTCCATATCCCTGACTAAAATTTCCCCTTAGCTAATGATACACATCAGTGTGACAAGTTACATGCCTGGTCCACTCCATCTAGGCCTGCAATGTAACCTGCTCATATCAGCTATTTTGCACATATTTGGTGAAAGCAGTGAAAGCACACACACAAAAGAAAATGGTTTCTGTGAAACAAGGAGAAACATGCCCCTGTTTCCCTATCATTAACACCCAGAGCCCTTTTGTCAGCCCCACACCATCACATGAATACCAGGATAAGTGAGGGGGAAGATCACAGAGGGAATTTGGAAGCAGACCTCATCAGTGCAGCTGCTGGCAAGCAGAGACCTGCCTTCTGTGGCATCAGTGCTATGGCTGGGCCAGGCTGTAGTTGAGACCCTGCTCAGCCTCAACAAGTGCAGAGGTGTGCACAGATCCCAATGATTGTACAGAGGAGGAGTCAATCAAGCTCTGCTGGACAAGGATCCACAACTTGAGTTTAGTTTTTAACATTTGGGGAGAGCAAAAGTTGTTAGCTTCTTTTTTTTTTTAAGCCAGTTTTATGTCAAGAGTTTTTAATATATTTATTTGAAAACAAGGTTTTGTGAAAGAGTACACTAAATAGCATATATCTGTTCTTCAGCCATAAAACACAGACTATCAGCTTCAGCTCAGCTCAGATTGGGGCTGCATGCACTGAACATCAGATCTCAATAGGAAGGTCTTCATGCCTGTCTTTCTGATATCAAGCATAGTGTCTTCTTCAGATGACATGACCCTGGAGGAGGGAGAGAGAGAAACCAGAAAATCAAATGCATTTAATTAAGGCTTCATCTGGTTGACCCCACACACTCACCCGAGCCTGTCACTGACACAACATTTGTAGATTTTAGCAAGGAGTTTGTTTTCCTGCCCATCCACCAATTCAAGACCATAATCTCTGTTCGTGGGAGTCCTGAGACATGCCAGCCCATATTTGGAAATAAAGCAACTGGATTTCTGCCTCTCAGTGAGAAACCTGCACATCCATTCAGGCAGTTTAACCAAGGAACATGAGAACTGCACCATTTATTGTCTGAAACAGATCTACTACTAGCATACAGAGGCCATGACTGAAGTGCCTTTAAATTCTGCTAAGAACTGCTGGGAAGACAAGGCAACTCCAGGAAGCAGAACAGTAGTTCTGTTTTGACAAATCCTGGCACCCTGAGGTCAAGTAGATGACAGCTTTGTTATGTAAACTACTTGCCCCTCTGGGACCATCTTTCAGGAGCTGACTAGTCCCTGTGACCCCTGCACTGCTCTCTGCCCAGCCAGGCTCTACTCAAGAGCAGTTAAGCCTGCCAGATTAGAGAGCAGATCCAGTACAACAGGGTCAGGCCTGACCAAAAAGAATGAACCTTGTGGACTTCTAAGCTGCCAAACTCTTAAAATTAGGACAGAGCTTTTTTCTAAATCTGCCACAGAAGCTGTCAAAGAGCTAAACCAAGAGTGCTGAGTTCTGGCAACTGCTTCAGTTGGTACAAAGAGGCTTTTCCTCCACTGGGATTGAAAAAGGCGACTCTGCACACTACACTGTACCTCAGGCCTTAATCATCAATGTACTCAAAGGGCTCTGGAGGTTCAGGTTCTTGCTCTTCTTCCTCAATCTTCGGACCATGAGCTGCCACAGGTTCAACCAGCTCCTCCATATCCTCACTGGTATCCTTCAGGATGATGATGCCTCCAATGGAAAGCTGCAAAACAAGTGCCATGAGCATTTAGAACTGCTTGCCTCTGCCTCATGGTGGAGTGTTTGTGGCCACAGAGTCTATCCTAGGCAATGAGAGACTCCTCAGCAGGAGTGAGTTTCAAAGAGGAGAGCAAAGCATCTGACACTCACCTGGATCTCTGCCTGGTAAGGTCATGGAACAGGCAGAGTCTATCCAGGCTACTTTTTATATTTCTTCTATCTAGGTCTCGGTTCAATAGAAGTGACATCTGAATTCAAAGCTTTACCCCATTCCCAGGCTGGGGCTTTCCACATGAAAACTAACTGAACCGTAATAGCTTTATAAGGCTCATATTTTCAGGTTTACAATACTTAGTGAGACTCTCTGTGTAGCTGTGTCCCAGGAGATTCTCTGAAACAGAGACTAATCTGATCACTAGTTTCCACAGAGTGAGGAATCCTATTAGCAGAACCCCACAAAAACAAAGGGGAATTAATTACAAAGATCACAACAAACATGCTGGCAGCACCTCTGGGAGTGAAACACAAGGTGCAAAGAGGCAGTGCTGTGTCACGGCTGGCTGGGATCAGGGCTTTGGCCACAGCAGGATTCTGGGCTATAAACAGCATTTCAAAGAGGTCTTTTACTCTGGCAATCCCCAAAGCAGAGCAAAGGTCCAGAACGGCTCCATTCCAAAAGGCTCCTTGGTTACACACCCTAATCCCAGCAAAAACTGCACTGTTCTGTTCTCTTCAAAACCAATTTATGGGGCTTTAAGGCAGGAAACAGCTCCCCCACCAAGGACTCTGCTTCTTTTGAAATTGAAGCAAACAGACACATTTCAGTTAGTGGACACTTATTGGAACACACAGCAGATCTTCCCAATCCAAACAGCAGTTGGGTCACCTTGTTTTAAAGGGTTGAAACTAAAAAACCCTTCCACTGCTTTGCTCAAGAACATGTTTCAAAAGGGAACAGCAAACAGAGAATTCCAATGTGCTGATGGAATTCCAGGAAATCCTTTTATTAAAAACATCACTATTTTCCAGGAAAAAGTATTACTACTACTGAACACCATTTTCCCATGCGTAATCCTGGAAATGGGGTTAAGTCAAGCATGTTATTTCTTGAATAAAAATAAAGGGCAGAAGACTTTGACTCAGGAGATTTAGCATTCAGGAGCCAGCTTATCAGATTTGCAATATATCTGAGCATCTCACAGAGAAGTTAGTTACCCCTTGGGCTGAGTGCTAAAGGGCCTTCTTCATTCTCCATCTGACAATCACATGCTCTCTCTTCTCTATGTTTACAGGAGCTGAAGGAACTTTTCTAAAGCCAGATGTAAATCAATAGGAAGTATGTTCAATGAAAAAAGCCCTCCATGTAGGTATAAATCCCACTGCAGGGTAATAAAGCTCCAGCACAAGTCCTAATGTATTTCACTGCTTTGACATTGAACCTAGACAACTTCTCAGCCTATTTTAAAGATCATGGTTCAGTCTTTATGTTTCCAGCAATGTCATTAATACACAGAATATGTCTGATTTATTTTCATGCTGGACATTTGACACAGGTACAAGAAGAAGAAAAAATAAAGCAGCATTAGCACAGTGAAAAGGTTTGCAGCAGCTCTGACTTTCCCCCAACTAGAACTGCCTGTGACCATTTGCAGAGAGGGACATTAAAAAAGGAAATATGACAGCAGCAAAGCTGCAAATCTCTGCAACACATTCCAGTGCTGCACCGGCTGTGAGTTCTCATGTACACACAGAACTTCTGGGCCTTACACACAAGCCCAGCACTGGGAATGCTCACCAAGCACATGGACTGGGAAGGTGACACTTACTGGTTTGAAAGGCTGGTACCGGCAGCTCTCTGTCATAGTGAGAACTTTGAGCTGAGCAGGCATGACTCTGGCTGGGTTGTCCAAAAGCTGGAAGTTTGGTTCAGGCTCTTTTTTCTTTTCTTTTTCATCCTTCTTTTCATTCTCATCCTGTGGAGGGAGAAGAGATCAACCTGATTTCAGCAGTAACCTCTAACCTTTCACAGTTTAGCAAGGTAAGGTACAGTCAGGCAGCAATTCCACAGTGTGGTGAGAAACCATTCTTTTGCTGAGGAACATGGTAATATTTATCTATCAGCTGGCACAGAAAATGCCAGCATGGATCTAAGTGCTCTTGACAGGGCAATGCCTCACTCTCAGCTGCAGATGAAAGCAAGTTCAGCGAGAGGTAGCAGTGGAACAGTTTAACCTCTGCTTTCCCTTTCTCCTGCCTTTTCTGTAAATTCAGTCATCACTTTTTCTCACAATTGAATATTCTTTAATATTATTACTGAGCACATGAAAATTTTCAAAAGCTGCCCTTGTATTTTTGCAGCTGTGAAGCTGTCACTGACATTTCACAGTACTGGCAGTGACAGCAGCTCACCCAAAATGACTCGACCTCAGCAACTCGCTAGGGAATTACAGTGAATCCCTCCCTTATCAATGACTCAGCAGCTAGAGAGAAAAGCAGAAGGAAAAAAACCAGTATTCTTTACATACTTCAAAAGTTTGGTCATTTTTCCCCTCTTGCTCAGAAACATTTGAGTAGCAAAAAAAAAAAAAAGCAGAAAAGATGGGAACAACCAATAGGAAACTATCAGAAACACCAGTGAATGCATGGCACGTCCTGTAGCAGCAGACAGGACTTTCTCTGGCACACAGCTCTTTGCTGTGCAGATCCCTTGGAAGCTGTGGATTACTAGTCATATAACAGACATAAGAGGGAAACAGGAAAGCAATGATACCTCTGAAACATTAGGATAATGGCAGAACACTCAACTCAAACACAGCAGGTGGCAGCAAGCTCCCTGTTTACTGTCCTTGCTTTTCTGCTCGATTCAGCCAAATAAACTTCAAAATTCTGGCCACACACATGGACACAACATGTGAACCCCTTCTAATATATTGCTTCCTCTCAACACCTGCACTTAAATGTAGGTTGTAGAAGAAATTTAGAATTTTAGAAGAAACATGCATCTATTCAGCACATTTTGCTTACTATATAGAACCGTAAGAACAACTCAAAGAAAATACAATGTTTGGTGACAAGGAAACTTGACAAAGGAGAACAAAACCCAAACGCAGAGATTATACCTTGCATGCATGAGATGATGAATTTTCTGGGCCAGCTGCATGACATTCAGTGCCTACAACGTGGCCACACCTACGTAGGTCTGGGAAGGTTATTTTACATACAGACATTTGATCTTATGCCACATGTATGGGGTTTGTTAGACTAAAATTTAAATTAAAGAGGCCAAAAGGGAAAGCACCTGTGGGTGCTGGTTGACAGTGGCTGAGCATGAGGCAGCATGTGCTCAGGTGGCCAAGAAAGTCAGTGGCATTGTGGCTTGTGTCAGCAGTAGTGTGGACAGCAGGACCAGGGCAGTGACTGTCCCCTGTACTTGGGACTGGTGAGGTCACACCTTGAACCCTGTGCTCAGTTTTGGGCCCCTCCCTACAAGACAGACATTGAGGTGCTGGAGCATGTCCAACAGAACTGGGGAAGGGTCTGGAGCAGAAGTCCTGTGAGGAACAGCTGAGGGAGCTGGCGGGGCTCATCCTGAAGAAAAGAAGGCTCAATGGGGACTTATCACTCTCTACAACTCCCTGACAGGGGGTCATTCTCGCAGGTAACAAGACACAGGACAAGAAGAAATTACTTCAGGTTGTGCCAGGGGAGGTTTAGGTTGGATATTAATAAAAATTTCTTCTTCAAAAAGGTTGTCAAGCGCTTGAAGAGGCTGCCCAAGGGAGCGGTGGAGTCACCATCTCTGGTGGTATTTAAAAGATGTGTAGATATGACTCTTGGGGACATGGTTTGGTGGTAACCTTGTCATTTCTGGGGTAAAGTTGGACTTAGAGGTCTTTCAAACTTAAAGAATTCTATGGGTCCACAATGCACTTTCAGCTTACAGTTGTTCTTGGAATATTTCCATTTATGAGCAAGGCACAAAAGAAAGTACTTTTGTCAGTGCTACAAGAATTTTAGCTGCCATATGTTTTCCAAATTACAGCAACCACCAAAAATTAATTTCTTCATTACTCAGCTTGCTCCAGGATGACACATTACTCACAGATGAGGATGACAGCTTCCAGTGTCAGGTCTATGAGCTGGAAGAAATCATCAGAGGACCAAAGCAATCACCATAACTACTGAGCAGCATATGGAACCTGTGCTCAAACCTCAGCTGGTTCTGAGCTGGGTGTGGATAAATGTTTGGCATTTTGATAGATGGGCAAAGCACGTAAGAGACTGCTGACAAAAAGGTGAACATTTCAGAATAGGAGGTTAAGCATGTGAAAACCAGAATGTTTAAACTCTTCAGTGCTCTCAAGGTGAATAAGACACTATCAAGCAACTGCTACAACACTTATTTATAAAAGGTCAGAGGTCCCAAGGAAATTAAATTACTAAGCCTTTTTTGCATTAGTAAGAAAATTACTTGGATAAGGGTCTAAAACGTCTAGGTAATGAAATAATACTCAAAAGGTTCATGCAGTTAAAGGTACAAAAACCTGTAAAAACAAGCTTTTGCCTTTAAGGAAGTCAGGTACTTAACAACACTGAGGAAGATTTATTTATCAAAAATAACAGATTCAGAATTAACAGCATCTCTTGCTTTTAACAGTGCACACACACAGACTAAAGGTGCTAACCAGTGTCTGCAGCAATGTGTGTCAGTGCTTTGCTCATAACACAGGTTGCAAGAGGACAGAGATAAGTGGATGTCAACTTTCATGACACACATTCCACATTTATAAGGGTGGGGGGGAGAGAAGACATTTAAGTTTCAATGTGTGCACCCACCACTTCCATCTTTTCCTCTTCCTTCTTCTCTTTCTCCTTTTCCTTTTCCTTCTTCTTGGCTTTTGCAGTGATGGACAACACAGCAGTGGAAACCTGGATATGGCAACAGATGAGGCATTCAGTGTGACCCAACACAGTATACTGAGTTTCAGCCCACCAGGCTGGAGTCTTTTGGGAACAAATGGCAGAAACTTTCTGAGAGGGTCAGGGAGCAACAGCATTTGTCACATTGCTGGTGAGAATAAATGTAGGCTCTTGGCACATTTTAACTTTTGGCCAGGGAAGTTTAAAGAGAAAAGATTTGTCCAATTCACATCCTATTCAAAGGCAAGAAAACAGCTACAAGCAGTGAGTTTGCCTTTCATCAGAGTTAATTTCTGGACTCCTCGGTGGCCTGGAAATCTGTCCTGTCTAGCAGTCAATTCTGGTAAGATGTTTTACAGTTTTCACACCATGTCATTCATCAGCTTGACGTGCTTGAGGTTTCCATTGCTCCACAATTGCTCCCTGAGGGCTGCTCTGCCTGCTGCTGTACTCTGTTCAACAGCTTTTACCATCCTGTGCCAGGAGAAAAATTGCTTCCACTACTGTCCCACTTGTGACCCCACAGGTCTCATCTTCTCCTTTTCAATACCAAGATATTCTCAGTGCCACACTCACCTTTTTGCCATCCATGGAGCTGACAGCTATTATTCTAGCACATGGGCCCACTACTCCTTCCATATGGGACTATTTGAGAAGTGTCTCACCTAATATTCTCAACGTTTGCACTGGAGCAGCATTTTGGAGCTCAAGTAACAGAAAAGGACCCTGCTGTGCTGGGTGCTGCATATCCAAGTCAGTAGGGCATGGAAAGCAGGTTTTTTATTCAATACTTCTGCTAGACCACTTCAGGCAAGGGAGGTTGCAGCAGTTCAGTAGCAAAGCACTTGTATGCCACAATCATCAACAGTCCCAGGCACAGCAGGAAAATTTACCTAGAATTCTCCTTCAGAGACTACAGCACCTGCTAATTTTTCCTTTGCTTTTTAGATTGCCTAATAGTAACACCAAAGTCAATGTTTATACTAGGAGGGAGAAGAGGTTAGTCTTTACATAGAAAGCCAGCTCAAATACCTTTTCTTTCTCCTTTTCCTTTGGTACCTCAAGAGGTGGGGGGTAGGCAAATGTGGACGGCTTACAGTTGGACTTGTACTGGACTTTTGGCATCTAAGACAAAGAGTTTAAAACAATGTTAGAAACTAGAAAAGCAAGGGGAAAAATCCACAGCAGAATAATTACTTTAGCTTCATTTTCCTTCCAGCAGAGACAAACACAGATCCTCTAAAGAATACAAGCTTCCCTTTCTCCCTCTCCGGAAGCTGAGAAACTGTTATCAGTGGCAGTGGTTCAACTAGAACAATGTTATTTAATTATTCTATAATTTGACTCTGGCAAGCTCTCCTAGCCCTCTCCATACACTCTATCCTATTCACACCATGCTTTGTTTTCATTGCTTCAAAGCTTTTGTGGTTTTGATGTTGTTGCTGTGTTTGTGTGTATTAACACAAAACTGGTTTAAGATCTAAGTGAAGATCTGCTCTGTCAATGCACGCGAGGGCAAACCAAGCACTGACATTCCCTTCTGCCAAAGGACTGCACATTTGGGGCTGAGTTACCAGTGACACACATTCTCTTACTCTTGGCTACTTAAGCAAGGATAGAAAGCATCTTTTGATAGCCAATCCAAGTTCTTAAACACCCCCATGCTGCCACATGCAGAAGCTTTTTTGTGGAACTTCCTAGCTTAGTTCTTCAGCACAGGAGGCCCAGCATGGTACACAGCTTACAGGGGCTGTACCACAGCTGACAGCTGGAAGAACAGATGCACAAGAAAAGTGCAGTACCCATGGCTGCTCAGTTTAATGTTTAGTCCCCAAGGAATCCAAACAAATCCTCTTTTCCCACTGCTAGCTTTCCTAGGGGAGAACATCACATAATTTATCTGGGAGGCCAGGGGGGCAACACACTTTTAAAAAAAATAACCCTGACCTTTAGGAGTGATAATGGGGTGGCCTCTGCCAAAATACTCTAAATAGAGTTCCTTTCTTTTTAAGCTACTTTGAAGCAAAGAGGTCAGTGTCTGCTCTCTACATTTTTCCTGTTCCCATTCCCACCAGCAGCTCTGCAATTTAAGCCTGTTTTTCAGATTTCTTCCAGTTAGTACCTTTTCTGGCACAAACAAGTCAGAAACATGCAAAGAAAACCAACAAATCCATGAACACGCATTGCAAACCACTCTAATATTCCAAGCAACTTTTCAGTCTCTTCTCTCTTCTCAGTACATACCTTAAGATCCTTGTTAAGGCCAATGACACAGGTTGGGGTGAACGCCAGTGACAAAAAGTGTGACAGAGGGAACCAGAACCAGAACTGGGTGAAGACCAAAACCCCCACCACAGAAGGCATGTGCGTATGTCCTGTCCTCGACTGCAGTGAAATGGTTACATTATGGCCCCCTGTAAGGAATCACAAAAGTCAGTGAATTATTAATTCCTGGGTACTCCACAAAGACACCTGAGCAATGAATGTCAAACAGCTGCTGTCAAAGGCCTGCACAGGCCACAGTGCTGCCAGTTTCCTCCTCTGGAACACACCTCCCTCCTTTATTGTGAGTTCAGCTTACTCAGTAAAACAGATGTACAGAACAGTGACCACCCTGCTCTGAAGTACCCAAACAATCAGGGAATACAGCCCTTCTTCCACGCTCATTTTGCCAGGATACAGGTTAGACAAAAGTACAGGCAGTGAGAGGGAGAGAAAAAGGCAAACTTTTGCCATAAACAGCTTTAAAACACAGCATATAAATGATCCACAAGACAAGGCTCAGGAGGAACACAGAACAGATACAGCTGAGCATAGAGAAGTTTTTCTTTCTGCGACTGCCTTCCTGAACTATCAGTTATTCAGAAGAAATATGCCTAGGTTTTTATCCCACACCATCTCAGTAGAAAAAAAAAATGTAAACAGCAGCAACTTCAGAAGTTGTTTCTAGACATTATCAATCTAAGCTGCACAGAGACAAGCTCCTGCAGCCTTTGCAGAAAAATTACATCTCTGCCAGACAACCAAGTCTTAGATTTGTACTTGCAAAGCAGAGACCCAAACAACTCCATATGTTGATGTAGTGCAGAAACATCCAGCTAGAAACAAAATTGAAAGACTAGACTTGCAGACAGAGTGAGAAAGTGTTAATCTGATCTTCTGTCTGCTGATAAACACAGTGCATTGAGTTGAAGAGGGCACCAGGCAAGTCCATTACTGCTGACAAGACCCGGTGCAGGGAGGTTAACTTTGTTAGAACACAAACACCCACTGTCAGGCCACTTTGCAGCTGAAAATCCCAAACTGGAGTAGCTTTTCCCAGGCTCACACAAACAGCCACCTCAGGCAGGGCCAGACAGCAATGGAGCTGTCTGAGTTTTAAAGACAAACAGAATTCTCTTCTGCTGCCAAAACAAATGAAAACCCTGACTGAAGCAGTACTGTCATCGTGGGCATCAGTCAGGGTTAGTCCCAGCAGAGGCAGTGCAAGGTGGGACATTTTAATGCCCTCCTGTAGGATGCTCTGCCTACATTCTATCTCCTTCCTTTTCCTTTTGTGGTAGCAATAGATCTCCTGCTGTTTGACAGGAAAACTCCTTCCTGCTCCATCTTTGAAGAAAGATTAAGATATGGTCTTGTCTTTTTCTACTGCTAGGTCTGCTCTGCTGCTTAGTATTTTCTCTGATAGCAATCTCTTGCCCTTTCATCTGAATTTGCCACAGCACTGTGGGGGACTGCCTGAGGTCTTGTGCTATCCTTAAACATGTCAAGCAGAGCACACTCATTTCTGGTCTTCTCCCCCATCTTCATTTTGAACTTTATTTTACTGCATCACTGTGTAAGGACCAGGCCCTGGTTATCAGCAGATATTCTGAATCAAGCAGCCCAGTGAATGTTGCACAAGCAGCTTAATTGGACTTTATCAAACTTTTGCACTTTAATTTTCAGAATTTTAACCTATAATTCAGATAAAACTTAGAATTATCCAATCTCTGGAATTTCCTGAATGAGCAACAGATTTAGTATGCAAAAGATGCTGTCATGCTGCTTTTTTCTGCTGTTTTATACCCACAAACAGTCCACCCTTGCTCCCAGGATTTGCAGGGAGCAGGAAAGGTGGGGTGACATAATACTGCACAATTGTGATTTATCTTCATGATTAAATAGCAGCTCTGACTGCCTGGAAGGGAACACATTCCAGATCTTTGGCTGGATGAATAAAAGCTGTAACATGATGCCTGGAAAAAAATTGAAAAAACACTAAAGAAAAAATTTCAGGGATCCTTGTACTATAAGGTCCATCTCCCAAAATTCACACTGCTACTGGGGCAAGGGGGTGTTTGGGGAAAAACCCCAAGCACTAAGTCAAATTTAGTGTCTACTTTTTTCTTATTTTATTAAAGAAAAATGTTACTGCTGGGGCTTATCAATGCCCCAGCAATGACAATGACCAAATTCTTCAATGCCCCAGCAACGGCAAAGACCAAATTCCTCATTTCCACTTCAGTGCTCCCACGGTACCCCACTCCTTCCATTAAACTACTAGCCTAAATGGCTGCCTCATTGTCAGAGCAAAAATCCCACCTCCAGCTCATGATTTCCCAGGCATACACTGCAAATCTTGCACTTCTAATCAAACCCTGTCATTGGAAGAGAAGTGGGCTTTTCCCCTCACCCCACAAAAAAAGACACAGCAAAAATTAAATTCAATTGCCACAGCTGTGGCAGACAACACAAAGAACATTTTCTTCCTGGTAATAATTAAATTCTATAACTCATTGTTTCAGATAAGCACTTCCAGTTGTATAGGAAGGATAAAAAGAATTTGTTCTTTTAGGAGGCTCTAGTGAAAGTGGCAATAGGTTAAGAAAAGGAGTTCACAGCCTTCCCTGAGTCTCTCAGCAAGAAAAAGAGGTTAAAGTTGTCACAAATTCCCATAAAGTTTATTACAATAGGGAATTTCTGGTTTCCAAATCATTATACAATACATGAGTGACACAGGAAGCAAATAAGGTTTTAGTTGTATTTTTATGATTTAATCTTAAGGGTCAGAATTCAAAACAGGTCTGTACTGCTTAGAGAAAAATCCCAGAGCCAGCTAGTCCCTGGCTTCCCAGCAACCATGTGAGCATGGGAACAACCAAAATTATTCTGAGAGTCTCGTGCCAAGAACATTGCTCAGCCTGAGCTCCAGGAGGGGCACTCAGGAGACATGAAGGTGGTGCCTGTTACTGAGCAGGCCTGGTCCTCTGTGACAGAGCAGCCTGACATGGCCAGCAGGGAAGCTTTTTAAACCTGTTTCCATGCAGACAGGTCAGGCAGCACCACGTTCTTCTCCCCCATGGCACAGCCTGGAGATGCAGAGATTCACACAGACACTGTACCCACACTGCAGGGTGCTGTGCCTGAGCCAGCTCAGATAAATTCTGAGACTCCTTTGCTTGTGGACTTCAGGACTAATCTGGATCTCAACAGCACAGGAAAATCCAGCTTGTTTCTGCTATTACAGGGGATAAGGACATGCATGGCAAGAGAAAGCCTCACACAAGAGACCAGATGGGAGAAATTGTGGTTGGAAACTTGCAAAAGAAGCAAGCGCTGTACAAATGGAGACACAGCACTGTACAAATGCTACCTCAGCAGAAGGAAAAATTCAAAACATTGTCTGTCCTCTTTGCTTACAGAAACTGTCCTTAATAGGCCTTGCAACTCAGCCCTTGTGAAATGCTGATGGCTTTGGAGAATTCTATTCCTGACTCAACATTTAGTCATTAACATTCATGAAAGGATGTTTTCTTTGCTAGAAAAAGGTAGCAGTAGTCTGTGAAACTAACTGGGTCTTCTGAAAAAACATTGATGCAGTTAACTGTGCTTCCTTCTTTGTGCAACCTCTTTTAATAATCATGAAAGTAGCAAAACCTAGTTATTAAAGATGTATATATAAACTTGTATATGATTTTAAAAACTAGTTATGTAAAGTTTTAACAGAAAAAGAAAAATATGAGGACTGGATACCACATAATTTCTGAATTTCTGGAGCAGGTGATGATTTAGAAAAATAAAGAAGCACCCTACCATGCTATAACAAACCAACATTCAGGGTGACTGAACAGACTTAGAGAAAAAATATTGTATTGGTCCAGACTTCTGGACAAAAATTCCGCCCCAATGACTGGGCTGAGTCTGTCCTAGCAGAAACATGCTGCTACAAGCTGAAACTACAAAACAGGGTTTATTTCTTTAATTAGCTAAAATTTCTTGAAAACTGAGATTTCTTGCTACTATGACATGACAGGCATAAAACCAGCACCTCGTCTCCCAAATGAAAATTTCTGTTACAGTGATTGCAAGCAAACAAGTTTAAGAAATTTTAGCAGCTTTAAATGTCTGAGGAATTACCTGCATCCAAAATGCCTTGTGCCAGGATTGCTCCAAACTTTGCCATAACATCATCATGCTTATCATTGATCACTTTGGAATAGAGCTGCCTGAACTGGCTGACCTGGTTAAAAATAATAAAAAGGAAAAAAAAGGAGAGAGAGATTGTAAAACTGACTGCATGAGTCAAATAGTCCATCTTTAGTGGAAGCATCTTCAATTTCTGCACCTTACAATGACATTTGCATTTTCAACAGCTTTAATCACTGGTATTACAAGTCACTCCATTAATAATTAATTACAGAGATTTTCCTCACTTGAAGATATCCATGTACTGATTTTAAAATATTCAGGATGGACGTGTATTTCCAAATCACATTTTGCAAACCTTATAGGAATACCCTGAGATTCTCTACGGCGTCACTGGAATAAAAGACCAATTGATGAGTTTGTAGGAAGAACTATTCTATGTTCTTATGTGACTGATGCTGCACTTGAATAAATTTTCTCCATTTCTTAGTGCTGAAAGCCCCCAATTTATTCCCTTATTCAGAACAATATTTCTGCTGTACCGATAATGCCCCTATGATGCATCATCGTCACCTAAATGAACAGACACTCTCTAGGTGACATCTTCCCTGCTTTCACTCTTTCAGCCAGTAACCCAGTGATACTACTTGTCACCTCAACTCATTCAGCACTGATGGCATCTGGCCTGATTAAGCCACTTTGTGATACCAGAAGACATTAACATTCATACAAGCAAGTCACGTCCTGCTAAACAGGACTGCATTAAAATGACTGTTTCCCACCAAGGGACAGTCTCACTACCATGAAGCACCAGAGCAACCAAACACTTTTAAACAGCAGCAAAGCTGAACAAAACAACAATTCTCTGGAAGAGCAGGATGCATTTATTACAACTGTCAGGGGAAAACAGGAGCTATTTCCATTTTTCTGCCAAAGTCTAACAATTTGTGTGCTAATATTAGTTTTGTACTCACCAATTCCTTTTGCATCAAAATGTTTTTAGTTATTAGTCCCCCAAAGAAGGTGACTTTGCAATTATTAAAACTAAGAAAAAGGAGCAACATAAATTATCAGGGCAGCCACACAGACAGATGTGTGGCAGGGAGATACTGCACACACAATGCAGGGTTTATTCTGGGTATACAGACCAAACTCTGCTCTTGCTTCACTCCATTTAAGTTTTTTCAAGCTCTCACGATTTTTATTTATAAAAGCTTACACTGAGGTTTACATGTTCAATGTAAATGGTTTGCTTCTTATATCTGACCTCTTTGTCACTGGAAAAACACCTTAGTTTGCATTTGCAGCCTGGAACGGGGCCTCAAAGGCAGCCACATGGAGACCAGGTGAACCTAAGCCTTCAGGTATTATTTGGAACAGACACACTGGGAAACGGAAGTAACAAGTGAAACTATTTGTCTGTTGAGCAAAGCAGCAGAATTCCAGTGCCTCTGTTTAGAGCACATCGTTCCCTTGACTCTGGGCTTAGCTTCTGGGTTTGAAATACTTATGAAAACACACATATGTTACAAAGCTCATTTGGTGGACTGTAATTCAGAATTTACACTGTAATCAAATCTTCAGAGAACTAAACCCTGGGTGGAATGAGAAGGCAGAACTGGTGATGTTCACACTGGTGTCTGAACTGCCAGAGCAGCCTTGGAACAGAGGAACACCTCACTTGGGAAGGTGAGAAGGGGTGGTCATGGTGCACTGCCCCTGAGAGCACCCCTTCCCTAATACACCTTCCTCAGCTCCTACTCACGTGCACATTAGTCCAGGGCACATGAACAGAACACACAGGCAACAAGCCCACCAGGAACCTGCCAGCTTTGGCACCAGGACCCTGTGCAGGGCAGAAAGGTGTCTGACACTCTGACAAGGGACCAAGGACAGAAAGCTGGCCGCTCTACCTGAGCACATCGACTGCCACCTCTCCAGGTGGCAGGGACAGGTTACAACAGATCAGCTGAGAGCAGGCATTCAATGAACAAGCACTGAACAGCTGCAGTAAGAAACACTCCTTATGCCACCTATTCTAAAAATACAAAATATGTAATTCCATCTCAAGAGCATCTAAGTTCTGCATACCTGTGCATTGTGAGCCAAGGATCACTGCCAGGCCTGGAAAATTCACTAAGTAAGTGTGCCCTTTCCAGAGTTTAAAGTCAATGGAAGCAAAATTGTTCTATGAAAGGGTGAGAGACTATCCTGCTCAGACTTAGGGGCCAAGCCAACCCAGACCAAGGATTGAGACCAAAGGTCTCAACATTCAAAGGCATAATAGGTCCACATGCTTGTTCAGGCTGTTCCTATAAAGCAAATGCTTCACAGGAATGGGAATTTTGACTGGATCAGGTCCCAGCTGAAAACATTCCTTGCTGCAGGGGAAAGCCTGCTTTGGCAGCTCTGGCTGCAGCAGTTCAGGAAGGAATTAACCTCTCATGGAGCCAATGCTCCAGCTCTTGGGAAAAGGTGCTGGGGCACTCACCTCCTCCAAAATGGAGCAAGATGTCAACAGCCAGCCATTTCTTAAGCTGTCAAAGCAAAACCTGCCAGAGTTTGTCTAGTAAAGTTATTTTTCCTTCAAACCACAGCAAGAAGCAAACCCAAACTACTGTGCACATTTATTTAATATGCTATGAAACCCACAAGCTTTGTTTCTCCCTTGAAATCTTCAAGCATTTAAAAATTCTATAGCACTTGGAAATGCTACCTAGAAATTTATCTGGGCAGCTTCCAGGATGAGCACTAACATATAGACAATGACTCATTTTATCTTTCTAACAAAACACACACCCCATTCTGATAACTAGTGCTGGCCAAAATGGCATGGCACTGAGTTCAAATGGAGCCATTTGTGAGGAACAACAGAGACTTTGAGATAAGAGAATGATACAGCACCACTTCCTACCACCAAGGGCTGTCATTTATCAGGCTATTTACCACTTCTCCCTCCACAAGTCAATATTCAAGCACATGAAGCCCAAGAGATTATCAAGAACAAGATTTTATAAATAGTTAATTACATGAAATATTGGCAGGTGATTTGCACCATGCTTCTGGCAAATGCAAGCTCTTATGAACAAAAGCATTAATAAAATCTAAAAAAATAGGTTTTAAACTGTTTGCATGTTGTATTTATCTTCTTCAAAAGATTAAGTTATTCTGCATACACTTGCCCTCTTGAAGGAGTGTGCAGAAGCATCTTATAGTAGAGGGCTTTCATAAAGTAAATGTGCTACCAGAATATTGCAAAATCATTCTTGCACTCTAGCAAGACCTAGCATTTCATCTAAATGGGGGAAAAAAAATCCCAACAGCAATCTGGTCCTGGTGTCTTCACATCTTAAAGACAACAGGCCATTATGACTGAAGGAGAATGGAGGAAAAGGCTTGACCTTGTTTATTATTTTCTAATTTTGCCAAGATGACTATCCTAACACAAAACCAGGAATTGAATTTACTTTTTCAAGTAGTTTGACACGTAGTTTGTCTCCAAACCTGCTGACTTAATTGCCCTGCAGGTCACTAACATATCCTGAAGTTGTCATTGATATCTGTTGTGATGGTCTCATCACATCTGTAATTTAGGATTCAATTTCACAAAATAAACTTGTTAATATTTTATATCTGGTACTAATATGATTCTTAAATATATCAACAGAGGTCAGGAAAAATCATGTTGGCTGCACATGGAGGAATTGTTTCAACTCCAAAGAGATCAAACCACCTTTGCTCAACACCTGATATCCCTTTTTGGCCCTTAAGTAACTTTCAAGTTGAAGGAGGTAATGTAATTACAATTCTTTATTTCACATTCCTTTATTTAAACTCTTTATTTAAATTTAAATTCTTTGAATTATTAATTTAAACAAAGATTGAGCACAACAAAGAGGAGGACAAACACAAAGGGAAGATCACAATGAAATTAATTCAAAGGCATACATCTACCTTTTCTCACAATAAAAATGGCTTTTTTTAAAACCAAAATACTTTGATTCTTAAATCTCTGTTTATTCCTGGCATTTCGGTGTTGCAATGCTCAGCTCTCAAAACTGACAGCATTTTATTCCCAAAAAAATCCTGAACTATTTAAGGAAGATTATTTGCTACCATCTTCCCCAAATAATCAGCAGAGAATTGAAAGTATTTCTAACCCGAAGCTCACTAATAATAAGTTAACTAAAAAAATATATAAAACCCCAGAAGAGACAAAACTGAGCAGCAATGACAGGAAGCTGGCCAGGCTCTATGACACAGTCTTTTTTAACATCACCACCTCTCACATGCAAAGCATCACCCAGTATTTAGAAGCAGTGAGATGATGATATATAAAATTTAGCTTCTCTGTAACCTCATCAAGACTGTACAGCTTGTGGGATACAAAAATCACCACACTGCCCTTCCTAGGTGCTTGTTCAGCAATGCAAATACCCACATCCATCAAGTCAGACCCTTTGGCACATGGTGTCCAGCATGTCACTCAGGAATCTAATCAGATCAAAATATGTCCTGGCAATCTAAAAATGGCTCCTTTTCTGAAGAACTCCATCCCTTCACATCAGAGTTGAGTAATTTTTTTTTTTTTCATATTGGCAGAGTGCTCCAAAAAAAGTTTCCCATGGATAATAAATAAATTAATTGGAAGCACATCCCTCAAAATATTTCTTTTACTTTTGAGCAAGAAACAATAATGGTTATAACCAACTTTTGGGATACATATAAAAAGCAAAATGTGTGTATTCTGTGTTTAGTTCCTGAACTGGCAGAATATTTCAGGTATTTTTTATTTTTTTTATCTGGAATTTTGTTTCTGTTTGTTTTTTAATATCTGTAATACTTCTATGATTAGACAATTAATTGCCTTCTGTATCTGTATCAGGCAACAATTTGGCATTAAGCTCTTTCAGTTTCTGGCCCCATTTTTAAACAAGCCACTGACTCCCAAACTATACATCTCATCCTGTATTTGCTGGCCAACTATTTCAACCACCCTTTTATCAAGCAGAAGTATCACACATGACTTGGAAGTCAAGGCCTCTTTGGGAAAAGAGATCTGCCTTATTACACACCTCAAATAATCTGTGTTTTCACTAGCTATTTTCCTACCCACATTTTTCTTTAGGACAAACAGAGTCTTTCACCTATCATCTCAAAAAGCCAGAAACTCCAACAGGCAGACTCAGCAAGTGATTCTTGTTTTAGGATGGCTAAATTCAGAGCAGACTGCAATTCCCATCCCAAGAGGATTAGAGTGCTTTGCAAACTAAAATGAATCAATCCTCATAATGTCTTTTAATATATAAATCCTTAATTCTTTCTGCTGGGAAACTGAGGCACAGGACAGCTATATAATTTGTCCAGTGCTAGAGCAACACAGAATGATTAAACCTGATCTCCTATAGAGGCCTGGCATTCCAATCACCTGACCAAGGAATGAAAAATAAAAACAACAATTAATTTCTTTCCATAGAGAGATAATTCAACTTCACATTACAGAAACTTTGTATCTTGGAAGACAAGGGGATCCAACAGTAGTCTAGTGTTCTCCATTGGCTTATTCAAGTGAACTACTATTGGCTTATTCACTTGAACTACAGTTCTGATAATATAAACAACATTTCAGTTTCTGCTGAGTGAAAACTAACATTTTTCTTTCTTTCTTTCTTTTTAAATAATTCGAAAGAACAAACTGTCTGCCAGCAAATTTTCATGTTCCGTGACTTAGAAATACCCAAACACCTGCATTTGTGGATCTTCTTCTCTGACTTTCCCAAGTAAAATTTTCCACTGGACAGAGGCTTTTTCCTTCTCCTCATCCAAATGCAGTAAAAAGGTGTCTGTTTTTATCACAGTTCAATTTCTAAAATGACATCAATAAAAGCAACCAATATGCAGCAGATGAGTAGCAAAGTACCAGCTACTGTTCTGCCTCAGTACTCAGCAGAGCAGGTGAAATGTGGAACCTCAGAGCTTCTCCAATGTGGACTTTTAGTCTGTACAAATGTTTGCATATCATCACCTGTCACACACTCACAGGGAACCCACTTTTAACAGCTAAACACAGCATATGCAACCTTTTCGCCTCATGAGCAGAAAACTCCATTAAAATACAGAGTATTTGCTATAAACTCACTAAGCCAATTCTGAATGTTCTGAAGTTGTTTCACCTGAACTACAAAGGAAACATTGCTGTAACAGAACCTCTCTGCATGGTGACCACATCCAAAATTAAGCTTACTATCATCAAAACCAATGTCTTTACAGTCACTTTTCTATCATTACAAGATGTTTTGAGAGCTTTTAAGGAAGAGCATTTATTCTTGTAGTGCCCAGGGTTAGAATGCTGCCATCCATCAGGCATGTTCCCATCATTCAGAGCACATGCTCTAATCCAAGCAGCAGCTTCCCAATGTACATTCAGCTCTGGCTCTTTACAAGACATGTGCAGTCTCTTGCTAATGCTTACATGCAGTGCCAGGCACTAAAGATTTGGCATCCAAGACAATTTCCCACCTAAGAGGCACGTGAGGTACGTGAGGTACGTGAGGTGTGACACGCTACCTTTGGGCAGGTGATCTCAGTCTGCTGGATCATGATAAGGGCAGATGCAATGAGAGCTCCTTGACGCACATAGTTCACAGGATCGTTTGTCATTGGCTCAAGCAAATTGATTGCTTCCTAAAAGGAATGAAGAAATACAGAGTCATCGAGTTAATACTACTATTTTTAGAATGCCAGGATTCAATTCTCCACTGGAAGGTTATCAGATTGATGCTATCAGATATACTTTAAAAAATGTTTTGCCTGTTCTTGGCAAATGAAGCAGAAATCTGTATTTCTGTAGATTTTAATCTAAAAATTGTGAAGAAAAAGAAAAGAAACACTAAAAACAAGCGGTGGATGGATAGAACAAGATCTACCTGCAGAAACAACAGGTATACAACAGGTATAAGGTAAACATCTAAACAACAAGTATAAGCAACAGATGCATTCGTCACATTAGATTCCAAATTCTTGGCTTTACACTTTATTGTTAGAACCTGTAGCATTTAGCATCTTTTAAATAATCTCTTGTTCAGAGTGCCCTTCTGTCCATACTTAAACTGAGGATATGAGCAAATGCAGCTGAGTGCCGAGTGCAAGAGATTCCCCGTTCAGACCCCTCTTGGTGTTACTTCCATTAGGTGAGGCTTTTAAAAACAAGTTAATTTTATACAGCACATTATTTCAAAGAACCACTTCTAAAATAACATCATGCCTTCAGTAAGACTGCTTTTGCCATCTGAGCTATGCTGGAGGCTGTACTTCTTCACCTGAAGGTGACTCATTCACTCTTTGGCAAGCATTCAGTACCATGGATGAAACACCCACTATGACAAAAACTGAACTTTCTGATCTCCAAAATTGAATCTATTTGGGCCTTCAAAACCTACTAATAGAAGCTGTGGAAGACATGTCTCTGTGTAATCAGATGGTTTAGGTCATCATACAATGTATCTGGAAATAAAACAAGACTCATTCTTGCGACTAAAAGCATTTCCACTTAAATTAACTTGTCAGATGCAGCAGGTTAAAAATAACTAACTCCTTGATTCCACCTTCCATTTGAGAATAAAACGACCTGGGTAAAAATAGGACTCTCAGATCTGTTTTCAAATCTGCATGCTTTAGCTACTAAAGATGGCAGGCAGTGCACGTCAGCATTCTGTGCTTTTGGCAGCACAAGCGACACTCGGGAGCGCTCACGCAAGAGCCACAGACCAAATGTTTAATACAGGAAGAGATGAGACAGATAAGCAAGAGATTTATCAAACACTCAGAAGCATGACATATGACTTTGTGCACCTGTTCTGAAACTGCAATTCTGTACCACTACAGATTATACACATGTGGGAGAAGCAGAGGGAGCTTATTCCCAAGTTTACTTGCTGCTTGTTCCAATGAATGCTCACTTCCCTCAGAAGTGGGAATCCTACTATAAATGGTCTGTTACCATCCATGAGAATTGACCCTCACTGATACTTATAAAGTGAGAATACAACAAAATTGTACTGGTTGTTAATTACACTCCTGAAACTACAATATATTTAATTAAATTTCATTGCACTTGGCTTTCCTACATGGATCTTCCATGAACTGTGTATTACAGGAAAGATGAAAAGAGCTAGAAGTTAACCAAAACATCTGCTGTTTTCCTGCCACTGGCAATCCAAGGGCAAAGGAGTATTGATTTTGGAGTACTGAAGATACATTTAAAATTCAGTGGCAACTTGACAGCAAGAAAACTCTAAGAAAAGTTTTGAAGACAAAATTCCAAGAATGTGGCAGTAATGTATAAAAACATTCTCACTTTCCCATTCTGTACAAGCATGAAAAGAAACTCTATGCCCAGAAAAATTAAAGAATTTAAAGTAGTGCTGTACTCCAGCTGGCTGGTAATGGACATGTGTGAGAAACCCATCTGCATGTGTGATGTCTGCACACAATGTCTGTTGCAGGAGGGAGCAGGAACAGTCTTGGCCACAGATGCTTCTTTGTGGCCCTCACCTTGTTTCCAGTGCCTGCACAGCAGATCCCCAAAGCCATGGCAGCCCCATAACGCACGTGGGGATTGTAGCTCTCTGACAGCAAAGAAACCACGCTCGGACACTGCTCTGGAGTCCTAGGGAAAGGCAAAACCAGAATATTGTTTATTATTAGTGTTCTTCAAAATATGGTATTGTGCTTCAAAATTGTGCTTCATTCTGTTCATACCTGAAAATTTGAAATTGTTCTTCCACACTGTATGTTTTTTCATTTCTGAAAACTTAACCAGAGGGGAGGAACAAATGGGCTAAGAGAACAGATTAATAAACACTTTAATAAATTTCCCTATCACTGCAGATAATCACACACAGTTCCCACTACTGAAGCCTTCCTTAGTGCTTATTTTCTGCCTTTAAAAGATCACCCAGCAGAATGATGCATCTATTGAGGCTGAAGTCTTTATCTCTAGAAATCATGCCTTTTTGACAGGCTTTCCATTAGCAGAGGTTTACCCTCCACGAGACACACAGTATTAAATTTCCCATCAGTAAATACAAAACTCCCCTCCAGCATTCAATCAACCTTCAAGGCTGGTGGGTCCCAAACTCCCTTTGGCAATCATGGCTTCTGCCAACTCCTCCTCACCCCCACCTACTGCTGTAAATCACAGCACAGGAGGAAATGCTGATACAACACACACTTCCAATCAGTTTATGAGCAATGTCTACTGCTGCCTCCTTACAGTGTCATGCTGGGACTGTTGCTGCCTTTTATGAGATCTGAAATGAGTATATATGCTCTATGCCTCCCCAGGTGGAAACCAGTGTCCTGATGGTCATTACAGCAACAAAACTTCCAGCCCAGTGCTGGAAGATGAAAGAGCCTTAATTTCCCACAGCCAGAAGCATACGTTGCTCATGCAAACAGATTTGTAAGTATTGAGTATTTCTGAAACAGTGCAGAACTCACAGGTGTTAATATGTTGATTTCCTTCCTGTCTTCATGGTCATATTTATCCCTGGTTTAATTTTAATGCCACACAAACCAGCCCATAATATCAAATACTGCCAGTTTCAGCATACTGAGTCTCATGGCACGATGAACAGAAGAGCAATCAATGCAGGAATGCAGTTGGTAGGTAAATGCTCATGAAGAAGATGTAGAACTATAAATCGTAAGTGATTTCATTATATCTGTTTATAGAGTGAACATCATCTGGCTCTTCATGCTATCTCACTGTGTCTTGCAGCCCAGACTAGAATTTTAATTGTCACATTCACAATCCTATAAGCAGTCTTGCAAGCCATTTACTTCTGCTGTAAACTGATTTCAGACTAAAATGTACCTAGGAAGAAGGCAAGAGCACGTTACTTTTAGCTTCCTTTCTTACATTTGCTACACTGAAAGATGGAGGGTGGAAAGTGGCAGCAGTACCTGTTTGTACACAGGAATTATGGCATCATGTAAAATCATTGTCTGGCAATGCATTCAACAACTCAAGAGAGAGAAAAACTACTATAGAATATACTCCAGCATGGGTTTTATTTAAATGAATAGCTGAATCATAGAAAACAGTACTGAAAAGGACTTTGAGCAATAATCTAGTTAGTTCTCTTCTTTCATTGTGACAGGGGACAGAAGACATGTTCATATAATGACACACTCGTACTTCAGTGATACTCCACACACATAATCAATTAATTTCTACTCTAGCTATTCCCATTTCAACACTTTCCATGGTCTCCTCTGACAACTAGTCCTGAACTCCTCTTTCCACTCCTCTCTCTATTCCAGCTGATCTGACAGGCAGCACCACCACACAGGCTCCAGTCCTCCTCCAGAACTGCTCAAGGGGCCCAAAGGCACCCAGGCTTCAGAGGCTGCTCATGAGGACATGCCTCAGCAGTAATGGCAGCAAGCACCCACATCTTCCCCCACCCACCACTTCCATCTGAGTCTTCCCAAAGCATCCACATGGGGAAAGAATCCCACCTACCAACATCACCTTAGAACCCCCCTGGCCTTCAACAGCAGCAAAAAAAAACCAAAAAAAACCCCAACAAAATTAAAAAAAAAACCAAACAAACAAACAAAAACCAAACCAAACCAAAACAAAACAAAAAAAAAACAAAACAACAAACCACAAGAGAGAAGGAAACACCAAGCTGCAACAGACTAAAAGACACATTTAAAAATACTTATCAGTCTCTTGCTCAAATAACAGCTTAGACAATGTTTTTTTAAAAATGTGCTGATGTGGAGACCAGGAGACACATATCCTACAATAAATGAGGCCAAGCATTCAGCTGCACAGAAGACTTCAGCTCTTGCACAAAGACCCTCAGCACCTTTGTGTTTGCCTTACTTCAGATAATTTAAACAGGCAGATTGTGAGCCAAAGAAGAGAAAAACACTTTCTGGCAAAGATGTGATTATGCACTCTGAAGCATTAATCATTAAATTCCTGTTCAGAAAACTGGATTTTATAGAATCATTAACTTGGACACATATTTTTGTCTGCAGGCTCAGAAGTTCTAACACAGTTTTTATTATGAAATCAGGATTAATGTACACTAATTGTTTTTGAATTCTTGGCCAGACCTAATTTATTTGTGGCCATTATTTGAAATACTTTTATCTCAAATCTATCTATAAAACGGTCAAACATTTTGACAGGAGGTCTTCCATAAATCCACTTTGGGAGTTGCAGCAACTGAATGGGTCCCACCACTTTCCTCAGTTTTCTCAAAACCTTAATCTTCTTAAAAAATGTTGTCTTACTTAACAGAGATCTAGAAGGCAGATCAAAAAGTGGGCAAGAGTCTTGCAAAAGTGTGTATTGGAGGAACAGGACCTCAGTGCTCAAGAGCACTGTTGGCATCAATGCTTAAGCAGCAACATTTGTTTACTCCTTTAGTGCTGAGATATTTGTAATTACAAAGTCCTACACAGTGTTGCCAAAGGTTAGCCCATATAAACCCTAACCCACGCCCCATAAAATGTATAAAATCCAAAACAATTCTATCAAGTGATCAAAAGAAAAGTTTAAAAGCCCTCATATGCAGTCCCAGGCTGCAACTGTGCTCCCACGGATATTACTTCCATCTGGTAATCCAGTTGGGAACTGTGTTTAAAACATGACCATGTTCTCCTTGCCCTGGCCCTTCACTGAGAGCACAGCCCCTCGAGCTGCTGACGTGACATTCAGCACAATCCAGAGGGAAGAGGGACAGACCCCTGCTGATGGAGGAGGTTTCTGCTTCACTGGTACCAAGCCCCCCACAGGCTCCCAAACCAAGTCCACCCTTCTGGCTCCCTGTTGGAGACCACCACTCTGCTGACTGCTGATGGCTGAATCAATGCGGTTACAGAGCAGAGACCTCTGGTGGGAGATGGAGAGAAATAATAAATAAGAGTGTGAGAAATCTTAATAACACTCCTAAAAAAGAGAAATGGTTTGTCACAACTCACACTCAGCAACACGCTACTCCTACTCAGTCCTAATGCAGATATCTGTCATTACTGCCAGTTAAACACAGAAAATAACATCACATGAAATACCAGAATAACATTTGGAGATTCAGTGGGCAGACATTTTATCTCCAGACACAAATTTTTTCTCTCCTCTTTAAAGTCACAGTAAAAATTCTAAGCCTGGAGTAGATTTAATATATTTTGAGGACAGAAGCAATGTACCATAGTCCTCTAGCATGACCTTCCTATAACACAGTCCAGTAATTTCATCTTAAAATTCCTACATTAAAGCCTAAGGCATGTCTCAAAACTGGACTGTGTATCTTAGAAAGGCAATATCTATTTTTGAAAACCAAATTATCTTTAATGCACTGGTTCCTTCCTTTTTTCCTAACACTGGTTTTACTCAAGCAGTGTGCTTTTGCAATTACACTTTACTACAACAGCAAAATGATGACAAAAAATGGCCCAATTATTTCCTTCATTTTATCTGAAAATTGCTCAGCTGCTCCTACATAAGCCATGAAACCACAGACGTCAGTGAACCCAGACCTGTACACAAAAAAACCCAACATCATAACTAGCTTCAACTTTGTTCTGTTACCAGAAAATGAAATGAGTAAAGAAGCCAAAAAACTCAAGAAGTTTCTTCCATGGGATTTCAACAGTGTAGTCAGCTACAGTTTTGTTTCCACCCTACATCAGGATCAGTTTTACTGTCGTGATAAATGGGCTGCAGATGAAGGACTTCTTCCCCAGTTTGGTTTGTTTCAGAAGTCAAACAAAATCATAAAAAAAATAAAGATGCACCAAGACAGCAGTAAGAGATTCTCAGCAAAACCTAACAGCTGGCATTTTATTAGTTTTACTCACCAACTGGCTGCTCTTGAAACCTCTGCAAGAAACAAACACCCTGCACTATGGATTTTGAATCTCCTCAGAAACTGGAACCAGTGAAAACACAGAGGAGCTGCCTGACTCCAGCCCAACTGCCTTAGCCTCAACTCTGAACTTCTTTCTGGGGCTGTTATTTCTTGCATATATATATGTATATGTATATACAAATGTCATATTCTCTCCATAAAAAGCTGATACTTAGCTTATAAGTAGCCTAGAATTTCTGAGAAACCAAAGATAAGTTTGAATTCTTCATTACTTCCAAAGAGAGATGAAAGAAAACTTTTCTTAAGCCTCCAGCGCAAAAATGAACAGAATGAAAACCAGGATGTTGATTGTTAACACTGACTAAAATGAAAAAAACCTGCCCAAGTCAGCTGTACACAGAAGGTGGTCAGATTCCTTTTGGTGTTGACCTAAACTGGTTTTATTCTGAAAGTCTTTACAATTGCAACATCTGCAGATCTCATAGTTCTCATTAGGCTTTGCCTTCAAGAGCCCTACTGGGCTACTGAAAGTTGAGGATCACAGTTAGCTACACTGGCTCTTAACAATCCACTGGAATCTTTTGTCCCCAGGAGGCCTGCAACAAGATAAACTAAAAGCTCAGACTGCCATATCATGGAGCACATTCCACTTCAAGTGTCTTGGATCACAGACCAGTTAAAACCACATCCTTGAGTAGCTTATCTCCAATCCTGTAAGCTGCACATCTTCAAGGTTAATGCATTACTGTAATTTTTCTTTATATTTCAGCAATTTTTAAACATGAAATTACATATATATAAATATATGGTAGAATCAGTAAGTAAAGATACAGAATACTGAAAAAACCATCACACTGGTCTCACAACTGAGACTAAAATGGAAGCATCTGAAGCATCATTAACATGCACTTGTATTTTAGTCTATATATTTAAGGACTATACAACTCATTGAAAAATGAAACATCAGAGAACTGAAGAACAATGTCAAATATATCTTCTAATCTTCCTCATTAAGTGTCCCCAGTCATATTTCAAAAGATTCGAAATATTTATAACTTTTGTAAACAATTGGTCATTAATTAATCATTTTATACAGAACTATTTCCACAAGTTGTTTTATTGGTGCAGTAGCAATTAAAAAAAACAAAAGCTTAACAGAAGTTTAATTTCATCCATGAATGATTTAACAAAGGAGAAATGCAGATATTAACTGCACAGTTTGTGGTCATTTCTGAAGGAGTGGATGTGCAACAGAAAGGGAAATGTATAGAAAACAGAAAACCTGCAGAGAAAAATGCAACAAACAAATATATTCAGTGTAGACTAAACATTCTGTCTCTCTCTGGACAAAAATGATCCCAGCTATTCCCAAACCAGGAATTTCCTGCAACTATCTCATGTACAGCACAGCAAGTGAATTGCATGATACGTACTGACTGAATAGCAGTCACCAGGGACAGCTCAGATCTGATGGGGACATGACTCTACAAACACACTGGCAGTTTGAAAACAGAAGTAACAGCAAGGGATGGGAAATAAAAATAGTATCTATTTATGGTTCAAATATTCAGTTTAAAGTGGACCAGGAGTGGGGTCTAGCAAGAATTAAGGTTTACTATCATTAACACATCTGGACAGTGGCTGCACAAAAAGCCTGGCCAGAAGATCCAGTGAAGAACCTGCTGCAGGTCTGGAATAGATAGAGAGCAGGATGTGTTTCTCAATTGATCCAAACCTGGTAAAGTTCAGAAAACATCATAAAGGGCAGGCATGTTTTTCATCTCTCTGAAATTAAACAATGCACCAAAGAGGTAAAAATGCTTGCAAGCCAATCTACCACTAAACTTGTATCATCTTCCGCAAGTTCCTAAGATAATTGGTTTTATCTGTATTTTAAGAATAATTTCCTTTTGAATTAGATATAAATGTATTCATTAGCTTTCATCAGAACAATCTGCAGTAAAAACTTCAAGTACAGCTAGATTAATGTCAGGATATACTTCAAGATTTACAAAATATAAACCAGAAGTTGATTAGACGTAGTGGAGCTTAAGAAAAACTGAATCCAAATGCCCATTAGCCAAATAAGGTATTGTCCTGTCTTAATTTCCACTTTTTATATGTTTTCATGTGCTCTGCTCTCTCAGTACTGTCAGTGGTGACGATAGGGAGGTGGCCAGATAAGGAAACAGTATTACCATAGCTGGATCAATCTTTATTTCTGTAATATATACTTTTCTGATTAATAAAAAAATCAACCCTCCAATGTAAATGAATACATGGTATGTATTCATTTACATTGGAATCTTATTGACAGCTTCATTTAAACAGGAAAAGTAAGGAACATGTGGAAGTTACTGAAAATTCTATTGTATGATCTGAATATACTAAGTATTTCTGTTAGAATTTCTGACAGCAGCCTCCTCTTTTTGACCTCACATTACCTGCATTCCAGAGACAGAATTTTTTTCTTTTTTAAAGAAATATAAATTGATGCACAGTTCACTGAGGACCTGATTTCCAGCTCAAGGCTGGTAAGCCTATTCCACTAGCAATTCATGGAATGTAATGGCTGGTGTCATACAGAGAGTCAAACCATGATCTCATGGTCTCTTCTGGCCTTTACTCAAGGACTTATTACACAATTTTGCAGCTAATGTCCTTGGAAGTGAACTCTATTTCCATTTTAATGCAGAACTATAAGATGACGCTGAGGCTATACACACATCTGACTGAAAGTTGGAAGGTAGCAAAAAAGAACACCCAGGATAATAAAAAGCAGCTGCAGAAGAAAAGTTTTAAAGTAACAGCGCACACTTAAAGTAAGTGTGCTAGACAATACTTTCATAAAGTTAGGCAAGAAAAAACCCGGAGTGTTTACAGGGCTGCAGAACTTTTTAGGGTTAACTGTGCTTCCATCCAGAAAGCAAGGGAGCGAGAGAGCCCAGAGAGTGAGCAGCAGACAGACAGACAGACACGCTGCGGTGCACAGAGACAGAATGTTATAGTGTGAACAGTCATTTCCAGGACCTGCACATCCTGATACAGCTCCAGGGAGCACACATGGTAGTTCTGGAGCAGTGAATCAATTAACCCTCTCTGTCTCATTTCCAGCCAAACCCCCCACCCACTCCCTTCCCTGTTTTCCAAACACCGGAGCTGGATACACTGGAAGGAGTCAATCAAGGAACAAGGGTAGCAGCGAACTGTGAGCTTTGCTCGTGAACAAAGAGAGAACTGCACACAGACTCTGCTGATCATCTAAGCAGAATCAACAAAGAATGGAAATTAAAGGACAGCAAAAGCGAACACAGCCTTATTTCTATCCTTTTTAACGTGTGGTAAGAATTATTCTTCTCCTCCATTTCAGAGTTGGAGAAAATACCTGGATGAGAAGAAATACAGTTTTCCCAAAATAGAAATTCTTAATCTTCGTGATAGAAGAAATGCGCTTACAAAAAAGCACACAAAGAGACAAGCTTGAGAAATATTATAAAAGCCAAAAGCAAATGAGCAACTTGTTTTCCAGAAAGCAGTGAAAAATCTCAACTTCCACCATACGACGAAAAAGAAAATTATAAAGGATCCTCCTGGATGCAAAGTGAGCTCTACTAAAATGCAAGAGAAAGAGGTAAGGCTTTCTTCACCTGAAAACTGCAACACATCAAATCTTCTCGGTAACTGAGCATTTGTTCAGCTTAATGTCGGGACAGCTGTTTGAGTCCCTGTTTGAAGGGGGAAATGCAAGCCTTCAGTCTTTAGCAGAGTTGACAGAGAAATACAGAGGAAGAGAAAGGGCTGTGCTTAATAAAAGCCTTGCTCACATTACAAAAACAGGAGTTTTACTCACCCTGACCCTTTCAAGTAATGAGTAAATTTAGATGTCTCAGTTCGATAAATCTCTATGGTCCCCTTGAGACTGTCAGCAGTGTTTTATTGTCTGCAGCTTCCTGACCCTCACCTGATAAATTAGGAAGTGCTGAGATTAAAACGGAAACCTCATACATAATTTCTGAAGATATTTTTGGGGTTACCCTCTAAGGAGAAATAGGATTCTTAATAAGGGGAAATATGGGAACTGCTGTCTGCCTACGCACATGCTGCTGGAGACTAGACACTCGGGAGAGGAGGAGTTGCACATACACAACTCGAGCATCTGCCTCTGCATCAGTTTGTACTCAGAAGGAGCAAATCTACATAGACTGCACCTAAAGGGAATTGTTTTGCATTCAGATTCATCTATCACTCTTTACTGCGGCAGGAAAAGAAAAAAAAAAGGAAGCTAATCACTGCTTATTTTTGACAGCTACTGATTTTTGCCTTTTAATCTTCTGAAATCTGAACATCGCTACAAAGGGGAGACCAGACCCCTGAACCCTACCAACCAGAGATGGACACAAGGCAGGACTTGCATTTTTAAAACTCTTTTGCGCCCAGCAAGGCATAGAATAAAAAAATTGGATACCAGCTCGGCCATGGTTACAGGATCTCGAAGTAGCAGATGACCAGTTCACTATACTGACCATGCTGGCCCATCTTCAGGACCATCCTGGACCAGAGAGCAACAGAGAACTCTTACACCGTACGCAGCTCCTGCACAAAAGACAGCCCCTGAAGACATTCCTCTGCACACAAACATGTCCCATCCTTTACACTCCTTGAACGGATCTGGAGCTGGCAATGGATCTTTGTCGCCTCTCTCAGTAACAGGAGCACCTAAGCAGGACTTCCCAAGTGAGGAACAAGGAAACAAAGTGCACTGGGCAGCATTGCTGATCCTCCTGCTGATAATCCCCACTATTGGGGGGAACATACTTGTCATTCTGGCTGTGTCCCTGGAGAAGAAGCTGCAATATGCTACCAACTACTTTCTAACGTCCTTGGCGGTGGCAGATTTGCTCGTGGGTCTGTTTGTGATGCCAATTGCCCTTCTCATAGTATTATTTGGTAAGTGCAGTATGTTTGTTTCATCAGGTTTGTATATGGGGTACAATTCTGGGAGGTCTAACTGAAACAGAAAAGTTGTTTGCTGTCCAGCATTACAATTTTAAAAATCACTTGGATGATGGCTGCTAAATCTTCTCTCCCTCTCACCTTAATACAACCTAATGTTGTCTTATGGGAAGCACATCTATGTGGATATTTTTTCCTTTGAAACAAACCATTCAAAAATCATCCAAGACTTAAAAATATTCAAATGTGAGCTGAAGCACAGGGAATTTTTGTACAGTGTAATATAATTTTTAACAACATCAGCACAATGCTGGTATTTGTTGTATTATATTACACTAACTGCAGGCAGTATTCCCTTAAAAAATTTGAAACCAAGGCTAGGTATCTGTTTAGTACACTGAACAGGTTTTGAACTTCCTATGAGTAATGCACGTGATTTTACCAGAGTATTAACTCCACAAGCAGTCATATATTTATATGGTCAATCAGAGTCAGTCCCTAGCACTATCAGTGACAACAAACTTTATCAGCAGTGGTTTCAGAGAAACTGATCTCCTCCCACTCTGAGGAAAGCCACAGGTTCATAAGACATCACAAGTAAATCATCTGTCAATTCAAGGAAGCCTCAGTCCATGTACCTAATGTTTGAGATACGTATTTGTCATTTCGTCTGATTCATATGAAATAAAATAGGTCTTTTTCACTTGAACAAACATTGGATGTGACATTTTCTTTCTTGTTAGTCCTTACAGAACAAGCATGATTTTTCCACAGCCTCTCAGCTCCAGCTTTATTTCAGATACTGCTTCTGACAACTAATTGCAGGCAACTCCATGGCAAAGTCTCTCTCTTTTACGGCTAAATTTTCTTTAAGAATACATTTTAAATTGTTTATTTTGATATCATAAATGGAAAAAAAAATCAATGAGACAGGTTTTTCAAGAAACTTAATGATTTATATCATTACCTTCAAGGTACACTGGGTCCTAAGAAAGGCTGCAGGAGTTCATTTTTCCTAGGCTAGACTCTAAGAGTTGCCTGAGCAACAAGCAAACACAATCAAACTGTATTTCAGAAAGGCCATCAGTAGTTTCTGTACAGAAAACTGGTATCACTTTATTAACAAATGTGTTTATTCATTCATTAAATGCCTTGAGAATTTCTGTGTGTTACAGACTCCTTCTCCCTAAACAGAATTGTGAACAGGAGGCCAGAATTCAGCGCTGAGATCATAGAATAGCAATTTTTTTTTTCCAAAGCAATCGTTTCTAAAAGAAAACAATGTATGTAACTGAGACTGTGATTTCTAACTCAAAAAACCCAGTCACTTATAGAAAACCTTGGTATGTCATGTATGTGCAGGTGAGTGGGAGGCAAGAAGCAGATATGCATTTCCATACTTGCACATGGATGCTGTAACTGCTTAGTGCCTGCCACAGGTCTCACTACTAACAATAAAGCCACTAGCCATAAAAAGTACTAGTGTTTACTAGCAATCAACATAAAGGGAAGGCAAATCCTGGATTTTGTGGAGTAGGTTTTTGGTAGTGGTGGAGTTTTCTTGTTTTGGATTTTATTATTATTTTCATTCTGCTAGACTAACAAATATTTCCTTTATAACTTCATAAGGACTCTATTGCTCTTTAATCTCTCAATTAATCCACTGCTAAACCCTGGTTACAACAGTTTAAAGCATGCTAGGAATCTCAATTCAAAAGTCAAACAAAAATGTCTTTCATGGTGCAGGAAATTTACCAGAAAGTAGTAAAATCAATTACAATTAATTAAGACCACAACCCGCCTTCCACACAACAGCGGTTAAAACTGAAATTTCTTGCACACAAGTCTCTCTTTGGCAGCCAACCAGAAAAACTGCTTTGCCTCTTCACCAAGTGGGAGAAGATGCTGAGGTGTTTATAGAAGTTCAAAGCATGAGCAAAACATGAGGAGTTACTGGAATGGAGACAGAACAGACATTAAATACATAACAAGTCTAAATCTTGAAGCTACATTAGCCAGACAACTGTGTGAACAAAGAAGTCTTTGACAGCCAGACAGCAGACTGAATCCAGCCTCCTGGCACCTCCACACAGGAATGTTTCCATAATAATGAAAGAGCTGGGTGCAGCTTCTAGATACAGAGTACAAATATTATGCTTCCGATTTGGGATTGATATCTAATTATGTGGAGAAGATTTGAAGGAAAAGGTGTGAACTGAAGTGCAGTCACATTAAGATCCTGACTGTACAAACTAATGTGTCACAGGGTGTTCAAAATCAAAATCTGCTACAGGCATTGGCTCCACACCCTGAGAAAACATTCACCAAAAAATCTTCAGAAACTGACTGTATCTGTAATAAAGAGCTGCCCCTTTTAAAAATAAGTAAATAAATTAATCTGTAAACTCACTTGCAGGTGTAATGCCATGAGCAGCACATTATTTATTCTCAGCAGAGCAACCAAAATGTACTCGGCTACAAGCATACACAGCAATTTTAATTTAGGAGTGTGAATGTCAGAACACATAAACATTTCATAGCTTTTACAGCTTGCTAAATATTTCTCATTTCTTAAAAAAAAAATGAGGGCCCACTAGGAGATAACTGCATACTCTGAAATCTAGCTTTCAAAACAGTTACCCAAATTTCTAACATTCAGAACTACTGAAATTGAATAGTGAAATTAGCAAACAAACTTGAGAGATATTCCCATTTACAAAGCCTGCAGCAGGAAGAAGTCTGATGTCCACCGCCTGGTGGCAATGGGCTACTTGAAGACAACACATGTACCATCTTTTACAATACATTCTCTTCTCCTGATAATCATCCACTTAAAATCAGAAAGCAATGCTGATTATCCTAGGTTGCAAACCATTATTTTAATCTATCACAAGCAACCAGTCCTAATCTTCCCCCATTACTGATGATAACCACAACAAATTTTCCCTTCTTGCTTGTGCAAACTGCCAGAGAAAACTTTAATCAGGGACTACTCTCCACAATCTCAAATCTAAAGATATCAAGGGTTTATCAGAAAGTAAGTCTAATTGAAAAAAATACTTTGATTAAAAATCCTAGAGAACAGCCTGGAGACAGCAGGCCTTGGCAGCCCATGGAGCCAAGCACATGAACACAAAGCACATGCAGCTACACACACACACACCAGTGGGCAGCTTGAAGCTTAGGCTTAAAGGAGATGGTGACTGAAAATATCCATTGCCATCTCAGCAAAAGTATCATTATATAACAGCCACAAGGCCCTTTACAGGTAACACATTTCTGCAGCCCTTAGGACAGAAGAAAAAATGGTTTCCAAGTCTATTTAAAGACTTCTCTCAATCATACTTATACATGTACACAAGCTGTGCTTTCTCTCAAGCTTTCTGAAAATATTTTGGCTTACAGCAAGAGCAGCTCTTCTATACTGTACTTTGTTTTAAGGATTACACATTTCTAAGGTATTTCCTATAAATAAAGCTTTTCTTAAATAAAGATTAATCAAGGGTAGACAGTTGCGGTAAAAGCTCATTTTACTACTCCAAAGGTGCAAGACAAATCTTAAAGCATGTATTCGGTCTTATTTTGACTCAAAATAAGCAAAATCCTCAACAGCAGCACTGCTGCAATGCTGGGAGGATCTGAGGCAATTTGTAGGAAGAAGGAATTTCTTTTTAACTGATACCACCTGACAGCTGGAGAAACCAGTCAAATTTTCAGGCAGGTATCTTTGTCGGGTAACCAAGGCATTTAAAAAAAAAATTCAAAAAATCCAATCCCTATTAGCTCCCAAGAAAAATGGGAGTGGAGAATCTCTGCCCTGTAAATGCTCTGGTCTGCTTCCATAATGTAGATCTATAGTAGGAGAATCAGAATAGTCCAAACTGAGCATGACCTGCTAATGTCTTTGTATCACTACTTGGCAGGACATTTTACATTCTGAATTATAAAGCAGGACAGCAACCAAGCAGGTCATCATCACGTTCAAGGGTCAGAGATGCTTTCTGATCCATGAAAGGAAATTAATATTCCATTATTTCCTTAATTCTAAATGAATAAACTAGGCCAACAGTGATAGACAGCACCACCATCACCAGAAAAGCACAAGAACTCAGTCCAGAGCATTGCCTCTAACAATGGGCACAAAGCTTCTAGCTTTGATTTGTAGGTGTAACCTACAAATCAAAATACGTTACAGCAATATACATCACAGAATGAATCCTAGATAATTGTGTGACTCTTCTGGACTTCAAAGTATCAGATCCATGATATTTGTTTCATTTAAATAATAACCATCATCTTCAATTCTTACCAGTTACAGCATTTAAAGTTTACTTTGATTTTGTTTGGACAAAAACCAGCATCTCATACATACAAACAGAGCAGAACATAATGCTATAATCATGAATGTGATAACCTACTGCCTTCTGCACCCAGTACAAAAATAGACAAAAATAAAGAAAATAGAAATCTTTCTCTGTTCAGTTGCACTTGTCAACTAACAAAAGCTCTTACAAGTCAAAAATGTACAAGATTATTTTGTATCAGATCCCTGTTTAAATGTATCTTTATTTCAAAGAAGTAAAAGGGCCTTTTGTTGCAAAATATTTTCTTCTGCAAACAGTCAATTAACTAAAAAAGGAGATAGTTCTTACACTGGGATTCTCCAGAACCAAAGCAGTTATAATCCAGGGAATGGCATGCAAGTACTATCCAAAAGAAGTATTAGCTGTTCACTTGAAATCCAGCTGTGTCATCTGCTATCCTTCAAGTTGTAGAACACACTTTCTATTGTTCATGTTTTTTCTGAACTAATCCTTTATCACAAAGTCAAAAGAGGCTGTCAATTTTCTGGAGTGAGCAAAAACATTTCAAGCCCATCAAATCAGTTACTCCTTTTAATTGGGTTATTTTAAATTACAGCTGATTATATGAGCCACAATACATTTTGGTTTTTCTTTTGAAAGGAAATCTGTTTCAGAAATACACCATACCTTACTGCCAGCTAAAAGTCTAGGCATGAAAATTAAAGATGAGTAAATGTTTCATAATTTATTAATTACAACTTTCTCATACCTGTCTGACAGACTAAGTTTTTTGAAGCATAATTTCAATGATAGAATCCATTTTAGGAAATAATTATGGTAGATAATAAAATTATCTGGTTAATAAATTGAAAGCAGACTGCCTCTTCCCCTTCTGCCTCACTGCCTACGCCATCCTCACCTGGAGTCCTCTGCTTTGGGGATGGCTGAGGTTCAGTTCAGGGCTCCATCCCTCCATTCCTTGTTTAACACAGAAGGTTTCCCAGCATAGGTAAGAGTGCTGACAAGTACTATGTTGCTATGTTTGTCTCCATAAAATTTTCCACCCACTGGAGTTTATATTTCAAGTCAAAGCATCACCGTTATCGTCTCCATCTATCAGTCATGTTACGAAAAAATGTTTTAATCTCAAATGACTGCAATGTTAGTACACTGATAAGACTGAACATTACAAAAGTCCAGCTCATTTGGCGTTCTCAGCACATAGGTCTATTTATGCTGATCAAGGAAATTAAAACCAATCTGATTTATTAGAAGTGATTTATTAAAACCAATCTGATTTATTATTCTTTTCCCCCCTAATCGTCATTAAACAAATAACTGATTTCCCTGGCAATACTAATAATGTACTTACTGACTGAGTACAGCTGAAGTTTATAAGGGAGGAAAATACATTTAGTAGATTAACTTCTACCATGAGAAACAGAAAAATCTTTCTTGTTCACACATTCTCCCCTGGGACTCCAGAACATCCTTATAGATACACAATACTAAAAGTGCACCTCAAACTGAACACTGCTTGCACTGGATTGCAATAGAAGCTACTTCTGAGTGAAAATAGACCAGCTAAAAAATAATCAGAGATCCATTAACATTCATTTGGTATTGCAGACATTGATAGGGGAGACACAGGTCTCACAAATATTAGCCTTTTGGAATTCTGAACACTACTAAACCTTTCTCTTGGCCAGTGCAGTTGACAGACCCTATGTTTGCTATAAAGATTAATATTAAGGACAGACTCTAAGAAACAGAATGTCAGACTTAAAATCCAAGCCATGGCTCTTGGGGAAACAAAAAAAAAAAAAAAGGACATGCACAAAACTGTTAAATTTTTATAAAATCATTACTGACATAGAACAACTCTAACTCTGTCACATTACTGTTCAAGTGTATATGGCCAAGTGACACAGCAAACTCATTTTAAAGATGTGTGGACAAGATTCTTCAATATCACTCCTAAGATCCAACAGCGGTTCTACAATGACTAACTAATACTTAGGTTATGACTTATCTCCTCCATTTAATATAACCTTGAATCACAAGACTATCAAGCAGAAACAGCTGAATCATTTAACAGTAGGCTCACAAGAACCAAACAGTCATGGTCCATTTTTAATAAACTTTTTAATCTAGAGTCCTTACCACAAAAGGACAAAAAGACAGGGAAAGGTTTATAGCACACAAGTAGCCTGATGAACATGATGGCAGCAACCATGCCACTTAGGAGCTAATTAAAATATAAGACAGAACCCATTTGAGGCAGTGACAAAGCTCAGTTCCTGTAGTACTATGAACTTCTCAAAAATATTGATGCCACAGGAAAATGACACACTGAAAGTTCTCAAAAAGCTTAGATTCTAATGAGTTTTTTGTTCTCTTTCAGACAATACCTGGCCTTTACCAACTGCCTTGTGTCCTATCTGGCTGTTCCTTGATGTCCTCTTTTCCACAGCTTCCATCATGCACCTCTGTGCCATCTCCCTGGACCGCTACATTGCAATAAAAAAACCAATCCAGGCCAGCCAGTACAATTCATGGGCTACAACAATCATCAAAATCATCGTGGTTTGGCTCATTTCAATAGGTATGTGAGACTGGAGACCAGAAATGGAACACAGGAGCTTTTCATGTCCAAAACAATAGCTGAAATGTGGGGGAAATGGAAAATTTGGCCAAGTACTATTGACTGGAGGACCATAACACTCAGGCTGGTCGAAGTTCACCTCTTGGATCATACACAGCTACATCATAAAAATCTGCCTGAACCACTGCTCCTTATTAGGCTCACCAGAAAGACCAAGAATTGAGTCAGAGTATTAATCATCACTCTTCTTCATGGTCCTAAAAGTTCAAAAATCAGAAAACAGTATCTGCATGCATAGTATGCCTCCTGGGAAAGCAAGATTTCATGTTCCTGTGGTGCTACATTTTGTCCCAAACACAACTTTAAGCCTTGATTAGATGTTGGTAAAATTCTGCATAAAGGAAGTACAAAAGGGTTAATTATTTATAGCAAAGATCTAAATCAGTGGCTGATAACATCCAGGCTAACACTGAAGGCTGACACAGCATATAGAAAGGTTAATGTCTAACAAAAAACCCCCAAACAATCAAAACAACAAACCCTGAACAGTTTATGTGAAGACGTTTATACCAACATACAAACTTCTATATCAGTGTCTCTGTGACGTGCACGTAGCACATCATCTGTCTTTAATGCTTAAAAAATGAATCTGTTAAATGAGCTAAGGAAGTGAAAATATTTAATTCAAATAATTTAATACATACTCCAGACAGCCTTAGTGCTGTATGCACTATGTGATAGACCAAACAAAATTATTCTGCATTATTAAGGCCAGTGATGCATAGGAGAATGGATACAGCCACCTTCTTGGCTAAGGCAAACCCCCAAATTTCTGAGTTGAAAAAAATTCTGGAAGAGCTGTAATGATAGGAGAAAAGATGCTATCTCTAGTCTATCACCAAGCCATCCCCCCCCAGAAAAGAAACAAACTTAGCATGACAAGACAGCCACAAGGTGACCTTTTAATGTGTGATTTATTGCCATTAAACAGCACTGTACTTTTCAATTTCTTTTTATCTAACATAAAACTACTCTGCAGCTGAGCCAGGTTCTCCAAATCAAAGGTTAATTTGGTTCAATCTTCATTTTATATGCTTGTTGTATCTGAAGGTGTGCTTCTAATTAAGAAAGGGATCAAGTTGCTGAAGGGTAAACCATTTTGCTCTTGTTGCTTTAAACCAACTTCAGTAAGCAGAGTAGCAGAGGAATACAGTAAATCCCTATATCTCATTAAGTGGTATCAGAAAACTGCACAAATCACCTTCACCAGACAGCAAGGAACCTGTTGTTTTTGTTGTAATGTCAGACTGCTGGCAAATGAAGTGCTGACTGTAATTTAGTGGTTATAAAAAATTCATTTAAAAGACAGGACTGTTAACATTTTTTTAAAACGAGTGGTGAATTACAGAGCTAGCCAGCCTCATTTAAACACTCCTAAATATGCAGGAGACTTTAAACAACAAATCCATCTCAAACACACACTGCATAATTCTGGCAACTATTTAGCTACTTGTATATATGAAAGAGTTGAGCAGAGTGAAAAAAATCAGCTGTCTGTGCCTAGTCACTTGATGTGGTTAACAGAAGACGGAAAGACACGATTTATGTGTTTACAAAACTGCCCTTCAAAAAGTGCAAAGGTTACCCTGGGGAAGAGAAAAAAAAAAGGGGGAGATGGCCTTAGGGAAACATATTTCACTGGAGGAAAAGCCATACTAATTCTAATAACCAGAGTCAAAGCAATTCATGTGTTTTACACTTGAAAAGTTGGCAACTTTATACTGCTTCCTCAATCACTACGAGTTAGGCCCAATCTCCTTAGAAAGGGCACTCTGTTAAAGCTCAGCCTGCCAAGTCTTACAAAGTACCATTTGCCCAATTACCCACGTGATGCTTTCCACACTTCACGTTGTGTTCCCCTGCCTGCTCCAGAGCTCAGGAATTACCTTTCTTTAGAAACCCCGAGGCTTCAGGCCCAGTGAAACGATTGCAAGTGATTAACCTCTGCTAAAGCACTTCTTTTTTCTCCTACAGGCATTGCAATTCCAGTCCCTATCAGAGGCATTGAGGATGGAAATGGCAACTCTACAAACATCACGTGTCTCCTGATGCCTGATCGTTTTCATGACTTTATTCTGTACGGATCAGTGGCTTCCTTCTTCATTCCCCTGGCTATCATGATCGTCACTTATTTACTGACAATCCAAGTGCTGCGCAAAAAGGCCTACTTGATCAACAAGCCGCCTCAGCGCTTCACCTGGTCAACAGTGTCCACAGTCTTTCAGCGTGACACAACACCTGCCTCCTCACCAGAAAAGGTGGCCATGCTAAATGGCTCCAGAAAGGACCAGACTTTGTCCAGTGACATGCCTATCTGCAGGGCATCCACGATTGGGAGGAAGTCCATGCAAACAATAACCAATGAACAAAGGGCGTCAAAAGTTCTGGGGATTGTGTTTTTTCTTTTCTTGCTGATGTGGTGCCCATTCTTCATAACAAACATCAGCTCGGTTCTGTGCAACTCCTGCAATGAGGAGGTTTTTCAAAAGCTTTTGGAGATATTTGTTTGGATAGGGTATGTATCCTCAGGAGTGAACCCTCTTGTGTATACACTCTTCAACAAAACATTTAGGGAGGCTTTCAGCAGGTACATCACTTGCAACTATCGGACCACAAAGCCTATCAAGGCCCTTCGGCAGCGCTCCAGCAGGATCTCTTTCAGAAGCTCTGTAGCAGAAAATTCCAAGCTCTTTGTCATGAATGGGATGAGAAATGGGATTAACCCCATTATGTACCAGAGCCCAATGAGGCTGAGGAGCTCACCCATCCAAGCATCATCGGCCATTCTGCTGGATACGTTGCTGCTCACCGAGAATGAGGTTGATAAAACAGAAGAACAAGTCAGCTATGTATAGTGGAATGGCAGCCATGTCCCTGCAGCATTACTGTATGTATTATTCTAGATAACTGCACTGTAAGAGGGTATAAATACTATTGTTTTCTGTTATTTATGCAAGCAATATCTTATAAATTTATATTAATTTCTCTCCTTCAAAGTCTCCTCTACTTTAAGCCCAACCCCATGGTGGCAACCACAACTTCATTCCATGACAAATGACTCATGCAGAACTGTAGCCTAAGGAAGAGGGAAATAAATAAAAGCTAAATCAGTTTAAGTATCTGACTTCAGTTCTCATCACCTTCAGTCTCTTCAAAGCACATCTTTATAAGAAAAGCATTTCTGTACAAACACTACTCTAACATTTGCTCTGGCAACAAGACAAAACTTTGTAGGCTCTACAATGGAAGTAGCAGAGGGATACAAGCTCACTGGTTTCAATTTAAATGTCTGTAAACAGATCAGCACACAAGCTCACTGTGTTCCCTCCTACAGATACATTCCTCTGCTGAGACTGAGTATCCACATAGGAGCTTTCCTTGCTCTCTAAGGGTGTGTAAAACACAAGCAGAATCACTCACTCTAGAGACCAATGTACAAGCCCATTCCATAAAGCATTATCAAAAATTCCATGTATGGAAATTATCCCTTTACTGTACAGATGGGCAGAATTTCACCCACTTGAATTTCATCTCCATTACATATGCACAAGCTCAGTGATGCCAGATTATTCACCAAAAACTGCCCTTTTTTCTTTGCATATTAAAAAAACCAAATTATTTAATCAAAATAACACAACACGCAATCAATGATCATAAGAAAAACAGGATACACAATGCCTGGAACATCCCTGTAATTTATATGAACAAGCTTCCTTTTTAATGACCATGGAAACTTCAGTGAAAGCCTCCCCTCATCCAATGTAGTTCACAGGAAGTAGAGAAATCACAGACAGAACAGCTACTTCACAAGAAAATAAGAGCAAATATTTAAGAGACAGCAGAGACAACAGTACTGGCTACACCTCACATATTCACAGTTTAGCTGAGCTCAAATTTATTTAATTGGACTAATGGCCAACTACAGGTCCCAATTTGCACTCTCTCAAACATGTTCAAGACTTTAGTATAAACACAGAATTAACAGAAATAATTGGTCTTCACAATCCATAAAAGCTGCCAGAGTCTGTAATTTGGGAAATCAGAAACTTCTGACAGCTCCAGACTCTTTGGGAAAAGAAATCTGATTTCCCCAAAGTACTGGAGTTTTTACATCAAGCAGCCAGCTCACCAATTTTTCCATAGTTTCCATTTACAGTAAAATTTTCAGCTCGGGCTTTGTTTTCATTTTTAATATTTTCAGCATTCTTTGGTTACACTAAAATTATGTACAGCAAAAGGCTTAGGCTTTTTTCATCTGCAGAACAGAAAGTACTAAAGTTAACATGTCCCTCCAACATTTATTTATATATATTTAATTTAAAACATATGCAAGTTCAAAACAAAACCTACTGTAAAAACTGCCAGAGATTTTCAGGCAAAAGCATTAAAAATACATCTGGAGTACTTGCAGTAAGTTGTCTTCTTCTTCCCAATTTTGGTGATAATCACCAGTCACTTAAATCAGAGTAAATTCTAACTGCTCTCCTTCCTCTTCACTTAATCAAAATTTGTTTAAGAGTATTCTGTAGTTAAGAGCCAGAATGGATGGACTGTGATAGCTGTAAAAGACACTTTCATGAGCAGTAACACCAAAAGGCAAACACCATTCCTGAGGGGCTATTGCCCAGCAGTCAGAAAGCAAGAAGCAGTCATCTTTGAAAACTCTCTCGATACTTAAATAAATCCATGTTAATTAAACAAAAAAATGCTCATATAGCAGGCAGCAATCACCTACTTTGAGCAGCAACTTATATTTTCCTTTTCCAGCAGAAACATCACAGCTGGCTCACAGCACATACTAAAACTGAGAAGTAACTCAGCTCTTTTCTGTCTGACCCTGTTCTTGTATAGCTGTCAGGTCTGCAATCTGTCTTACAGAAGCAGTAATTTGCCCTAAATGTCCCACAGAGAAAGATTCCAAGGCCTCTTTGCAATCAGTGCTTAGACCTCCACCAACAGGAAATCATCCTTAAAAAAGTCTCACCCAACAGAGATGTATTTTCTCAAGCCAGTATACAGGTTTCTCAATTTTAGTAACTGTAAACAGAAGCTCAGCAAGTTCTGGTTACTGAGTTCAGTAACAACAAACCTCAATCTAAAGGACTAGTGATTAATAAAAAATCCAGTCTACAGGGAAAGAAAATTTCTCCACAGACAGAAACACATCACTCCATGCTTCCACTTTCCAAGTGGAAAACATTCCACTTCACATGCTAAGTGCAAGAAGATATTGCTCAGAGCTTGTCCACTTGCAAAGCAAACAAGCTGAGAATTCAGGTAACAGCCTTGGAAAGCAGGACAGGGCAAGAAAAAAAGATGAAGATGCAGAACTATGAAATAAAACAATATAATGGACTGCAGAGTTCTTGTTTTAGCAACGGTATCTACAGGAACAGCTTTGAACAAAGACATCACCTTCATTAGTAAGACATGATGGAAGAGTCACTGCAAGCTCCTGTAAGAAAGCACCAGTTTGTTGTATGGTAACTACAGACAACACTGCTCTTGTGGCATCAACAAGCACAACAGGAGGCTCAGGACTACATCCATGAGTATTGTCTTTAGATAACACCAATTCATAAAACATATTTTTATATGCTGTCTGCAAAGTGAGAGTATTTTCATAGCATTATAATATTTTACAGCTTTTTTCATAAAGATAGCAGGATAATAACTGATAAAGCTTTGCAGTCATTTGGCTGTAGAACAAAAGACATTTCTATAGAAGGAAGGGTCATGCACTTTCCCCTTAACACACACAAATGAAAAAAGGGATTCCTTTCTCTGGAGCAAAATGCTGCCAGTTCTTTCAAAATCTGACCCACAGCGAATCAGCCACCTGGTCAGCTCTACAGTCTCAATACAAGAACAGCTCCAAGTTATTATCGTATAGAGGCAATAAAATAACAAAATAATAAAGTCCATAAAAGAATAACTTAGAGATACCGAGTTCAATTTTTCTCATTATCACAAAGACCTTTATCTGGCATATTTAATTTCTTTTTAAACTTCCAAAAAGCAAGACAAAAGTCAAAACTGGTCTGCAACATCCAAGCACTATAGGAAGAACACTTTCAAAGAACAATGGACAAGTATGGTGGTTGTTTTTTTGTCTAATTATTTAAAATACATTAGGAGACATTCAATATTCTGTCTGCCTAGCTAATTAAAAATTACAGCATAGATATACACATAAGGACTCAGCAGACTTGCAGAGAGGAAAATAATTGAGTTTGAAGCCTAACAGAATAAGTGTCTTGAAATGCAAATAAAGGGATCACTTTACAAAAAAACTAAACAAAAAAGCCACAAAATACACACGAAACAGAAATTAACCAAAAAATATCCCTACCTTTAATTCACTCAGAAACAGAGAAGCAAGAAATTCAGCTAATCCCAGCTATAGTGATGTGGCATAAAATGTATTTTGTGAAGTCGGTCCTGAACCATCTAGAAGCTGCAGGCCTTTAGCTACCAGGAAACTTACAAGCAGCTAGAAAAAAGTATTATTTATCTTATATCCCACAAGTAAAAAACTCTTCCTGACTACATCACACTAGACCATACTAGCATCAATTTTCAAATGCAAATACAGTTAAAATCAAGTGTAAAGCAGAAGGCACTGAGAAGAGGCTGATCCTACAAGCTGGTGCTGTATCACCTGCACACAAGAGGCACATAGGATTTTTTTACAATGTTTCACAGAAAGTCCTGCTTTTCTACACTGTTACCATATTGTGGAAACATCCCCATCACTGCAAGCTGGTAAAAGAAAACAAAAACATAACTCCCCTAAATCTTTTTCTAGGCTGCTGTACGTTACATCAGACTTAAAAAGAAAAGCAGTGTAAGCAGAGTAAACATGGCAAAGGCATGCTGAACAACCTGGGACATTGGAACCCAGAGAGGCAAAATATTGCCAGAATTCTGTTGGCTTTTTACCTTGCTAGCTGGAGCCAAGAGTCCCAGAGTTCTGGCCAGTTCTCAGCACTGACTTAATATTACCATGAAGCGTTAGACTTTTTTCTTCATATTGATAAAGATGCCCATGTACAACTGCTCAGAAGCCCTCCTTTGTTTCACTTCCCCTTTGGCTCTCTAGACAACCATTAACATGGCAAAAACAACAGTCAGGAGACGTGCATAATTTTGCCTTGGCATAATAATAACATGGTGTTTACTATCAGTGTCCATTCCCATGAAAAACAATGTTTTTTCCAGTGGAAAAGGAAGACTTCTGCCCTGCAGAGGAGAGGAAGCCATTTTATTTTACAGTGGGAAGCTAGGTACAAAAATAGGAAAGATGGCTTGCTAGAAGTGCCCATTTTTACTCTTATGTTTAATAATTCATGTCAACCCTATTTGTCAAGCCACAGCTACAATTCCTTGCATCCAGGTATTGAGAACCTTTCCAACCTCTGAAAAACATCACACTCTTAAAAATTAAAGCGCTTTTTATTCTCTAAAGGATCCTCTTTACAAATGCTCTACACAAGTAATGGCAACTCATTTTCAAATTCATTAAACCCTGCACAACTTCAGTGAAAGTCTAAGCTTCTTCTGATTATAGTAAGATTTCTGCTACTGCTTCTATGAAAGGGACCTTCATTCTCCTCTACAAGGAAGACTGAAAATGACAAGATAAAATGTGCTGGATTGTAAACAAAACCCTTTTAATCTTTCCTATGCAAGAATTACCAAGCAGCTACATTTCACTAAATTCCTCTTCACAGTTAAAACACTGAAAAAGTCACTGGTGCAGATCACATTAGAGTGACTGTCTAACCTACTGAAAGGTAGGTTAGAAGATATAAAGAAAACAAACTGTCCCAGTCTTCCTGGAATAAAATCCAAGTATCTGATCTGTTTGCCTTATAACAAATATACAGCCTTGAAATACCAAAGGCTATGTAAACACAAAGCATACAAAAGCAGGAAACATTACTATTTCACTGGCATCATCCTGAAATTAAAAATTGAACAGAAGCCATCCAGAGTTCTTCATGTTTGGGTAGCCTACACTTATCTGAGACTACATCTTCCTTTTGGGACTCTCTAGAGGCTGCATTGTTCCCTCTCCTGCCCTCAGCCTTTTCCCAACAGTATTGCTTGAAGACAACAGCAGCATCCTTCCCCATGACTCTCATTCCCCTGGATTTAACAACTGCTATGAGAGCATTAAATGTTTTGAGTTCATGCTTGCAAGCACTGCTCCATCCCACATTGAAGCTCTCTGCCAATCAGATTTGTTCTATCCATAAAACATCTACCTCCTCATTTCGTATATAAAGTGTTTAGATATTCTGCAGCACTGCTCTAACAATGTAAAAATAAGGCTGACTACATAATCCAATCACATCTCACTCTGCAATACCAACAAAGATCAATTCGTGATCTAAAGTGGTAAAAATTGTGATAAAAATAAGTCTTTCCATTTTTAAAAAGCAAACCACTTTAAATTGATCATGTTTTCCATTGCATCATAATTGTTAAAAGCTGACCGAAAATCACAGGCAATTTAAATGCTGTTTCCAACAACCATAAATATTTCATAAACCATTTCAGCAGAAAGAACCACCAGTATATAAACATCAACAATTAGGTAAGTTTGCTATCTCTGATCACCAGCAAAAGGAACAGGACTGGGAAAACAGAGACACCTTACAGTAGCCAAGTCAATACATCATTTCTCTTCTTCCTATTTCACAACACAGCTTCTTGTTCAGCCCTGCATCCACACTGCAAGCTCCAAACATCCAAAGCTTTCTTAGTGCCTCTGTATCACTTTACAATAACATTTCACTTAGAAGTGCCTCCTGTAAGAGGTGGCCATTTTCAAAAAGAGAGAAGATGTAAAGTCTCAGGTTTTTGCTCCATGCAATTTTGACTGGTTTTTTTAGATGGCAAAAGGAAGAAAAGATGAGGCAGTTTTGAAACAATTCCCCTGCACCTGATAATTTAATATAGTGGCATGAAAATTAACTCCTTCAAAATACATAACTAGTGCCTAATTTTTGTATGGGACTAAGCCAAGAAGGGAGAAAAGCCACACCAAGTCCTACAGCCAGCAAGCTGTGCTTTCCATCCCCAGCCTAAACCTATGGACTGCATCTAAACAGTCAGCAAAACCAGAATTAACAGCAGTGATGCTGCTGGTAAAGGTTAAATTCTACACACAGGGTCCCCTGGAAAGCTTTGGGGAGCCCAAGAGTCAGACAAGGAATAGGACCTGCACTGCAATATATTCTGCATTCAAGCAGTGTGATTGATACTGCTTTGCTCACCTGGGTGACTGCAGACACTCCCACAGCCAGACAAGTGTGCATCCAACATCCCAGAGTGAAAATGTAACAGCAGCACTAACCCCTGCTTCCCCAATCCTTCCAGGGATTGTAATCTTTTCTAATCTTGCAATTCTCAGGAAAAACTTAAGAGCCTAGACTAGAATATTCTACTTAAACCTTGATTCATGAATTCTGAATAATGAAAAAAGCCACATACATACTTTTGTATATTTTTCCAGTAATACAAAAGCCTAATGAAATTACCATGCTTAAAAAAATATAAAAGAAGTAATCTTCAAGTTCAAGCAAAACCTTGTTGCACTAAAAATTAAATGTCATGTTTTATTACCTTATGTTCTATCACATTTTACTTCAATGTTGTGCTGTTTTCATTACCAACAATAAAAGTCAAGATGGGCTCTTGAGTGAGTGTATGTAGGGTTGTACACATGTGATAGCAAGGAAGACTCAGAGGAAAACAAGGACAGCAAAGCCTTACAGAATGTTCTGCTATGCAGATGCATTACCTAAAATTAGCAGTTTTGTGATGTTTACAACACTTTTAGTTCAAATCCAAGAGGAAGAACATTTATTCATAGATAGTTATAACACCAGGAGAAAACAAACTGGATATTTATGACACAATGTGAGTTTGTGGGCTGTAGTTCTGTCATGCTGAAGCAATGGTGCTTTTAAGGAAATTATCATCCTCTGACTGTGTAACCTCCAGCCTTATATGGATTTTACTATTCCTATAGGAGGTACAGACAGAAGCACAATTCTGAGGCCACATAAGTGTACAGTCCAGCAGACAAACTCACACCTCCAGCATACTCAACCTCATGAATGCCATGAACTCCCCAAGAAAGATGTAGACTGCATTAAACAAATGTATTCTCTTACTTCAATCCTGACTTCACAGTTTCCCTTCTGGAACCATATACAAAGAATTCAATAAGAACTCTTTTCATAGGACCTTCAGTCATGTTTCCTTCACTTAAAATGAGACTAATTTCTGGGATTTAGCCCACTGTGTCTCAGACCTGATCACCTCCCACCACAAAACACTTCATTCAGAAGCTCTGTATACCCAGCAGGTGACAAATCACTGATTCTTGCCAGTATTCGATGCTGTGTTAGTGGCCTTTGCAAGTAAATCCAGTTAGACTTCAACAAACAACAGTCTTAAGAAAGAAATGTCATTCTAGGTATGAAATCTGACAAACTCACACTCACTTGGTCTTTATGTCTCTATACACTGGCATTGTTGAGCTGGGCCAGAGCACACAACTAGTTATCAAGTGAAAAGTGTTGGCAAATACCACAGCCTAACACAAACCTTTTGCCTCCAGGAGCTAATGGTAATCAGCTAAAAAGCATTAGTCCATGACTAGCAAGAAAGATGGACACTAGAATTTACAAGGAAATGCTCCTCCTCATTGCACAAGTAGGTTCTGGACTGCAAGTCTCCAGAAAGGGAGGGGAAGAGGCAGGATAACATCTTAACCACTGTACAGCAGGTGAAAGAGTCACAGATGGTGTCACTCATTTCCTCATTGCTGGATATGGAGAGAACAGGCCCTGAACTATGTTGTTCCAGCAAGATGCCAGCACATGGTAAATAGTTTAGCTCAGAGCCTTGAAGGTTTCTAATTTTGGTAAGAGCTATCCATGTCCAATTGTGTTTTGCATTTGTTGAAAAGAAAAATTACACTGAAATCTGAGCTCAAAAGGGCTTTGTCACAACCTGTTTTGAAAAAAGATGCCTGAAACTATGGAAGGTATGCATGGAATTTTTGTTCTGTACACAGATACAGCAGTCAGCTAAACAGACCCCTTGGCTTCAGGAGAGGCAGAGAACCCTAAGCAGCAAGGAACAAGCTGTGTTGCTTGAAAGTAACAGAGCAGAAGCACCTGAGAGACACCTGCTGCCCACTGAGAGAATCTGTCCTCTTAGCAAACCATATTCAATTAACCTTCAGATAGAGCAGAACAGTGCAGTCACTACCATGCAGGGAACAAGTTGGTACAGAAAAGCTGACTGCTCACATCAGTAACCCAAGTTTTAACCCCATATTTAAGAACCTCTCATCCTGCTTTTAAGGACAGCTACCAACCCAAAAGAAGGTGTGAAGAATGATTTTTAAATTACAGTTATGGACCCAAGTATGCACCAACTCCTCTCAGCCACACTCAAAGGCTGCAGTTTTGCTCAGTGCTCAGATGACACAGATTATTGCATTAACAGATGCAGGTGCAGTCCTTGGGGAGCCTTCTAATTCCCCAACCACCCCTTAGCCAAGGGACCTTAGAGCACTACAAAATACCATTTCAGCAACAGGTTTCACTTTAGACAACCAGAAGAAACATTGTGACAATTTTGTGATGGCATCATGTTACAATGTAAGCCCAGGAACTTTCCAGAGTTTAACAGTGGATACTTAAAAAACAAAGACTATTTCAAGGTCGTCCTTCTGGTTTTTTTTTCTTAATCAAAGTCACAACATTTTAGATAGCCATTAGGCAGATATATTTGAGTACTGCTGCCCTTAAGAGGCTTGGCACAAGCACAGTATATTTAATTTTTAATTAACTGTCATTCCTGCAAATATTAATTTTTCATTCTATTTGTCAACTTCATCTAGTTCTGTTCAGACAATTAAGCCACAGTCCAGAAACCTACAGAAAGACTCATTAAGCATCTGCTGAACATTTGAAATTAAGGAGGGCTTCTAATCCTAAACCAATCTCTCAGTTTTCTAACTTTTCAGAGTTCCTTCAATTAGCAGTTGAGTCACTTTGTGAAAGCAGTAGCATACTCCTTTTTTGAAAAAGTAACAGACACTAAATTGAAGGCTGCAGGAGTGACCAAGGAAGACACTTTACCTGAACAGAATGAAACCAAGTGACTCCACAGCTGCCCGCCTCACGTCATCATTCACATCACTCACCTAAAAAAGGAGAAACAGGATATTCAGAATACAGTTAAAACACTTAAATACCATGTTTCAGGCCAGATGTCAGTTAATCAAGAAGACAGGATTATAGAGAAAGTTAGTTAAAATCATGTTCAGCCTTAGCCCAAACAGCCTCACCCGTGTTTGCACACCAACTGCAAGATGATTAAAGAACAGACAGACCTCATCCTTTAGAGCTTAATTTATTTTTTTCTCCAGCCCATCATTACATCGATTATTCACTCCAAACCTACTAGCTGGATAGTTTAGGTTCACGTATCAATTTTTAATAGGTTCCTTTTCTGTGATACTACGTTGAAAGCCTGAAAGTCTACTTACCCTAATGTCAGAAGGCCCCGTTAGTTCTGCTCGTAATACTAAGTAAAGCTTTGATCACTTCACAATCTCTGATTTGGACCAGAATATTAACACTGCACACACAAAGCCTGACAAAGCAATGTGCTTGCTTCCTGACCACAAATTTGCTCCTATGTGCCCCTAAGGCCACAGTACTTACAGCCACGTGCAGCAGGCGCCTGATAGCCTTGTTGTTCCCTGAGCCACAGTATGCCATAGCCACAGTGTACATGCCAGAACGACGGAGAATTGGATCCTGGAAGAGAAAGCATCAATAATTCACATCCATCCAACAGTGACTTAGTAATTCTAACTTTAAACCTGCTCCACTCTTGTGTCTTAAACGTGCAAACAGGTCACAGGTCAGCCTCATTGTTAATTGTTTCTCTGGGGCAAGTAACAGGACAATCACCAAAGCAGGGTTGTCATTACCAAGTTCAGGGGGAAAGAGAGCCTGCTATGCTGCAGGGTGACCAAGAGTCTAGGGCAGAGGTGTCATTCTGCTTCTTACTTGCTATCTGCAATGATCACTACCAGAGCCTTGAGATGACTCACCTACAGCAAGTCTCATCTGTTTTTAACCTCTACACCCTGATCTACTCCTTGTTGCTGCTCACATGACTATGAAGACCAAGTATAAGGCTAAAGAAATACAAGAACAACACTGCTTAGTTGTGTATCTTTGATCAGAGTGCAGCAACTTGTGAAACCTACAGACCTAAATAAGAACTGCTCTGGCTCAAAAGAGTCAACCCACCACAGCTGGAGATTCACAAACAGACAGGAGGTCACCCATGCAACACAAGAGTCAGGGATTAAGTCACAGCTCAATTTACCTTATCTCTGCAGAGACTCTCAATGAGAGCATCTGCCTCCTCCATCCTCCCATACATGACCAGAGCAATTCCAACTGCAAGGCCTCGCAGGATCTTTTCATGCTGGGTTTCCTGTGCATAGCCAACCATGTCCTCAATAGCCTGGGCATTTTTAGATCCCAACATAACCAACCCCAGTGCCAGGCCAGCTGCCTCACCTGAAATGCAGAGAGAAGCAAAAAAGTCAACTCTGTTCCCAAAAGTAATAAATACTGTATCTAAAGGAACACACCAGTTGTAGGCCAATAGATCACTTCTGGGCATCACCATGCCTAACAATTCCATTATTCATGGCAAAATGTGTTTGTAACCACAATTTAATATTTTTCTCTACCAAGTTCAATTATCCCCTCCTTGGGCCAAGAGCTGCTGAGATCATTTTCTCATGAGCCCCACCAATGCAGCAGTAACTCCCACAAGCTTCTCCGAGCCTATCTCTCAGCTCAAAAAAGGACATGGCTCTGGAGAACAGCCACACTAAAGAAAAAGCATATGACAAAGAAAAGAACACAGCAAAAAAGGGGCTGTTTAAAGACCTAGCCTGTCTTATCAAAACTTGCCACAGTACCAGTCATGACAGGATCTCTGAACATTACTGACACATAACTAAAGAACCATAATGATCAGGAAAAGGTCAGTAAGTAAAACACAGCTAGAAACAATCTATGCTGCTAACGGAAAACCTGGGGGAAAAAACAATACCAAAAACCCCCAGGTGCCTGATAAGGCCTCAGATGGTTATTTGCTTTGAAAGCAGAACATTTACCTGTCACTGCATCATCCTGGTATAGATTTGTTTTCAGCAGATCGTACACATCTTGACGTGCTGTCCCCATGGCAGCCAGCCCCAGGCCCAGGCTGCCACCATGTCGCACAATCTAGAGAAGCACACGCAAGTTCAGTCAGAAAGCAGGGAACAGTATGGCTTCAGCTGAAGTAGACATCTTTCCATCAATATAAACCTGCAACATTTTAGCCCCAAACCAACCCAAAATGATCTCTTAACCTGCTAGAAATACCACTTTCATGGTCTCAGGCAGCAGGTCCAATGAAAGAGGCAAAAAAATAGAAGAAAAACAGTTCAAAAGCCTTTAAACAGAATGTAATAGAAGCTTAACACATAGCACAGAAGACTTTCTAGTAACTTCAAAATCTTTTCCCCCACTGAATGATTTATGTAAAACCATAAATCTGTGCCACGTGTAAAACACTACCTACCAACAGTTTTTAAATAAAAAGGTAAAAAGATACCCACTTAAAAAAGTATATAACCTCTTTTATTCTAACAATGGATATATTTGCAGTAAGACTAGTAGGATCTGTTCATGGAATTTAAAAGAAAAGTAATTACATTCAACAAGGAGAAAGAGGCAACATGCTGAGACAATGATCTATTCCCAACTTAAAAAAAGATATTTTGTAGAGGTCTACAAACACTAAGCACAGAAGTAAAACACTTCTTGTTGTGCAAGATGCATTAAAACTACAGGTCATGTCAGCAGAAACATTTTGTGGCTTATTTCCTTGACAACCAAGCTATAACAATAACAGCACCTGAATGCTGCAGGTCCACTAGCAAAACAAAGCAGACATAACAAGTAATAAATATCATGAAGCTACAGTCACTGTCAAGTACGTAAGAATTTCCTAAAAATTCTACCTAAACCTTAAACAACAGGTTGTTTAAACCAACCTTTAACCAATCTTTAAGACCCAGAGGAGGTTTAAGTACCACACTGCTGCATTATTACCTCTACCCCCCACTACCAAACCAGCCAGCACCCTCCTGCATATTCCCAACAAAACAAAGGCTCGTTGCAGAGCCCAGTACACACATCATTACTGGCATTCTTCAGCTGGTTCAGCAAGTAGTCAATGATGTCCCCGCCGTGGTTGGCATGGATGAGACCCAAGGCGTAGAGGCCTCCTCCCTCCTGGTAGGCTGACCCTGGAGAGGTGTCCTTGGGCAGGTAGGTTGCCATTAGCTGTAATGCTTCTTTCTCATGACCCTGGATGTCCAGTGTCCAGCAGGAAGGGAAGACAGTGGGAAGTGAAATGTGAAAAAACAGCAAAGTAATATTTAAACACGTGTTATAGCCATTACTTTCTCCACTAAAATCAGTATTTCAGTGCCACACATTTCAGTGTTCAAACTTACTACAGTAAGGAACTTTGGTATGTCCCAAAATAACTTAAGAACCACCTGCAATTTTAACATCTAGAAACTATTAAATCTGTTCAATTCACAAAGGAAGAGAAGAGTTAGAAAAAATACTCTCTCCTTGAGCTATGTTATCTCAGCAACTTTTTGATTCTCAGCAAACATACCATAAATTATATTGGATGTCAGATGAAATAATATAAGCACAGCTTTTTTAGTGCAAAGATACAAAATATGTTACAGCTGTGCCAGGTACACTGGAGTGCAGGCACCGTTCAGAATCCCTGTTTCCACATTTGCAGTGTTCACAAGTCAAGCATTTATACTGAGCAGATGGAAATGAATGCAGTGTTACCTTGTGTATAACACCCAAGCTGGCAGTAGCAGTAAACTTAGCCCAGTTAGTGGCCCTGGCCAGCCACTCCAAATTGTCTCTAGAAGATGAAAAGAGAAAGGTTATACAAAGTTTCTCATACAGTCTGTTCCAAATCCTGCAAGCAGGGTTTAAGAGCACTGAAGACTGCTTTCAAACTAAATAGCAGCTCCAGAAGGGAAGGCAGCTAACCACATTTCCCGTTTACATTTGTCTCTCCCCTTCAACAGTCCTCATTTTTGCCTGGTTGTAGGCAAGCTTCCAGACATGGGTGATATCAGTGAAAGATAGAGAACTGCTCAATATGCAGCCCACCAATTCTCTGGGAGAAACTTTAGCAGTGTTTCTGCAGCTTTCCTGAAGTCCCTTGTAAGGTCAGCCCTTGCATTTCCCCTACAAGAGTCATCCAGTACTGTCAGTCTCCACCATAAGAAGATACATTTCAGAAACTCTGACTGGTAAACAAAGAGAAGAGAAATTCCAGACTTTCACCCTCCAAGTTGCTCATACAGTTAGCAGTTAAACAAAGCCAGTTTGGGAGAACAGAGAAAAGGAAACGATTCTCCAACACCATTAGAGTTCTACAGTTACCACTCTGGATGTAACAAGTTAAGGAGGGCAACAATGTTGTTCAAACACCTCTAGATTACATTGCAGCTTCTTTGGCATAGATTTACCTAAGGAACTGGTCACTGGTTGTCCCACAGTGCATAAAGGAGTTTGCAATAACCGTTGCAGTATGACACACAGAATTCCTTACTGCATCCTGAAAGAACAAGAACAACCAGTAGCATCACTCAGCAAAAGATCTGCCCAAGGTCACCTAACAAGCTTGCCAGTACAGTAGAAAAATGGACTGTAATGATCCTCAATTTAACCAGCAATTTCCCTGTAATCAGCTAATAGATTGCTAATACACTCTATCATATCCTCTAGTCATCTTTCCTATACAAAATGATCCTTTATGTGAGTTTCTTTCAGAGATGTGATTATTCAAATTGCCACTTAACTGGAGAACCACCCTGCTCTGCTTCCCAGAACTGGGCACTCACAGTGAGCGCTGCTGACGTTCCCAGGCTGTTCCCAGAACTCTGCTGCAGAATCCTGAACACTTCACCAGCAGATGGAAAAGATTTTCCAATACATTTGAAATGTCATCTGAAATAGATGAACCCACTAACAAGCAGCCCCTACTACTTCTACTGACAATGTGCATCTTATTTCACAAATAAAAAACTTCTCCTACAGATTCTAGTCAGTATTTAAGAGTCTAGTTTACCTGTAAGTTTTCATTTGCCCACCCTTGAGTAACACCTTCCAAAACAAAACCAGTTACTCCACTCACTAACTCTGTCTACATTACATTATCTGATTGGTTTTGTCTCCCACACGGAAATATTGATTTTTTTCCTACATACCAGGATATCCTTGCCAAGCTGAAGGGCTTACCTAACATCTCAACCAAGATACCAACATACTGTAACCTATAGTCCTGGCTGACTCCTCCCTTCCCAACCAGCAGCATTTGCAATGGATCTGACATAGATCTGGAGGGAAAATTTTGCCCATCTTACTGAACAGATGAAAAAAAAAAAACCACCAAAAAAAAAAAAAAAAAAAAAAGTGAGAAAAATATGAGTTTCTATAACCAATTTTAAAAAACTAATTAAAATATCAACATGCTAATAGCAGGCTATCATTAAAAACAATAGCAGAATGATCAAAAGCAACACAGGATGAATCAGATAAATCCAAGACAACCATATTTAACAAAGTCTCTTACCTTTGTGTTTTTGAGGATCATGAGATCTGTATTGTTGTTTCGTATTAAAAACTGCAGATGTAACTCGATGGCCATTTCCCCACTTAAAATTTTAATCATTTTTGAAATCTGGTCCTTAGGCTCTGGGTTCTTCACATACAAGCAAAAAGGAAAAACAAAAAATTCCATGAGAACCCAACTATGACTCTACTAAAGTACAGTTCATGAGGAACCACTCTGGTATGTTCCCATCACCATATTCCAAAACCTATCAGGCTTTAGGACTAAAAAGACATTGTTTCTGTCCTTGGTGCACAAGCCCAAACCTCCTAGAAATCAAATATTTTGTGCACAGCAGTGCAGGTGGAGAAGAGACTCTTCAAAAAGAAATGTATTCATTCATTGAAAGTAAAAGAATATGGGAGACATCTGACATTCTGCAAGCTGCTCTTTGGCATTACAGAGACAGTAAGTCTCCTGCCAGAGGCAAACCCTTTCATAAATGAACCTGTATTTCCATGGAAGCATTCATAGAAAGGGCAACAAAGCTACAATACTTTGCATGAGTCTGTGCTGAGCTGCAGCACCATTCTTGTGAGCTACAAGCTTTATTTAGAACAACAGCTAGTAGAACTAGGAAACTAATACATTCATCCTCAAGAGATCTTTGAGAAAAGTCTCCTTCCTCCTGATGGAACAGCTGAAAATGGAACTGTAGAAACTGAAGTTCATTCTGAGCAGGGTGAAAAGTACAGTGCAGCTCTTTGTCCTGACATTGTTAGCTGGTCACAGACCAGTCAAGCATCAGTAGTTCAGCCCTTAAATTAATTCCCTCAATTATTTCTTTGTAGTCAGCATTCTGAATTGTGGAAGATTAAGCTAAAGAACATTTCTGGCCACACAGATTGTTTTGGTGTACTTAGTTTCTGCTGCATTGGCTTTGCTGATTGTGCCAATTCAAGACACCTTTCCCATACAAAAGCACTGTCAAGGCTCCTTGCTGGGGCAAGAAACTCAATCCATTTTGTTTTCTGTGTGAAACAGAACTTGAAGAAAACACTTCTGGTTTGCCCTTAATTAATTTTTAAGTGATCTACAAGAATCTTTCAAAGATTCCCAAGTTTTGTTTGCAAACATTTACCATGGGGAAAAAGAAGAAAAGCAAAAAACAACTTGTCTTGGTTTTTACCTTCCCCTCTGGTAACACTCCTTCTCGGCAGCATTGGAAATACCTAAACTGCATTAACTATTCTACATGCTGAAATGCAACTGTATGTGCATGTTAGAAGTGAACTCACTTTCTCCAATACTTGACAAAAGAAACTAAACAAGAAGATTCCAACCAACTGCCCCAGCAACACCATGTAGGCCCGAGGTAACTTTACTCCCTCATGGAAAAGAAACGATGTTACATCAGCATCCCTTCCTGCCACTCCTGCAGAACAGCATCAGCTCTATCCAACCAGAACTACAGTTGGGTTTTTGAAACAGGGGAGAGGTTTTCAGCAGCAGTTAAATTTCAGGCCCTTTCTTTTGAGATGAGTTAATTGTTTCAATATCAAAAAGCAAATACATGAACCAGATCTTTCCGTCTCATTTTTCAGAACTCAGTAATTCCTACTGAACTCTGACCATTTCCCACTCTCACACAGCTTTCAGTATCTGAACTGCTGGACATTAAGTCAGATTTTTGGCCCTCAGAGATCATCTGTCACCTTGTCTCCAAGCACACAGAAAAGGGATTCCATTCTTTATTAGCCAAACCAATTTAGAAATCCTAGACATCCAAAGAGAACACATAAGAAAAACTAAGTAAGGTCTGTTTCAGAAATAGCACTCACAATTTCTGCAGATCTCCCTGCTGCACAAGTGCTTCCTGGTTTCTCTTCTGCTTCCATAGCATCACTGAAATAAAATAAAAATGAAAAATGCATCACTTGCAACAAGTCAGGAACTGTAATTATGGCTGAACATTGTCCTGAAGGAGTAACCTGGGATTTGGAGATGGTGACTAGAAAAGAGGACTTTGACAGAACAAGGGCTGACTATCTGGAGCTTACTGCTGCACAGAAAACTGCCCCTCCACTCAATTTTTAGGGAACTTGAAGGCAAAGGCCTGGAAAACCCTACTCTCTTATTCCACCTACAGAGACAACAAAAATAAAGATGCTTGTAGGGAAGCACAGACACAGGTGAGAAAACAAGGTTAACAAACAAGGCATCAAGGATAATTATATCCTCCCCTGGAAGCCTTGTGCTTGTCACTATCAGCATGGATCCTAGAGTGTTGACACAGAAATGAAACACATTAAGCTGTTGTTAGCACCTTGTCCTAATGCTTCACAGGCTGACATAAATTACTCTGTGTCTTTCCTTTTATTTCACTGGAAAAGAAGAGAGGAAGAGGAAAATGCTTGCCATGCCTGTGTCACTGATTCAAAAGTATAAATACTCAGCTCCACTATGTTCAGTCAGCCTGGATCTAGGTAGGATTCTCCACCACACACTATCAAAGGGTGCTGGGAGCAGGTTGTGCACAGACATGAGAGCTCTGGTGAAAGTACCAATAAGCATTCTATTGATTCTGTGATTACACAACAGATGGAGAACAAACTTCCTCCATGCTGCCCCTGAGCTGGGCAGCAACCTTAGCACAGATTGGCCAGTTCTCCTGTAAGTCACCAAAAGAAGAAATACAGATGACAGAATGGTTAGTGCCAACTTGGATTTTTCTTCACAGCAGCTTCCTGCAGTTAAGATTTATGATACTGACCACTGAACATGTTCTTAAAAACTCAAAAGTAGATGTGAAACAGCTCTTCTGAACTGCAAGTACAAAAGGGTCTGTTGACACCACAGTGCCATCTGAGCTCACTCTTCCCATAAGCTTTTATGTGAAACCAAACTTGCACATTGCTGTGATGAGCTTTTTCCCTGAACTCCCTCCTTCCTTAGCTCTGCAAGTTGCTGCCAAGACCACATAGGTTCAGCATTCCCAAGCAACTCATGCTGTAGCTTAATGAATTACTGCTCATTAGCTGAACCCCAGTATAACTGCTCTGTGCTTGTCTCAACTGCAAAGAAAAATCCCCTTAAAAACAAGTGGATTTTGGTAATACACAATTTTGTTTTGAGCAAATAGCATGTCTTGCCTATACTTAAGTAAAGGGGAGTAACTTGATAGCTTGTAAAAAGCATCCACACATGGAATATGAGGCCCCCTTAGAGCAGGACTGGAGCTACAGGACTCCAGCACCTCTCAAGTCAATCTCCCCACCTGTCCTTCTCCGACCCAGGGACAGTGCCTGTGTTGGTGGATCCAGGCACGGAGGCAATGGGAGTTCCAACCGTGCGCAGATTCTGGATGACAGAAGACAGGAACTGCTGGCTCGCACTTTCATACAGGTCAAAGCAAATTTGGTAGGCCATGAGAAGGTTATCATCCTTCACCAATTTTTCCAAGATGTCACTCACAGCCTGTGGGTCATCCAGGAATATCAGGCACTGAGCAGGAGAAGGGGAAGAACAAAAAAAAAAAATAGGAGAAGACATTAGATACCTCAGAATGAGAAAGCAACACTACCCAAGGCCACATTCCAATGCTCTCATCTGCTGCTCCATAGAACACCCACTTCAAAGAGAGAAATTTTTTCTCTTTTATCAAAGACAATAGAAAACTCAGAAGGGTTTTCATAGAAAACCAAGACTTGTCCTACTAGACACAGAAATTCAAAAGCACATTGAAGAAGCATCAGTCATTCTGTAGGGATGTCTCAGCTGAAATGAAACAGGCGTAACACTGAGTCACATGGCATACCAAGACTGGAAAGATCTGAGAACATCTGAGTAACTTCACAACTGGTTGTCTAAACATTTTCAGACAATGGCTTACCAAAAAACAAAGCACTGGTAATGTTCTTGTGAGGAATAAGTAAAATTCCAAGCTGTGAACCTACCATCTGATACTCCCTACATAGGCTTAAAATATTCTGTCAGAGTTGTCTGTGTCCTCAAACTGCCTTTGAACGGATTTCTTTCTCTATAAATTGACCAAATATGCAATCTTTACATCTCTTTTTCAAGTTGGTCTCACTCTGATATATGTTGGAAGCACGCAACCAGGAAAATATATTTCATTTAACTGAACAAAAGACAGAGAACAGGTAGATGTCACGCCAAATATACCCAAAGAAGTGCAACTTTTTATTATCTTTAAAGATGACTTTGAAAAGTTTACCTGGCACACATTGATGAAGTCTGGTTTCTCCAGATTCATGTAGATTTTAACTAGAACTCTCAAGACTTTGTTACGAAACTGTTTATTCTGCATTAAAGACATACAGAGCTTCAAGCTGTAGGCCAGCATCCCAGGAACATCATTCTGAAATAAAATTCAGGGATATCAAACATCAGACTGACAAGCAGGATTTAGAGAGGAAAATAAAGCTACCCTTTTTCTATTTTATAAAGCAGACCAAATGTGCATATAAATCTTCACAGTTTCCTTACCTATTTTCAGAAAAGCTTATATACAGGTGTATTGCAGTTTAAAGAAAAAACACCATTAAAATCATGCAGGACCAGCATTTAATTCAGAAGCTAAAACATGCAAAATATTAACTTAAAAGTACAATATCTATTTTCCCTTCATCCTTCTTGTTCAAACAATCAGTTTTGAATCTGGTGAAATTCATTGCACCAGCATAAAATGTCAGCAAAACAAACCACGCACCAAGAAAAGATCAAGTCTGAGAAAATGATTTGGTTACTAGACCTCAGAAAGGTAATTCAAAATGAGGGATTTATAATGGGCAGGCTATTAAATGCATAGGACAACAAAGAGAACAATGAAAGCAAGATGGATACCTTATGATTATCACTCATACACAGAAATGGGAAACATCTAAACTTACATAAAAGTTGTAAACTGAAAAGCAGTAATATAAAAGGATTCAAGCTATGTGTCTGGGATATGACTGAGATACTACAGCATAACAAAATTGCATACAACTGCTGAGCTGCTGCAGATGACTACAGGCCTGCTTCTCTTACTGCCTCCAACAGCAACAAGACTTACCTTAAACCCTCAGTGAAAGACTTTAAAGCCAAGGTGCAGCATTTTGGAGTCACAGCAGGCCAAGACTGCACACAGTCACCAAAAATTAGAGCAGCTCACCCACCTACTGGAGTTTCTTCTTTTGTTTGACATGAGTAAATCACTTACTCAGCTCTAAGGATCCCTTCCCACAGTGAATTACAGCAGTTGATAGACAACTAAATAAAAGGGCTGTTCTTACATTATACCAGTATTGGATCTCTGCCAGTAGCTGACAGGGAATACCTTAAGAAGAGGGCACATAGCCAAGCCTCCTGGGAATATTTTCCCATCAACTTGTGGCTCAAGGATTTCCTAAAGGTAGGGGGGGATCCTTCTATACTTGACCAAGTCCCGAGTGGCTCTGCTTTCTATGAACATGCTAAACTGAAAACCCCTGAGTTTTATCTTTTGTTCTGCTCATACAAAACAGGGCAAGTTCCACAGCAACATGGATCTTGCACTTGACTTCTGGGTCCATACCTGGAAAAGCCTAGCTACAGGCACCTCCTGTCTCTTGCACATACCGACTCAAGGATGGTTTTCTCAAAGATGTCCAGCCTGCGTGTCTCCAGAGCGATGCCAATGGCCTGCTTGTACTTGTGGTCATCCAAGCACCGCTGGAACATTTTGTTCACTATCCCTTCCAGCCTCTCATCCACGGGTTTCTTCTCCCCTTCTGGCAGCTCTGCATTCTCCACACACTGCTTGGTATAGTGGTCGATACATTTCGCTGAAGAGATAATGAACAGATATGGGGGGAAAAGTCAAGTTCCCAGATTTTTGCAGTTTTGTACAGGTGAAGAGACCAGCACGTGCATGAACATGTTCTACCAGCAAGTAAAGTATGGGAAATTGCACATTTGTGTAGTCATATACAGATAATAGTGGAAAACACTTATCTCCTAACAAACTCTGATTTTAGTGCTGAAAACAAGTAGGTATTTTAAAAATTAAACCTATGATATTATCTTTTCTCAAGTGTCATGTTAAATAAATGAGAAAACAGCAGTAGGAGACTTCCCAGCTCCACTGCAAACAGCAGTTGGGGGGACTGAAAGCCAGCCCAGCTCCATCATATCTTGTAAAAAGCAAGTGACTGCAGCAGATGAGATTTTTAAAATGCATTCAAATTATACCTGCAGTCAACTGCTGACTTGCCATCTTGTTGTAGGCGGATAAACACAACTGTCCCTCTCAATTACATGTGCAGCTACACTTACCAGTCAATTATTTCCAAAGTCATGCTGAAATGGATAATAACATCAGCACACAAATGAGAGAAAGGACAATAAACAATCAAAGCAATCTTATTAGGAATTCACTACAGAATAAGAGTTAAGAATGGGAAAAGAACTCCAGAACTGCAAAGTCAGTTCCATTACAGAATCCCAAAATATAAGAAAGTACAAATAAACTGGGTAAAATTAGCTGCAGCATCAGTTTAAATGAGCAAGAAGAATACAGAGAAAAAAGCTGAACCAAGTAAAATTTCAACGTTACAGCAGCTTTGACAACACAAGAGCTTTTCCTTTGCAGCAACAGCTCTTTACCGATGATCGTCTCCACGTATTCCGAGTTGTCGTTGACATTGAAGAGGTCACCAGCTCCCAGGGCATAGTTCAGGGATTCCTCAAAGGCTCCCAGGTGGTAAAAAACTTTAGAAGCAACCAGAGCAGCAAACTGGCGGCTCCGAAAGCCTTCGTCTTCATAGAGAACTTCACTGCAGAGGAGGGAGAGAAGAGCATCAGCTCTGCGTGCTCAGATCTTGTCAAGGCCACGTGACTCAAGAACAAGCTTGACTGAACTTGAATCTTTGGGACCACAGCTCCAACCCCACACATTAGAGATCTCTAGGAACTATGGAGCTACATGCTGTATTAACCATTGTCAAGAAACCAGAACTACATCCACTTCATGCCCCATATCCCTGTTCTTTTTAAGCAGTATTAAGTGTCTTCTCTTACATTTTGTCCACTGACTCAGAGATTTCTGCCCAGAAGTCATTGACAACAGCATTCAACTTGTGAAGAGCAAACTCCTAAAAAAACCAAAAAAGGTAAAGTTATATTATATTAAAAATGCATTTACCACCTTTCCCCAGTAAAAATATAGTACATTCTAGGATGAATATCATGAACACTGACCCATTTCAACAGGAAATTCTATTTTAAAAGATCTTTGCAAGCATTCACTAATCTTTGCAAGTCCTTTGCAAACAAAGAGCTGTTCACTTCATAGGTAGGACAACTCTAGCATTCCTTTCCATGGCCTCTCTCTGATGAATGACTGGCTGATGTGTCTGACAGATGAAATTGTGACAACCTTTGTGTAGCACATGGAATCAACCTGTGGCCTACAGCAGCCAACTCTATTTATCTATATGGACACAGTACTTCAGATGATAAACAAACCACAATCAGCCCACTTGTAATGAGCTCACAGCAAAATCAGGGATCATTCAGATCCATTACTACCCATATGTGTATCCAAGAAGAACAATTAGGGAATTACAAATATTGAAAAGTGCACGTTCCATCAACACACCACCAACTCTCAGTGTTGGTGTTCTGTGGCCTGGAAAGTTTCTGTTGCTGTTTTCTTCTTCTTGTATTATTACTGTGATTTTTTTTTCCAAGTGAAAACTGTAACTGTGATTTTGTTCTACATTGGTTAAATTATTCTAAAAACCTGAGCTGTTCTTCAGCTTTGAATTTTACATAGTAAAAATGCAGCCTCTGGAACAATTTTAAGTAACAAAGCCCCATTACCACCAGCAGGATGGGAGCTTTCATGAATACAGATTTTTGCATTTGAAGCTCCTGTTTGATCCATGCTCAAAAAAAGGAAGTCTTCAATCTGTAATCACTTATTTAAGCCCTTTCTTTTAGCTTTCAGGCTAGATTCAATTTGGTGCCCACCATAAATTACTGAGATCTACTCTTTTTTGATTTTAAACTCTCCACATAATGCATTTGCTTTTATTTGCTCTCATATGTAAGAGCTTACCTTGAGCTGTGGCTCTTCTTCATCCAGAAGAGAGATAATTCCAGCTGCAAAACAAAATCATAGTTACTTTTGGTTTCTCTCTATCAAAAGTAAGCTTGTCATTTAGTTTAAAACCAACAGAACAGGAAGGAAGGCTGGCTCTGGAATACTGATTTTAAGTCTTCAGTACAAAACTTCAAAGGTAAGATTCAAGTTTGTATTAAATATAACATAAAATAGTTCAGAAATTATAACTGAAAAGTTACATTATTTACAAAAGGTGATCCTTCCTAGGGGAACACAGTTTTTCCATGCCAAGGAAACTGGCCTCATGGATGAGATGAGATGTACCTCACAGCTTTATGCTTTTGACTGCTGATCTTGTCCCAGAACATTTGTACAGTTACAGAAACACTGTTTAACTGACATGACTGAGAGGTTCACAGGAGCTCATCTGAAGAACAGGGATAGGTGGTTTCATTGCCAGACTGCAAAGAGGCAGTTGGAATATGATCTGATCAAAGTCCAACAAAATTCACTGCTTTAAATCTTTAATCTGTTGTACAGCTTCTTTAAACCTGAAAAAAACACCAGAAACTGGAAAGGCCAGCAAGCCTTGGGAGGGCTGAACTGGGCTTCCAAAAGATCTTGACAAATCTAAAGGAGCAGGTCCAAACCAAAATGTACAAATATTGAATCTGAACAGTACAGAGGGTTAAGAAAAAATATGATCAATAATATCATTTAGCTGCAGTGGGAGGCAGAGAAGCCAAACCTCACACAGCTGTGTAAGTGAGAGCAGTTCTTGGCAGCTCCATGAGACACCTTCCCTTCCCTTGGCATGCCTTGGCTCCCAGTGGCCAGAGGCTGTGCTCAGTGCTGGGCAGCACGACAGAGGCACGAGCAAACCCTTGGCACCCAGTGGCCAGAGGCTGTGCTCAGTGCTGGGCACCACGACTGAGGCACGAGCAAAGCAGGGTGCTGGGAGCAGGGAGCTCGGGCAGCCAGGGTGGCTGGAGGCTTCCACTCCTTGGTCTACAGACACCTGGGAAGGGCAGCCTGCAGGGCAGCTGCCAGCAAGAAGGGAATCTTCTGATCTTCCTGTCACATGCTAACAGGAAGAGTAACACCAAACTTTAGGGAAGCCTCAAAGAATGAGGTTTGATGATCTGGAAAGTTTTCTCACACATTTATTCCTTTGCCTAATGAAGCTGCAGATCCTCCATTATCAGGTTCTGTTCCTAAAGGCCAGGTCAGACACACATCCATCAGTAACAGGAATTGAAGGAACACCACTCTTGGGCAAAGAAGGAAGATTCAGCAGCCATCTCACTTCCAGCTCCTTCCAGCTGTTTCCTGCATCTCTGCACCACATGTTTGCTTTGGGATTTCATTATTATTTTAAATAAGTTCCTGCATTTACCTGATCTGTCAGGAGAATGCAATCTCACTCCTACACACCACCTACATACCCGCTCCCACATATCATTTTTACATTTTTAAATGCCTCTAAAATTAATTCCTACTTTTCCTCAATTAAAATAAAGACTTAAACCAAAGGGTACAGGAAGAGAAAGCTCCCTGGACACTGTCACGCTCTGCACTGTTTTTCTCGCCAAGCCACAACCAGCCGCATGTTAACCTCCGGCCTGAGTATTTCTGGAAATAATTCCTCTATTTTTCTACACTATCAAGCGCTCAAAAGGTGCACAAACACCGCGTAACCCCCAGCGCCTCCCGCGCTCCTCACACCGCCCTTTCCTCCGCAAGGCATTTGCGCTCCTGAACTCCAAACTCCTTCCTTCTGCCCCTCTCGGCTCCCTGCTGCACCTCCCGAGTGCCCTCCGCTTTCACACCGATAACGCGCCGCTCCCTCGAGCGCGCCCCTCGCACCGCGGGAGCCCCGCACCGCCGCCGGAGCCCCCGGGAGACACCGGCAGGACACGGACGCGGCACCGGCCTTCGAGAGCCGCTCGTGCCGGACCGCCGGGCACCGGGGTGGCCTCTCTCTGCCGCCCGGGGGTGCCCGGGGCGGGGGAGCCCCGTGACGGGCGGCCCCGCGGAGCCGCGGCGGTGCTCAGTCACGGCCCTGACTCAGCGAAACCCCGGCGGACAACGCCGCCCCGCGCCGCTGCCTCACCGGCCGAGGTGATCATGGTGCCGCCCGGCTGCCCTCGGAGGAGGGGTCGGGGAGGTCCGAAGGGTCCACAGGGGTCGGGTCCGGTCCGGTCCGGTCCGGCCCAACCGCAGTTCCGCCGCCGCTGCCCGGCCCGGAAGTGCAGCCAAGGGCCTCTTCCGGCGGCTCCGCGCTGCGCCCGGGAGAGGTGCCCGTGTGATCGCCTGCGCGGGACGGCGGAGAAACAGGCAGGCAGGAGAGGGGCAGCCCTGCCGACGGGGGCCTTGTACCGTCGGCCGCCCCTCACGGGCGCCCCGGCAGCGCCGCGCGCCTCCCGGGGCTCCCCACGGGCTCCCCACGGGGCCCCGCAGAGCCCACACCGCCCACACCGCCGCCTGCGCGAGCGGGACCCGAGCTGTGAGCTCCCCACGAGTGACCCCCCGGTGCCCGCCTTTGTGCCGTGCCCAGAGAAGCGGCTGCTTCCCCCGCCCGGGCAGGCCGCCCGCAGCGTGTCCCATGGCAGTGCAAGGATCAGCGATTTTATCCCATGGGTTTAACACATGCGGCACAAGACAGATGGGATACCCAGGCTGGTGGATTTGTACCAGGGAAAGTCCAGCTCAGGAGCAGCGGCGCTACACAAGAGACCAAAGTGCCCAGACCTCGGCAGCATTCATTTCTCCTTGTTGCTACTGAATAGGAAGAAATACCCTATGAAGGGCTTGAATTCCTCGAGGGTGCATAATGGTATCAGTTACTGAAAGTTATTAATGAAAGTTACTAATGAAAGCTTATCAGAGCCCTACCCGCAATGCCAAGAGGGGCTGCTCCACTCTTGGGCAGCTGGGAAGATGTCCTGCCTTCTCCATTGCCCCACCTGGGCTGCACTCACTTCTGCTTTCTGCATTTCAGACACTGGGGTCACTTCCATTCCATTCCAATATCCAGTTTTTTCAAGCCAAGATAAATCAGTTAAGCTATACATCAAGCATAACACCATGGCAAGCAAATAAGCACATTCCAATTTGGAAATTAAGTGTCTTTATTCAACAAGCACGTGATAGTGCCCTTAAATTATTCAATCAATGAAACATGTAAAACTATCTGCTTACACCTCCAAGTGCACAGATAGTGAAAAGAGAAAAGCTAAAAAAAAATGTTATTCAAGTCACTTTTATTCCTCAGTCAAAGAAAAAACAATACTTTTGGTCAAATGTATTCTTGCTCACACCCCATAAGGCCCAGGCAGTTCATCCACTTCCACCAGTCTCTTCCAGGGGTAAACTTGCATGATTCACCTAAAAATTAGCAGTAAATAATTCCAGTGGATTTGCAGCACTAAGGGAGTTTTGTGCCAGTCTCTGCTCTTGGACCACCTCTTCACTGGAGAATGCTTAGCAGCAAAGGCTAAATGCTGCAAGAAAATGAAGATTCCTACTGGTGAGTCCTGCTCGGCCCACATAACCAAGGGCTTTACTGGGAAATACAGAGCTGCACAGCCACCTGGGCTGAGCAGGGATGGAGCAGGGGGGAACCTTGATCTCACCAAGATGCACTGAGTGTGCAGTGCTGAAATCTGGGGCCGGTAACGCAGCCACCCACACCAAGTCACATTTGTATTTTCCACAGGTCATAAGCACAGAAATTCTGGAGGCTGGAGGAGAGTGGGACAGCTCAGTGCCCTCTCTGCAGAGCAGCATTCCCTGCTCCAGGTAAGAGCTAGAGGGATGCCAAAGGCAAGCTGCTGGGGTAGAGTGCTGGCCAGAGCTGGCAGGACTCCAGGCACTTCTGTGCCAGTGGGGAAAAAGGAGACAGAGAGAGGACAGACATGCACAGAGGATGCACTTTGGCAACTAATCCAAAGTAGAGGTAGGCAGGTTGAAATTTCTTATCTGAGCTGGGGGAAACTCCTAAAGGAAAGACAGTCCCAAGCTTGTGCTCAAAAAGAAACCAAAAAAAAACCCAAAAAAAAAAAAAAACCCCAAAAAAAACCAACAAAAACCAACAAGACCTCTTTTATGTTGCGTAAAGAATTTAAAAGATATTCTTAACATTAGTAATAGTCCTTGTAAACCAAGGATTTCTAGTTAGTTGTGTTTCCCCACAGGCTACAGGCAACCCTTTAGATCTACTTAAATAGATACTTTTTATATGTTTATGTTTATTAATGAAACCCCCTCTTGTGCTGCAGGCCACCTCCCAGATGTGGCACCATGCTTGTGGAGATATCCCAGGTAAGATGACCCTCTCCTGTAGCCCCACCTAGCACCTTAGTGCCCACCTGCCAACCCTCCAACCCAGGCATCCCTCAGTTAGCCTGTGAGCACCAGGACAAGCCAGAGGGACAGATCCTGCTCCCAAACCCCACTCTGATCTACATGCCTATCAGTACTATCAGTATCTTTCATGTTGTTCTTGCCACTCAAGCTGGGCTGTTACTGCATTCTTCATGTTACACTGTTACATTCAAGCCTTCTCAGTAGCTGGTAGTTCCCAGAGCTCACATTTAGTCCCACTGCAGTCTCCAAGCCACTCTGTTACTTGGCTGGGGGGGATTGTGTGTTTTGTTTTGTTTTGTTCTGGTTTGGTTTGGTTTTTGGTCACAAAGAGGGTGGGAACTTCCAAGCACCAATAAAGCAGGAAAACAAGGCAGCAGAATCAGTCTGCCAGGGAGGCCAGCCCCAGCAACCTCAGCAGGGAACTTTGCTCAGAATCAGAAAACATTTCTCATTCTTCAAACAGGTGGCTGCATTTCACACTCAAAGTCCCAACGTCATATTGCCCAGGATGTGAGGTACATCCCCTAAGGGCTTCTCAGAAGCCCAGTGTCCCGCTGCAGCTCCCCAGGGCAGCAGGGAATGGCTCTCTGGCACAGACCCTCAGTGCTGGTGGCAGCTAAAAAAACCCTGATGAGTTCAGCCAAGCAGCTTTTCCCTGGAGCTGTGGGTCCTTGGAGGAGAGGGCCTGCACCAGCTCCTCTTCCTATTGTTGCTCCAAATCCACTGGGCAGGTGTGGCATGTGGACTGTGTTGGATGCCCAGCAGCTCTAGGTGCCTGTGCCTCCAGCAGCTTCTTCACAGTTTCCATTGGGGGAAAGGCTGGCCAGAGCCACTTCTTCCTCAGGGTCTTGCAGGCCATCTGCAGGGAGCAGAGAGAGGTCAAGGCAGACCTGAATGGAAAACCCCTCTTCCCAGGAAATGCAGATTAAGATGAAAAAAAAAAAAACAAGCCATGGGCTGAAGCAATTGATACATAGTCACAACCTAAGCACAGCTGACTTTTTTTTCGAAACTCATTTTCATTTTGTTTACAAACTCAACATTGCTTCAGCAAATAGAGCAAAGGAGCACAGGACCTAGCTCCTGGCCTCCTGGAGTCTCAGCAATCTCCAAACAAATTGCATGGCCACAGTGTATTGTCTGCCTGGCACTGACAGCAAGATCAGGCACTTCCATTTTCTGACATGGAGAGTGGGTCTCACAAGCCTCATATGTCTCACATGTCTCAAAGCTGCATAAATTGGGCATTCATTTCAGTTGTTTTGTCTGACTTTTATGCTCTTTAAGTATTTTTTATATTTAAGAGGCATTTGGACAAGGCCCTTAATAACATCCTTTAAAATCTGGTCAGCCCTGAAGTGGTCAGGCAGTTAGGTTAGATGATTATTGTAGGTCCCTTTCAAGTGAAAATATAACATTCTATTCTATTCTAGTCTAGTTTAGTCTAGTCTAGTCTTTCTTGTTACAGTGAAGGAGGTTTCCCTCCTCTTTGTGCTTCATAGTACAACCTGGATCTCCACACCACAAGCCTTGAGGCACTCCTGCAAAAAGAAAGTCACTGCTGGGAAGTACAAGCCAAAGTGCCAACCATGCACAAAGGCTGAATGCTATGCTATGTGTTACCTGAACAATTTCCTTTAGAATCAGGGAGCCCATGGCTTACTGCCCTCTCCCTTCTCTCTGCCAGCCCCAAAAACAAATGTTTTGGGAACGCTGCTTCCACCCATGTTTGAAGAAAACGTCACATACTATCAGGGTGCTTCCAATTCTTTGATTAGACAGAGAGTAGTTCTGCTTTCAGACATTCAAACAAAATGCAGCTGAGTTCAGCAGTGCTTCCAGGGATGTATTTGGGCACCAGACTCAGTGTGATTTTGTTTAGACAACTAAAAGGTCAGAAAACAAGGAAATGGCAACAAAGCAGACACGTGCTGGTTGTCTTCAGGTTTGGTTCCACAGCCAGGGAAGCAAGGTCAACTGCAGAGGTGGAAGTAGCTGGAAGAGGCTACCAGCAAGGGGCTTGGGCACCAGAACCACCAGGGAATCATGAGGAACTTCTGACAATCACAACAGAGTACAAGGGAGGGAGCTGGGCATACCTTCATGAATGTTGTTTTCAGCTTTTGCTTTGTAATCTTTTCTCCAGCTCCTCTGGTTCCAAGAAATGCACTGCAGAAAGGATGGCAACCTCCACCTCTCCCTGTCTTTCATGTCTTCTGAATAAACCAGAGAAGATGAGTTCAGACTGGTAGCAGGTCAGCCCTGCTTCTTCTTCACCTCTCCCTCCATGAGCCTGGAAACAAATCCAGATCCATTCCACAAAACGCACCACTGGAAAGCACAGAGCAACTCCTGGCAGTCCTTATTTTTGGCTGAAACCTCTCTGCTACCCTGGAAATTTGTCCCTGGTGTCAGTTTTTACTTTGCCACCTCACTGGCAAAACCAACATGGATGTGGCAGCTGAGAGTGAGCAAGAAACCTGTCAGGAGCTCAGCTGGCACACGTGGCGAGGCTGGGGACTGACACAGTCACAGAAGGAAGTTTTCCTTTTGCATTGTCACACAGCATCTACCACATCAGCCTGTTTACTGCTCCCTGCTGTATTAAGCAATTCCTCCCTCCCACGGAGACCTGCTGGACACGGGGTCTTGCAGCAGCACACTGAAAACGGCAGCTGTAACTGCTTGAAAATTGCAGAGAGCATGTGGTCAATGTATGGTAATTATTCTAGAAGGCAGCAAAGTTACTACAGACTTTCCAGCCATTTTAGTAAAACACTACAGCAGCCTGTAAAATACTACAGCAGCAAAATTTTTTATGGTCTCCAACAGCAGCAGTTCAGTATCCCCATTGAAATATCATCCAGCCTTTCACGTCCTATTCAGATAACAAATGATAAACCACTTCAGTGTCCTTCACTTTATCAAGCCATTGCGACACTAAAGGGCTCAGTGTCTTTCTGGCAGTCAACAAACAAAAAACTCCAGTGCACTGCCTAGGGTGCACTGCCTGAAGTGTTCAACTGCTCTTTGGAGGCACAGCTATGCTTGGGATCCCTCTGTCCAGGTGGAGATTTTGGAAGGCAAAGCTCACAGGAGCATGGAAAGGAGCTGTCCCTGCCTAAGGTTGAACCCTGAAGGTGATGAGTGTCCTCATTACACGCACTGGGACACTTACATGACTCAGAGCACCAGGCAGAGCATCAGAAATGAGTGAGCACACACAAGCAAGCTATAATACCCAATCCAGCTCCTCCTGCTTCGCATTCTCCACAGCCAGCCACAAAAATACATATACTGAGCCAAGCACCAGCAAAGTGCCAAGGCAGAAAAAGGTATGCAGGGATGATATTCTGCCTCTGCAGCTGCTCTCCCACCAGACTGCTGTGACGAGAACTGGAGGATTCATAGGTGTCTGGGAGCACACCAGAAACTCTTGCAGCAGGAACAGTGTGAGGAAGACAGAAGCATGTGAAGGAGAGAAGCTGGAAAGAGGATTGTGTGTGCCTCAGTAGAGAGGTGGCAGAAGACAGCCCTGTGCCCTCACCACCAGCCACCTCAAAGCTCCTCAGCATTCAGGTCCAGGATTCTGGGCTGAGCTGATAGAAAGAAGCACCTGAACTGCAGCCAATCATCCTCATGTCCCAGAGATCTCAGGAGACCCTGTCAACCCTGTGGTGCTGAAGGCAAGTGGCATGATCCCTTTGAGATAAAGCCAGCAAGACAGCAAAACACCCAAGTCCCTGGAAATGCTGGGGAGCAAGGTAAAAGTGGGAAAAAATGAAAGAAGGGAGGAGGAAAGGGAAACAGCCCAAGACAAACAGTGCCAAAGATTAAAGTGTTTTATGTGGCAGCTGTGAGAGCAGAGCCTGCCCAGCTGCCCAGCACCCCACATTGACACACAAACGCAACTCCCCTTTCACCCCAGGGCAAATGTTGTTCCTCAGGCCTGGCTGACACCCAGCTTTCATCCTGCCATCCTCACAGTGACATGCCATTTTACACACAAACAACTACTTGCTTTTGTTACTTATTCATTATGCAAAATCAGCACAAACATCCTCCTCCTGCAGGAAGGTCAGGTCCTGCCTGCACCCTACGGCACAGGCCACATCCCAGTCCTGCTTCCCCCAAGAACACACATCCAAAAAGCATGGGAGGCCACCATGTCATGGCTGTCAGCTGCCATATCCCTGTTATCCATGAGCTACTCTAGTGTTTCCCAAACTGCTGGGAAGTTTGTCTGCTCTGACTGACAGGTCTGGGAACCTCACCAGAAAGAGGCAGTTCGCATTGGAAAGGCTGTGATTCCACCAGCATGACAGAGGTTTCATTGGGAAAAGGCAGATCGGATTGTGCGTGTGTAAAGATCCCATCAGTAGTGAGTGGTCCAATCCCAATGGGAAAAGTCAGATCCCACTGGGTCAGGAGAAGCTCCCATCGGGAATTGTCAGATCCTAATGGGAAAAGCCTGACCCCATTGTAGGGGAGATCCCATGAGGAGAGATCAGAAGCCATTAGGATGGGGTAGATCTCACTGAGAAGGGGAAGATCCCACACGAAAACGGAGCAAATCCCACTGTAAAAACCCGGCCCCGGATGAGGGAGGGAGGGTGGGGGGAGGAAGGAAGGGGTTCCCCAACCCTGGTACCTGCGGGGTGCTGCAGGGCAGCCCGCAGGGCGCGGCAGGCGGCGGCACGGCAGTCGCCGGGGCTGCCCGGGCTGTACCGAGCCGCCTGCACGGTGCCGGGCGCCGGGAAGTGCCGCCGCAGCGCCGCGTCCAGCACCGCCGCGTCCTCTCCGTCCCCGCCGGGCAGCAGGACGCCCACGACGGCGGGCGGCGGCCCCGCGGGCAGGCGGCCGCGCACGTCCCGCACCACCTCCCGCAGGCGAGTAGGAGAACCGCGGTCCCGAGACGCGACGCGGCGCCTCGTCGTCCAGGAGGTCGCGGGCGAAGGCGGCCAGCGCGGGCGCCGCCGGGGCCCCCTCCGCCACCTCGGCCACCAGCACTACTGCCCGTCGGCCGCCCGCCCGCTCCACCAGCGCCCGTAGCTCCTGCAGGTCCGCCGCCGCCATCCCCCGCCGTGCTCCTTGTCCGGTCCGCATCCGCATGTTCCCCGGCCCCGGCTCCGCACCGCCCACTGGCCCGCACCCGCCCCGCCACTCTGCACCAGCCCCGGCCCCGCGCAGAGCAACACTCCGGGGCAGCGGGGCGAGAGGGTATCAAGGATCCCCCCCGCTTCCAGCCCCGTCCCGGACCCGCACAATCCCGCGGGGTGAACGGCCCCTGCCTGCTGCCGGGTGGGCACAGCAGAGAGGCTGGTAAAGAGCCCCCGGATCTGCCACACGATCAGACTCAGAGCCCTCGCACAGGCTGGTCTTCTTGCCAATGAGGAGCTGATAAAATTCAGGCAAAAAACTGCGCTGTGGAGGGGCTCAGAAGGTGAGAGGGGGATGAGGAGATGCCGTGGTGGCTGCAAAGTGGGACACACACGAGGTTATGACAGAGGAGCAGCTGATCGTGCGTCCCCAAGGTGTCCCCTATGGTGTGGCATCTCAAACCCCAGAGCAGCAAAAGAGTGGCCTCTCTGGCATCATGTGCATTATGCTGCTGCACAGCCTGGCCAGGCTATAGCCACCCCTGGTAGTGATTCCTCTTTGGGAAACAATTACACCCTCAAAGGACATACCCACCCCACTAGTCACAAGTGCATACCTGAGCTGCAGTCCCCACACCACATGCTGCATCTCTTAGTCCCTTCCCAAGCCAGTGCCCTTTGACTTGCCCTCTGCCACCTCCATGCAAAACACAGCCTGCAGTCACAGGCCCACAAGCATCAACATCACCACATCCCATCAAAGCACATCAAGTTTCCAGGGATATGTGTGTAGTTTTAGTCAGGGCTTCAGTGCTGGCACTTGCTACACATATCTCTGCCAGCCAACAGTGAATGAAAGCCATTGTGCCCAGACACTTGCATGGGGAAGTTCCAATCCATGGCATGCAGTAAGTACTTCCTCTATGCCATATCAGAACAGGCTCCTCCAAACCAGTAATGTCTTATCACAAGCACCTGGGAAGGGATAAACAGCTCAAAGGTGTAAACGGTCAGATTCACCTTGGCCAATTGCTCTCTGAGGATTTTTGGAGCCAAACCATCTCTTGTGGGAGTGGAGGAGTCTCTGAGTGTACTGGGTATGAAAGCAGAACCAAAATCCACATGTCTGTCCTGGATCGGTGATTCCCAACATGTGTGTTCGGATACACTCAGCCACAAATGTGGCTGAGCCATTGTGCCTGCTGCCTGCCCATCCTCATGGCCATGTGCCCCCAAAGCCCAGCAGATCAGCAGCCACACTAGAAGGGATGTGCCACAGGCTGATCCCCAGGCACAACAGCGGTGTGGCAGCTTGGGAAGGTTACAGTGTGGCACCAATTTTAATCCAAGGAAAATATTTCCCCCAGTATGGCAGGCTTAGCAAACACTGCCCCAGGCTAGTATCATGGATGAGGGCTTCAAGAGAGGCTTTCTGCCCTGGGTCCTAGCAAAAGTAATTTACTCATGGACAAGTGTTGATAAGCAAATGGGTCAGGGCAAAAAGAGGAAGGTAAAACAGAAAGATTAGGCTCCTCTTCCAAAGATCAGGGCCTTCAAGAGCCCATGCCCCATGGCAGTGTGGTAGCCCTGAGAGTAGCTGTCAACATGGGAGGGCTACAAATTCAGACATAATTCAGTAGCCAAGTCTGGCCTTAGTGTTGCCCAGATTTTGTAAATACAAGGATTTTTTTTCTCATCTGTTCAGAAGCCTGTTCGTGGTCCTATGGACAAAAATCCAGGGTATAATCAGCATCATGAGTTGTGTTAGCAGCAGGAGGGGACAGGAACATGTGCTAGTCCCCAGAAACCCTCATCTCTCTGGAAAACTGCCATGAGATCCACAGTGTTTACGCTCCTCATGAGCTGCCAGCACAGCCTGTGGTGTGGTGGTACTGGTTAAAAGTACCATGGTACATCAGTACATGCCTGACTGATGTACAGCATGGCTCTCACAGAGCTCTTCCAGAGCAGCACTATGCCAGTGACTTGCCTAGAGATGCCAAGATGCCTCAGGCATCAGGAAGCTGGCTTTCTATCTGGCATTTCCCCAGATTTATGAAGATAATTCTTGCAGAGAAGGTATAGAGAAAATTGGAGTTTTCTTCCTAACTCAGGTACACCACTGGCTACTTCTCTGCAGTGGCCTCGATGTTCAGACTGCCAGCACAGCCACTAAAAACTAATATTTGGGACCACGTAGAGCTGTTCTTCATGGCCACTGCAATTCTTTAGTTTATTTTGGGTACACGTGTAACACTGCCAGCAAAGGCTGGTTGGAAAGGTGAATGTCACCCACAATACCCAAACAACCTTGTTTACATTTCTTTACTCATTAACAGGGGTAAGATCTAACACATACAACTCCCTTTGTGTTACTTAAAGAGGTACAACTCAAACAGTTCAGAGGCAGTCATGAGCTCAGCAGCATTTGTAGTCCTCCACAAAATGTCTTCAGAGCCCTGTCAGGGGCTGAGCAAGAACTCAGATGTATTTAGAAGACCTGACACTCCACCAAACATCCATCTGACAGTCAGAGTTGTAGAGAATCACTATAGACAGCCTAAGTGAGGGTCATCACATCTCTTACATATGCTTTAGCTGTCCAGAGCAGACAAAGCATCTATTCATTTTTGACTTCAAAAGAGGAGTGAAGATGCTTTATTCAAAGAAACAAATTTGGTATGTGTATTAGTAATGCCTTGAAGCCTAAACAACAAAAAAAGGTCCACTGCATTAGAGCCTGCATTTACCAAGATTAACCTTTCTTCTGAAGAGAGTAAAAAGAGGACAGGGATAAAGGATTCTTGTGCCAGTTTTGGTGATAGAAGAGCAGAGAGACTGAATGAGCAAGAAGGAAACTGTAGGAGCTGTTCTGAGCCCGATGTCTGATGACCCAGCCCAGCTCCTTAAATTCATCCTTTCAGTAGCTTTGGTGCTCACAGGGAACTTGGAAAAGCCTCTGAGCCAGCTAGGAGCTGGAACTGGCTGCAGACAAGCTGAGCTTCAGCAAACCTTTGTATATTTGCCCTTCCACTGATTTGTTCTCCAAACTTGCTTCAATTATTACTTTGAAAAACACATCCTTACTAGATGCTGGAAAGCATGTGCTTTACCTGTGTAGCACTACCAGCTGTTTCCAGGGCGTTGCTGAAGGGCACCAGCACTCACTGAGCTCTTCACCCATGGTGACTCCTTGAGTTGCCCAAAGAAGTAGCAGAGGAGGTAATTGTGTGAGAAGAAAATACCCCAAACCCCACTCCTGCCCCCAACATCCCAGTCTCACTGATTCCCTTCTAGCCTCCCTCCTGTTCACTCCTCCATGGCTCTTCCTGTTTCCTCCACTGACCTTCCCCAACATCCTCTCAATCTTTCTGGCCCCTGAAGCCAAACACCTTCCCAGTTTTCACCCACTGGAGCTTGAACTTTGTATCAAACCAGACACGAACTCTTTCTGTGATGAGTTCAGTCACAACCAAATCCAAACTGGATGGTCACACTGTTCTGACCCAGGTCCCCTTGCCCCAGATCCAGCCACCTCCAGGGCCAGCTGAGGCAGCCCCACTTTTGGTCCCAAGGCAGCCTGTGCCAGCTCAGCCCTGGCCTGGATCCATCCAAGTCATCACAGCCCTCTGGGCTCCACTTCGGGGAGGTTACACACCATAAGCAAATAAAGTTGGGAAGTCCCTGGCACTCCACTTCTGGGACACAGCCTGGCTTCCTGATGGGGAACCTCAAAATTTTTTCTTGTCTCTTTTCTCCAAAATTCTGTTCCGTCTAAAAGTTGCCCATCTCTGCAGTTGTCCTGTTTCCTCATGTTTCCATGAGTCACCATCCCTGTCTGGATGGCAGAGGGGCAGAGGAAGGTATGGCTGAAGAGGAGGATGGAAACCTGGCACAGGGCCATGTGCAGAGAGCCCAAAGTGTTGGTCAGTCCAGGTCACACAATAAGAGGGATGTCCTTCCCTGCCCTCTTAGAGACAGATGGAGCCAGCCTATCAGCCTATTCCACTCTTGAATCCTCCACTGGAAGATGTTAAAGAAGTGGCAATGAATATGAAATCAGACCCAAGGACCAAGCTGCCTCTTCTGGTCTTTTTTCTGGCTGTCCTCAGCTGGATCCTTGCCTTTGGTTTGAAAACAGGACCCAAGAGTACCTGTTCACAGCCACGAGTCTCCATTATTTTCCAGTACACACATGCCTTCAACACCAACAGTCCAGCTTTTCTGCACTTACCTTTTGCAGCACCTCTTAAAAATCACCTCAGACCTCACCAAGATGGGGGGCAATAGCTGGGAAACACAGTCCCTCCTGCCTCCCTAGCCCCGCCTTGTGCATTCTCCTACTCCCTTCTCACAAAGCCCCTTGTTGGCATGGCCAGGCTCCCAGGTTCTCAGAACTGCTTCCTTTTATAAGGCAAAGGGCAGATCCATAGCATCCCTTGAGTTACTGGAATGAGCAGAGCAGGTCAGTGTGGATCTGCCTGGTTTGCCAGCCCTGAAAGAGGCCACAAAGGGGTCCTTCTCTAAGAAGGCCCTTCTCTTCTTCAATCTAAGATTTCTCTGTATCCACCCAGGATTAGGTGGAGACTGCAGCAAGGGTGCAGCTTGAGAGCACCCATGGATGGCCTTCTGCCTCCTGTCCTCCTCAGCTCTGCGGGTGACCACTCCTTGTTGTCCCATCCACACATTCCTGTGGCTCTATCACTTGCCCTTGCAGGGCATTCCTGTGCTCCCAAGCTCAGGTCAGGATTTCAGCCACATCTCAGAGATTTTTCCCCCTTTCATCTTGACAGTGCCCCACATCAGCCTGCACAGAAGTGCCTGGACAAAGTACACACATGCTGCCAGAGGAAAAACTTGAGAGCTGCATGGACTATGCCTGGATTTGGGTGGTTTATCTGTGTGTTTCAGATGCTACAGGAAATAATAGAGATGCAGGACCTCGTTGTGACTTCTTGCTTTAAAGGTGTCCTAATATGCTGATCTTTTAAAGCCAAACTTTCTTTACTCACGAACAGCCTGAACATGTACATGTCTTGCTTTGACTCAAGGGAACTATTTCTTCATTAGCTTGACCAAAAACCAGTCCTCCGTAATGAAAAGCAGAATTCATCTTGTGGAAATGCTCATGGAAAGTCTCTTCCACAACAGAACAACTGGGTCACCTCATTCCAAAAGTCTGCCAAGCACCAGCACTACCCAAACACTTATAGCAAGGTTGTTTTGCCTCATAAAGCCACATCCTTAAGGATCTAGAAAGAATCTGAATTTGAAAAATAACCTGAAGAATCCTTTCTCTGACAAACATTGGGTTACAGGATCTGCACTGCCCTCAAATCCCCCCCTTCTGTACCATACTGCACAAACCTGCAGCTTCAGCAAGTTTTGCAGTCTTAGATAAAAGCTTTGAAGCTTATAGATACACACAGACACAGAGAAATGAGATAAATATCAGGTGTTTAATCCTTTTTTTGATGATAATGAAGATCTTAGGATGACAAAAGATCTACAAAAAACACCAGAGAAAAAATACATATAAACTCCTAATGCAAAAAAGTGCAGCTACCTATAGTGCTTTGCCATGCCCAGAGAGGATGGGAAATGAGTTCAGCTATTAAGTGGGTAATTGGATTTAAAAATATTCCACTGCTCCCACAGTCCCTCCCATCCAAAATTACCCATCCCAGAAACTCAATCTGCTGGATGTGTACCCGCTTGTATGTAAGGTCAACTCCTTGCTACAGAGAACCCTGGAGAGTTTCAGGAACTTTGTTCCTGATGAGAACCATGTACCAAAGATTCCTGCACCCAGGTTCTCCTGTGAAAACACAGTCTGAGGTCTTAGTCTTGAGTTTCTCTCACTATTTCAGTTTTGGGACAGTTTAAAATTTAGAGGCTTCTGGCCTGCTCTGATTCCCTTTCTGCTGACAGTTTCCTTAGGGACAGGTTTCCTAGGGATATTTTGATAATCAAGCAAGGCATTTAATGCAAAGCACAAACCCAGTGAGTTTTGATAAAAAATGTCCCGGGGCAGATTGTTCAGCCAATGCAGCAAGGAACTCTGAGCTTTTGGCAAGGACAGTGCAATGCTGAGGGCGCACTGTCCCCTTCTGGCAGCAGCCATGCACCGAATCTCATCCATACAGAAGGTCTAGGCAGACAAACAAGTCAGCAGGAAGGAAGTGTTCTGCAAAGGGACATCCAGCAGGACAGTGCTAAAACCAACCTGACAGATTTGGCTGCCCAAGGAATTCATTCTCCATCTGTCTTTGATACTTTCTCTTGCCTACGTTCAGGCAGAACTCGGCAGTATCTGAGCTCTGGGAGTGAAATAACAAATGGCTCCTGGGAGTCGACTTCTAGGGGAAGAAACACAAATGATAAAGAACATCTGACACCATCCTTGCAAAGCTAAGGCCTATGACCACCCAAAAAAGGTTGGCACATCCCTCCGATGAACTCAGGGTTAGTTAGTTAGAGGCTGTGGAGCAGTTAACATCATCACAGAAAGCTCCAGCAGGGAGTCAGAACTGCAGCTCTTACAGTGAGCAGCATTTCCACTGCCATGTGTGTTTTGGGGCAAGGTAGACCCAACACTATCTGACTTGGAAGAGGAAACACTTAGCTTGGACACATAGTCCATCCCCATCCCAGCATGTAAACCCTCATTCTCATTTCTGGCTCTCATTGCCTGCAAGGTCCAGCTTGTCTTCCCTCTTGCATCTGAATCCAGTCAACAAGCACCACTTCCATCTACACTGTCCCTCAGGCTCTGCCCTGAGCTTGTTTTTGTGTCCCTCACCCCCGTGTCTAGCTGTGTTACCCAGTTACCTTCATGGCAGTTCAAGGCTTCTCTCAGTGCCCTACAGGCAGCTCTCTTTGCCTCCAGGACACCTCCTGGCTGGCCTGGGCTGTAAATTGCAGTCTCTACAGTCAGTTGCAGGGCCCCATCCAGCACACACTGCATTCTCCTCAGCGCTCTCACCGCCTGGTCCAGCTGCTCCTGGGAGTCAGGGCGGATCATCACAAGCACCAGCACATGCGGCAGGCAGGGGAGGAGGCTCCTCACATCCCGGACAGCTTCCTCCAGGTGATCCCACTGCATGAGCCTTTTCAACACACTGGCTTGCCATAGCATAAAAATCAGATGTGGGGGAACCAGGTCTTCCTCCTCCTTTCCCTCATTCTCTGCCTGCTGTGGTTTGTGCTTGATGTCCCCTGTGCCACACAGGTCCCGGGTAAAATCCACCAGCAATGAGGGAGCTCTTGACTCAGCATGGTCCACCTCCATCACCCCTACCCGTCCGTTCCGGCTCCCCAGCATGTCCAGCAGGTTGAGGAAATCCCAGGTGGTTCTGTCCACCAAAGAGGCCGGCTCCTTTGATGCCATAGCTTCCTGTCACACGTCTGTTTACTGTGCTGCTGGGGAAAGGAGTGGAAGTAGCAAAGGCAATTGCACGCCACAGGCTCAAAACAGGCAACACTGCTGCTCTGAGCAGCCAATGCTGGGCTGGGTGGGACCAAATGAATGTGAAAATAGCAGTTTTGATGCAAAGATTCACAAATTGCATTGTCTATGTGATTTTTGGGGTTGGACCTCCCAGGAAAAGGCTTTGTACCTTGGCAGTCTGGTACAATAGAAAGAAGTGACCAGGGAAAGAGAAGGGATGGCTATGTGTTTTTGGGTATCTTGTATCAAACTCAGGACTTAGCTACCTTCTCATCAGCAAAACCCAACTATATGATAGCGAGCACAAGCCTACAAACCTGTTGTTACAGCTCACTTTGCTCATTACATTTCCTCCTCCTTCCTCTGTAATGCTTAAACCTGGAAATCCCATTCATCCTTCTTTGAAACCAACAGGTCCAACCTACTAGTAGTTTAGTGGAAGACTAAAAGCCCTACCTGGCCTTGCCAAATATCACATATGCTGCAATTTTCTCTATGTATGTTGAAAAAATGCAGTTTTCCATAGCAAAGGCTCTCCTGCTGTGAAGGACAGCATTGGCAGCAGGCTTAGGTCTTTTTAAGTCCAGCAAAATAATTTCTAGATCAGAGCTGAGTAGTTGGTTCAAGTAAAATTTTGATTTACCCAATAATGTATTCTGCACACACAACTACTCCACCTCTTTCAGAAGGAAGAGGATTAGCTGTGAAATACCAGCCCACTGCAGGAGATCTGCAAAGCCAACAGCTCAGAGGGCTCCATGACACACACTGGCAGCAGGGCCAGGCAGGGAGAAGGAAGCTCTCATGCCCTGGGAAGGAGGGACTGCACTGGAGTGGGCTCAAAGTGTGGTTGAGCCAACAGACTCACCTGCCTGACCGACTAGGGATGCATTGAAAATGATGGAACTACTTGGTGTACGTGGAACTGCTCTCAGAGGGTATGCACAGGTCATTTTGGGACTGTGACATCAGCAGCAACCATGACAACCTGTACCTGCCTCAAAGCTCCCTTTCAACTACCCAGTATTTTGGGGGGATTTTCAGAGATAAGAAACTGAGCCTTGCACTTCATGACTCTAAATTCATTTTTCACCACCTTATTGTTCAGCAAAACTAAAAGAACTACAGAAGTGCTGAGAAGATGCTCACTGCCCCACATGACATGCTGGGATAAGGTTGGCCAAGAAAACAGCGTTAACATTTGGGCACCACAGAGCCATGCAATGAAAATGTGTTTACATTATTTACACAAAGCAGACACTACAGGCACATGTGCTGCCCAGGAACATGTGGGCTCATGATCAGGGATTCTACCAGAACTACTACTGTGAGATGTTGAGAGAGGATTTGCAGATGCCAGGATTTAGTGTCTTCATCTGTGCTGTCAACTCTGATACACTACTGAGAAAGAGGTCTCCCAAAATTGGTGGAGGCAATAAAACCAGAAATATACAAAAGTTAAACAGATTCTCCATTTTATTTTGAATAAAAATTTAGATCCTAGATGGATACAGCATCTGTAAAACACAAAACCAGACAGAATCACGTTAGAAATCTTGTATTTAAACACAAGTTCTGCAGTTACAATCTAGACCATGAATCTCTTCAACTGCTATAAAAGCAATCCCAGTTTATACAGAAGAGTGTCAGAACGACTCGCAGGAGCACTTTGCTGATGGCACAGACTGTGGCAGCCAGCCCTCCTGTGCACCAGCAGGAGTTCCCATGGCTCTGGATTTCAGGAATTATCTGTGCTGCTCCTACTGTGCTTTTTCTAAGGCACCGGAGAAGGAGAAAGAAAGGAAGGACTGCACCCCTCGTACTCCTTTTGACAACATCACTATGAAAATATTACATCACAACTCTGGGTGACACACCTAAAAGGACAGTCCCACTGAAGCCCTGTGGCTAAAATGCCAACAATGGGAACAGGTGGGAGTGGCTATGACAGGACAGCACTGCCTCAGTTAAAACATTTGACAGGTAAGAGAAAAATCAAACAGGTAGAGGAGTAGAAGGGTGCAAAAATATACAGAACAGATTGGTGGAAAAGAAATCAAGGCAGCTTTAGAAAGAAGCTGAGTCCTGGAACTTGAAGAGCCTTTCCAGACAACCTGAGCAAGCACACAAAGCCCTGACAAAGAGACAAACCCCCTCAGCACAGGAAGCCAGGAAAAAGCCGCTCTAGCCTCCAAAACAGTCACTGAGCCACGATGAACACCCAACAGCAACAGAACAAAACCAGAGTTCCAATGTTGCCCCATACTATGTGGAATTAAAAGGCACCCCAAAAACTGCCAACGAGTATCTTGCTGCTAAACCACATCCACTTACCACCCGGATTCTGTGTCCAATGGCCTTGGCAGGAAGGTTGGAGCGGAACTTGGCACGCACCATGCCGCTGTTGCCGTGGGCGCGCGTCACCTTGCCCCAGATCACGCGCGTCCTGTTGGGTTTGCCTCCGGGGGTTACCGTGTTGCTGGGGAAAAGGAGGCAAAGAACAGCTCAGCAGGGCAGTCACACCTCTGCTGTCACCAGCAGTGACAATGTGGTCTCTCTAAGGCACCTCAGTAATTTAGCCATCTTTAACTAGAGCAACGGCTACACTTTTATTTACTTGTGAAACTTTCCTGCCTGGGATTTTCACTGTACCTTTCAAAGGCGTAATTACAGCTTGTAATTTATCAGAAGTTCCACCAGACAACTATTAACAGCTTACAAAGCTCAAAAATTTGGAAAAACACTTTTGCTAATAGGATGAAACTTAAAAATTGTTAAAAATTGCTAACATGTTATTTCTCCAGACACACTGAAGGCAGGAGAAGAACAGGCCATTGGTATAGACGGCAGAAAGTGCCTTAAATGAGGAGCCATGTGCCATGCTGGAAATGATGGTGGTCAAGTTACCAGTCTGATCAATTTTATTCAAGGTAATTCTGAACTCTAACAGCACTCAAGAAAAAAAAGGAAGTGGAAATAATAAGCAGCTGTTCCCAAGGTATCTACCAATGGCAGCAGAGCAGAGGTGACAGACATGGGCACACGAAAGGCACTCAAGAAAAAAAAGGAAGTGGAAATAATAAGCAGCTGTTCCCAAGGTGTCTACCAATGGCAGCAGAGCAGAAGTGACATGGGCACATGAAAGTCAGAATACAAATTCATCCAGGCTTCACAGAATCACTTTACTGTTTAAGTAACTCAACAGTTCAAAGTATTAAACACAAATTCACCCACCTCGATTTACTCCATCAACCCACCTTCAGTTTTTGTCAATCTTAGGCAAAACTTCTTTCTCATCCCACTTGCTCTCTAACACATCATATAATACCATTATCTCCTAGCATTTACAAAACCAATACAGGACTTGGCTAATTCAGCACAAGAATAAAACATTACTTACTTTTTAGCTTTGTACACATAGGCACACCTCTTGCCCAGGTAGAAGTCTGTCTCCTGACGGGCATAAACACCTTCAATTTTCAGCAGGGCCGTGTGCTCCCGCTGGTTTCGGAGGCCACGTTTGTAGCCAGCAAAAATGGCCTTGCACCACAGCCTAAAGACATGGAGAACATCTGCAAATTACAATTCACTCCAAAGTAACAAAAATAAAAACAAATCACAGGCTGTTTCAGCAGAGACTAATTCCACACCGGCAGAAATCAGCAAACAGCTGACGTTTACAAATCACTGCGAATACTTACATTCAATGAAAGCTGAGCATGTGGAACATGAAGTGTTTATGAGAACACTGTATTTTCTGCTTGTCATAAAGTCCTGGCGCTACAATACTGGCTTCATACTAAATTTCAAATGCTTCAGCATTGGCAGATACTGTTTCCAAATGTCTACTAACACTGATGAGTAAACATTGCTTTGTTCCTACACACCACCTGCGTTCAGTAACTGCTACAGAAGGCGTGAGCTGCCCCCGATTTGTACCCTCAAAGGAGTTAAAGCCTGAGCAACAGCCTGACATCCCCTGGACACAGACGCTGCACAAACTCCCCAACAATTCTTCAGGCACTGCCCACTAAAGTCATCATAACAGAATCACGTTAGAAATCAATCCCATCCTTCAAGAAAATTCGGTGTCACAATAGAAAATTTACCCATGGGAAAAACAGTTGCTCCCTTTACTCAAGTAAACATTCTACGCCAAAACTCCACCGAACGCTGGAGATTAACAAACCCATAACTTTCACAGCGATATTCACCGACAGGCCAGGCACAGCGTGGCACATCGTAACAGCAACTCCAAGCAGCTCAGAGACTTCACAACAGGGACACAGAGCTGCGGGCGCTGAGCAGGGCCCAGCAGGACACGGGGCAGAGCACACCGCTCACTCAAACGCTCTCGGGAGCCGCTCAGCAGCCCCGAGCCGAGGGCTACTCGGGCACTCACTCACCTCCCGGTCATGGTGTCCTCCCGCAGACCCGGTCCCGGCAGGCCTGGAAACGACACACAGCCATGAGCCTCGGGCCAGCACCTCCATCCGGCCCGGCGAGCGGGACCCCAAACACCCGGGGGCTGCCCGGGAGCCACCCAGAGCTCCGGGAGCCTCCGCTCCCCCCCAGAGCAGCCGCCTCAGCCCCGCTCCAGGCGAAGGCCCCAACCCGCGACTGGGACCATCCGCCGCGCATCGGCGCCATCTCGCCTTGTTCCCGCCCCGGACCGCGCCATTCGCCGCGCCCCGGGAGCCCCGCGCCCGCCGGCGGCCCCACAGCGGGGGCAGCGCCCCCCGGCCCCGCTCCCGGCCCGCGGCCCCGCTCCGCCTCACCCGCAGCGCCCCAAGATGGCGGCGAAAGAGACCCGCCCCGCGCGGCCTGCCGGGAAACGCGCCGCCAGGACCCGAGCGGGCGGCCCGAGCGCTGCCGGAGTGAGCAGCACGGAGTTGAGGAAGGCACCGCCCGTCCCGTGTCCCGTGTCCCGTGCCCGCGTGCTCCGGGGACGATCCCGGCAAGAGAAATCCCGGGAGGGGCGGCCCCAGCCCCGCTGCTCAGGCACCCGCCGGGCAGCCCCGCGAGGCCCCCAAGCGTGGTGGTTGCCATGGAGACGGGCGGCGCATCCCGGTGAGGGCGGGACCGGGAGCGGGGGAAATGAGGGCAGATCCCGGTGAGAGGCTGAGGGGAGCGCGGGCCGGTCTTGGCAGGGCGATTGAAAACGGGCCGCGGCGGTGGAACGAGCCGAGGGGCCCGAAGAGAGGCAGCGCGGGGGAGAGAGCGGCCCTTGGTGTTCGGGGCGGGCTCCGGGCCCTGCCCGTCGTCCGATGTTCTCACCCTGAGCCAGTGAATCATCTCGACATTTATTTTACTTCTGATATCGCCTTGGAGGCAGAAAACATATTTCGACTCTGAAATCCCTCTTACCAAGTCTCACATTCCTTTATTTTCCTAAATAAGGTCTGGAAGCGTGTACTTACCCATTTGCTCACGTCAGGGTTGTTCACTCCCGATTTCTGTCACTTCCCTCACGCTGCCAGAAATTCAGGTGCATTTTCAGAGCACTTGAAGTGATTCAAGGGAAGGAAGGTGAAGGGAAATCATGAGGAACCTTGATGATCCCTTTCCCTCTCCCTTTCCCTTTCCTTCTCTTTCCATCCCTTTCTTTCCCTTCCTCTCTATTTCCTCTCCTTTCCTTGCCCTTCCTCCCCCCCTTATTTTTTTTCCAAAAAGAGCATCTTGCTGTCCTGATATTTCTGGCAGGAGGCAGAGCTGTGTAAGGTAAGGCCACACCTATTTTGCTTTCCAAGAGACCTGTCGTTGGCACAGTTACTTGTTACTTAAATGAAGTTACTTGTGGTTTCTGGCTCAGCTGCTGCTCCTCTGGATGTTCAGAACCTCTCTTTGCCAGTCATTTGCCAAAGAGATCTCAAGGAGATGTGACATTCTCAGCTATGCATTTGCTCACTGGGATTCACTGGAGTGTCTTCTCTTGACTACAAGAAATGTTGCACAAAATGCTGCTCTTGAATGTGTTTTCCTTTATCAGGCAGCAGGGTGGGAGAAATGTACATTCAGGACTCTCACACAGCACAGGGAGTTGCAATCCCCAAAGGAACAGGAGGCCAGACCTTTTATACAGTTGCTTTAAAAATTATTACTTGATATGTTTTTCTTTCCCTTTATATCAGCAGGGAAAGAATGTCATCCAAAACTCACGGGGGAATACTTAAAAAAAAAATATTAATAGAGTTGAATGAGGGATTCAGCAAACACAGCAATGCAGGGTGATGCCAGTGGATGCCAATTTAGTGTTGACACTAAAATCCAGAGCAAGCAGCTCATATCTGTAGGGTTTGCTAATGCCCCACACAGTGGTTTCCTTCTCAAGTCCAGCTTAACATACTGGCTTGGCACATGGATCTGCTGAGCAAGGATCTGGATGTAAGGGAAGATACACAGGAGGAGCAAAGCAGCAAAGCCTTTAGAGAAACATTCCAGCTGCCAGCTGTCTTAAACATATTAATATCCTGAGTTAATTCTCTCCTGGTCAGAAGCTGCTGATGGAAAAGAGGAAAAGCTGCTGCATCCTCCTTTGTTTCTAAATAAGTCCCTTTTTCCTGTAAGAGCTGCATGTGTTATTTTTTCTTCCAAAAATGCTGCTGTAATCATCTGTCACAGCTATCTCCCAACACATCTTTTTTCACCATATTTTTAGCATTATGACTCCAAATGTAATAGATTATTCTTAGGTTGTTTAGACTCAAAATATGGATCATGGATTTCTGAAAAAGATAAAAATGAGTAAAACATTGAAAAATATTGCCTGACTTTCTTGAGGTAAAAATACTGCATCTCCACTTCTGTAATTGATTCCAAGGTTGACAAGAAAAGTGATGGGTTTAATGTATTATACAGATCATTTGCCTTTTTTTTTTGTTGACTCTTTTATCAGATTCCTATCTCAAGTTGATACATTTTTTTTTATAATTAAGATAAAAGAGATGAAAAAAATCTCAGAAGCAAAGGGATAAAATCACTTCCTTCTTTGTCCTAGGTGACCATCAAAAGCCCTGCTCAGAGAAATTAGATGTAAGTGGGTACAAACAATACAAGTACAGTGAACATATTGAAATATTCAGAGTCACTACTTTGTGTTACCTTTTCCTGCTATGATTTAAAGAAGCTTCTTGAAATAAATCAGGGTGCCTCTACCATTACCTTGGCTGAAAGGCTGTTTGTATCTTCATCCATTCAGGAGTTAGAAACCTTATCAAAAGTGCCTGGCTTGGGGGAATTTACTCTCCTTCTACCCAGAGCAGTATTATCCTTTAACTTAAATACCTCTGTCTGTCCCTGGAATCTGCCCTTGCTATGGATTTAGAGAGCAATCCATGGACTGAGAGCAATCCCTGTGCACACTTACTAATCTCATCCCCAGGGAGAGCCGTGTCCTCTTCCAGCACATTTCAACATGTGTTGCATTAAACAACTTCCTGCAACAGACAGGGACATCAGGAAATAAGTGTGTGAAATCTGAGTTTGTTTTGAGTTTGAATCTTTTGTTTGTTTTACCTGTTCTGTACCAACAGACATCAAATAAACCTGAACTGAAGAGTGGCTCTTCTTTTCTGCCAAGTGAAATTAACTTCGTGGTCCACCTGTAAATTACATATTTTCTTCAAAAAAAAACCAACAAAAAAGGAGGAGGACAAATGATAACTGCTGCAGAGATTCATAGCAAGTATGAATCTTTTTAAACACTTGTTTATTAAATATCACTGATTTCCAGTGATGCAGAGCAAAGCTGCATCAAAACCTCTTTAATTTTCATGGAATATGGCCATGTCCTGTGCTACAGGGACTGCCTGATGTGTTTCCTTGGCATGCTTAATGGTTGGGCTGTAATATTTTGCAGGCTTAGGATATGTTTATGCAAGGGTTTTACAGATGGCACAAATCCAGCTGTAGGTAGAGCAGCCAAATGAAGATTTTGTTGATGGCTGTTGTTACTTCCATTGCAATGACACTCAGGATCTCAGCCATCTCAGACTGCAGCTGTGCTATGTGTTGTACAAGAAATACCTGGTTTGTATGTAGAGGCTTTGGAGGGATTGTCCAATGGCATATCAAAACATTACAATTCTCAGAGAATTTTCCCACTGTTGTGCAGGTGTTTTCTTAGGTATTTTTTGATTAATAGTGAATTTTCACTTTTCATTATATATGCTTTTACAATATTCTATCTGTAGGCAAGGCAAAGGGGTGCTTAAGTGTATGTCAGAGCAGTTTCATGTTTGAATTGCAAGTTAAAATAAAATAAACAGAAAGTTAAAGATTGTTTACTCAGTCCTGGCATTGGTTCTTGTTTAACTTTCAGCATGTTAAGATGGTAACAGCTCCTGCTGAGAGGGGACTGGGAACATAGAAGTGTGAAGGTTACACAGTAATACTGAGGAATGTTTAGAGCATGAAGGTTCACCCTCACATCCTTTATAGGATGTGGATTTATTTTTTTCTTTTAGAAAAGCACCTTTCTTCTGTCCTTTCCCAAAGTCCTCTATGAAGCACTGCTCCCCCCTGACCTGAGTAATGAGGCACCTCACCCAGTCTGTGCCCTCCATGCCCATCCCCTTCTCAGCCTTTCTGCCCAGACCTGCTGTAGGAGGGACCAGGACCTCTTTGTGTTGTGAAAGCTAAACATTCCCACTGTCCCTGAATGCAGCCATTAGCAGAGCACAGCTCCTCTTATAAACAGTGTATGGAAAGTTATAAACAAAGCCAGGGAAGTATATGTAAGGCTGCAAAGAAGGCTATTTTGGGTCTACCTTTAGTTTAAACTACTGTTACTGACATTACTAGCATCACAGCATTTTTCTGATTGGTATCTTTTATCTTTGTTCCTCCTAGCAAGAACACAGAGACTAAACAAATGGAAAAAATCACTCATCTGGAAGCTCTGATGTTTAGTGCTGTGCTGGAGAGCTGTGTGGATCAACTTACAATTCTTGGATATATCATGCCAGTTCCACATAAGGACAAGACAGACATCAACCATGTATGTGCCACTGCTTAAAAAGATGTATATAATTTTTTTGTCTTTGTCTTGGTTTTATATCTTTTACCAGCATTTTTTAAAAGTTAAATATATTTTCTGTCATTCTGTGACTCTTGGGTGAAGAAACACAATAAAAGTGACCTAATTTAAATATTTTTATTGCATCATCACTGAGAAATGTTGGTCAAGAATTTGTGCAGAGGACTCTTCTGATCCAAGATGAGGTTCCTAAGATTATAATTTTAAAATTTCAGTGGTTAGACAACGAGCAAAGAATTGGGGAAAAGGAAGCAAAACATTTGTAGTTTCTTCTGTAGATACAGAGCTATTTTAAAAGTAGAAACGTATAGGTTATTTCAAAGTACTCAAAACCAGGTTAATTCTATTCCTCTCCAGGTCCATGCCAAAGATCCTTTTGTTCCCACAATGCATTAAGAAAGATGCACTTCAAAATATAGTAGTAACTACCCTTTCTCAGTGATCATTAATTACTAGTTGATTTCTAATTGGAATCATAGCTAAGATGGTTGGGCAGAGATATGGAGAACAGAGAATCCCTAATGCTCAGGCAGGGGTTTGTTGCTGTGGAGGAAGGTGTTCTGACATTTCTGGTAGCTGTTAGACATAGGAATCAGGATGGGACCATCCTGAGGGGCAAATGGCTCTAAGTACTGTGGTCTATAAGTGACACAGCAGGCTCTTTCCAGTTCTAGCAGGCTGGAAACCTTTTAAGATGAACTCAAGAAAAAAGTTCACAGCCAGGATGGAAATAAAAACCGGGATCTGAGTTTTGACATCTAATGATATTCAGTCTGTCTTAAGAATGCCAGAGGAAGTTAAATCAAATTTTTTTACGTGCTTTCTTTCCATATTACCTTTTCAAAAAACCCAGGGCAAAGCCGCAGCAGCAGCTGGAGTTAGAGTGAAATTCCGGGCGGGAACGATGCTGAGACTGTGCCATAGAGGGCACTGCTCCCCTGAAAGACTCCTGGGAGCCGGCCTCCACTGCTCCCAGAGGATGCTTCTCCCTCTCTTATGTGCCAGCAGCAAAACACAAAGAGCTTATCTCATATCTCTGGGACAGCAGGAGTTGTCCTCTTCAGACACACAGACTGAGCTTGATAGATCTACTGAAGGCACACGTAAATTACAGAGAAAATACCTTTGCCTTTCTCTTCAATCACAGATGCTCATTTTCACCAAGTCACTTCTTAGAACACAATTTTCTCACAGGTTACAAACCCTGCTTGTGTTCTTAAAGATGTCAAAACAATTTGAGGAGGAAACAATTTAGAAACAAGAAAATGGCTTAGGGAAGCTACTTGCTAAATTTGGTGCTCTGTAATTTGCTACTCCTCCCTGTTTCTCAGTTTACATTTGGCTGTTTTCATTGTATTTGTAGAAGATCTGTATTTGCAAAGTACCCTGGAGTTCTATCAGGCAGACAAATCAATGGCATCTTCAAAGACTGACATCTAAATTTCAGTTGATGACATTTTGAGAGGATTAATCACAGTGTTGGCCAGCACCTCACTGATGTTCCAGATTGGATGCTCTTGCATGTTTCTTCACACAGTGCACGCCCCAGAGGGAGGCAGCCTTTCTATTTGCTGAATTTTGGGCAACAGACAAGCAATTAGGAGACTACACAGATGGTAACACATGCAGTATACAAACTTCTTGCTTTTACGTAGTTATTTGTTGATTATTAGTGTGTAAGTACCTACTGTTTACAGACAACCCAGTTATTGCCTGTCTTGAACTTTCCCAGACATTAAAAAAATATATCAGAACATTCATAAAACCTACATTATATTAAAGCAGTTTGTTTGCAAAATTAGTTCTTTCTGAAGTACAGTTGTCACCAACCAGCTATTTAAGGCCTTTTTAAACTAATTAACAATGCAATTTTCATTGGACAGTATATGTTTTGTATATGATTCATTTAATGTAAATTTAACAGTCCAAAAATTAAGCACATAGTCACTTAGCCTCCTTCTCTAGTCACAGATGAGTCAGGCACTGCCAGAGGCTGATCCATCCCATCCCAGAGCTGTCCAAACCACTCAGCATGAAGCAGTCCCTTGCAGTGCCCTCTCAGACTGCAGCAGCACCTCCGACCTCTGACAGAGCCTTGCTTGATTTGCCTGACAAGTAACTTTTTGGAAGTACTCCTGGCATCCACAGCTGCTCCCCTGACCACTTGTTTTCTCTGCTCTGCTGGCACAAATGTGTGTGTGGTTGTGGAAGGATCTGGACTGAGAACTAGTGCTGCTAAAAATAACTTTTTTTTTTTTTTTTTTTTCCTTTTCGCTGGAAAATGTTTCATCACAGTGAGTTCTCTGTCTGCTTCCCCAAGCAGCCGGGCTGGGGAGCAGGCAGCTGTGGACAGGGATGGGGCTGGCAGAGACTGTGTTAGCTGCAGTCAGCAGTGCTGTTATGAAGTGTTCAGCCACAGAATGCTGGTAGGCAAGCAAGAAAATGTTCTCTTTTAATGTCCCAGTGTATACACCTGCATTTTATCCATAACACATAAGGCAGAGAATTTCCTAGAAGCAAGAGCTTAGCTGATTTTATAGTGTGCTTTTGCATTTTTGTGGGCTTTTCCTTTTTTAATGAAATTGTACTCAATCACAAGATACCTTTCCACGAAGGAGAGATTTGCCAATATTTTGAATTTATCCACTGAATTCATGTTATATTTCCTCTGCTGTTACTCTCTCAAAAAACCTGCTAAGCAGATAGCAGACAGAAAGTCTATTGCAGATATTTCCACCCAACTCTAGTTACAATTATATTGTAGGGAAAGGTTGTGATGACAGGCAGTGGGAAATGTCTAAGATGGAGAGAAGGAGGAGGAGAAACAGGCTAACAGTCTTCCAGTTTGTAAAAACTGCTGCAAAAAAGGAGGGAAGGATTTGTTCTCTGTGCCTAGAGACTAGGACAACAAGCCAGGATCTCAAATACTGCTGAGGAGAAAAAACTTTTCTTATGGTAAAGAAAATTGTGATGTGCTGGCATTGACAGGAGGATGTGTAGTCTCCAGTGCTGGAGGCCATTAAGAACATGTCAGATTAAGAACAGTCTGAACATCTCTTGGAGTGGATGAATTCACCTTTTTAGGCCTTTTCTAGTCCAGTCATTTTAGGACTTCTGAGCCCATAAACTTCAGTGAGCTACCCTGTGTGCTCAAAACTAACCAACATAAATGTTTCTGATCTTCCACTCTTTGCAAAATGTAACATGCAGCTGTTCTCAGTATAGCTTCATTCTAGTTAATTACTGATTTTCCTTCCTATCACATAATGTTGCAGAGGGTTTAGTTCTGCTGTGCAATTTGCAAGCAGGTCTCTCTTATTACCTTTTCCCTCTTCCCTTATTCTCTTATTTCCCTTATCCTCTTTCATTTCCATCCAGCAAACAAAAGAAATGATTCAGGAGGAGCTGGGTATTAACTTCCCAGAGCTTACATCAGCAAAGAGTGGGGAAACAGTTACCTCCACAAAAAACACCGAACATGAGCAGCAGCAGGGGAAAACTGAAGATCAGAAAAGCACCCAGCATTCTTCCAAAAGCCCCAAGAAACACATCACTCGGGCTCTGGAGAAGCTCAAAAAAATTTATGCTGACAGGTGAGTGAAGCACCTGTGAGGGATGCTCAGAGCTGTAAAGTTCTCAGTCTATCTCTTGAAAGCAAAAATACAAATTCCTTGCTCTCCCACTGCCAGAGTACATCAGTCTCTGTCTGAAAGGAGTTCCTCTAGGGATAGGAGTAGTATCCTTCATATACCATTTAGTTCCAGCCTTTGCTTGCTTCTGCTAATGACCAGCAGTTTATTTTGAATGGAGCTGTAAAACATCACCCCACTGATAATGGTTGCCTGGGTTGAAATCATGGCAGGCACTAATCAGTGCTCATGATCTGGTACCTGGAGTCAGGTTCCTCTAGCTGATCCCACATGCAAAGGGAGATCTGAGCCTTGTTTTTGAACTCAGTCATTCTGCAGAGCACACAGAGCTTCTGTGGCAGTTACAGCCATTATAGGAAAGGTAATGTATGTAAAGACTAAAGATTTTCCTTCTCTTTTAAAACAAACTTTATTCCTGCATCTAAACCAGTGCCCTGATTTGCAGAAATAGCAGCAGCCTTTGGTTTAAAGAGATTATGGAGCTGAATGCTCAGTATGCATTTTTCTGCATCCTGGCTTCTGTCATTTAATGTCATTTCAACAATGGGTTTAAGGAGGATTCTAACACAAATGAGGAAAATGCAGCTAAAATGTAAAAGCCACATGGATCATGACATTCAATAAACTGGAGAAGCCAGTTTATTGCATGGCCCATTGCATGGCCAGGTCTCATTTTCCAAGACCACTACTGCAGGCCAGCAGCCTTCTTAATGGCAACAGTCTGGCACAGCATGAACATGTTTGTGCCTCTTTGCAATTTCCCAGAGTAGCATGCAGGGCAGCATTTTCAATTATAAACTTCAAGCAGCTCCTAATACTGAGTTCTCCAGATGTACAATAAACAGATACCATGGGAGAGGCACTCCTGGGTTTGATAGGACATAAGACCAGAAAAGGGATCTTTTATTTCCCTACATTTTACTGTAAACAGTAATGGATAAAAGTACCAAACACTGTACTACCAGCACCTGTAAAGTATTGTTGTGTTCCTTTTCTTCCTGGCAGGCAGTATGCAAGTGATGTAATTACAGTCACTATTAAAAAGATGGAGGAATTGGGAACATTTAGTAGCCTAACAGATGCTAATGAGAGAGAGAAGGCAAAAAAGGGCAAGTTTTATGACATCCTCATCAGGTCAGTGTTGTGTTCAGTTCTTCCCTGTTTAAATGCTGAAAGCCATTCCCATTCAGTACATGCTGAAAAGGAAATAAAACCCAATAAAACTAAAATACAGAAGGGTTACCTTTTAAAACTTGAATTATTCTGTTTGCTTTGCAAACTGCAAGTTTTCCCCTTTGGAAAGAATCAGTGGATGGGTCTGATACTGAACTGAGCTAGGAATTGCCTGAGCTTTGACCACGGTGGACACCAGTGGCTGAATTAGTGCAAATGCCTCATTTCAATTAAAACATAATGTGATGCAGGAGCTCCTTGATCTTTAACTTCTGTCCCCAGTGAAAGCCAGAGCAGCAGAGAATCTGTTCCAATCAGGGCCAGCAACATATGGCCTTTAGGCTGTCTGATGCCCAGGAGAATCTGCTCTGACGTTTATGCTAATAAGCTCCCTTTTCCCTTTTCCCAGCAGCAGTGAGGGGTTAGCACAGATGGTGACAGAGGTGTCTTATTTAAGGCTAATCCACCAGCCACTGCACTGTGATTCTCTTCTGTCCCAAATCTTCCAGGGTACACATTTGCTACAACCTCAGCTCAAACTGGTGATTTCCCAGCTCAAACTTTTTTTTTTTTTTTTTTTTTTTTTTTTTTTTAGCATGCAAACCTCTGATTCAATCCCAAAACTGTCAGAGAGAATTGCAGTCATCAGACAAATATTTGACCACTTTAAAGCTACCTCAGTGTAGCAGCTCGGGCCCATCATTGAGGGTGCACAGCAAAGCTGCTCTCAGTCATGATTTGTCAGGAGTCCAACCTACTGGAACTGCTCTTATGGTGACTCAGGGATCTGCTTCCAGGGCAAATCCTCAGCTTCAGTGCAATGTGTGACTCAAGCATGAAACCCAACTCTTCCACTTCCACTGCCTAAAACCAAGGGATTTATTGTTTGTCCATAGAAGGGACAGAAAGCAAGAATGAGATTAGCAATTGGCTGTGGAGTAACTATCCAATACTGAAATGTAGAAAAGAGCAGACAAATTATAATCAGAAGGGATGTAATACTTCTTATCCCCTCCTGTCAATCATATCCAGCCATGTTGTACTATACATTCTTTTAACGGAATGAACTTGATCTGTCTTTCAAGATAATAAATACTTGCCTGGTTTTGTGTAAATACTGTTCTGAAAGCCATCTGCAGTGAGATGATGGGAGACTCCTTATCAGGAGCTTTTGTTCATCAGTCACCGAGATAAGGAGTCTGAAAATGAAATGCATGTGTGATTGTAAGGTTGGAATAGGACACAAAGTTTCAGGGACCAATTGTAGTATTTACTGGTTTTAAAACTAATCATAAGCATAAAATCTTACAGAAGCACTCTGAGTGAAATAAGATAATAATACCTAGAATATTTACTGCATCTCTTTTGTTTTAGACAGATGAACACTTCTCTAGCTTTTGGTCTCCACTCAGATCCCTTCATGGATCTCAGAACCTGGGGCAGTGTTCTTTAAAAGATTTGAGGTTTGATATGAAAGAAACAACATTCTCATACACATAATAACACAATTTGGCACTCTTTGCTGCTCAGGCTTGCTTCTGCATAGAATCTCAGGCATTTTTGCCTAAATGTAGAAACTGTGACTCAATGACAGGTATCTTCTGTCTCCACTATAATAATTGCATCATCCTCAAATCCATTCCAGGCTTCAATAAGAGCATCCCCTGTTTTTTTTTGACTTGTTTTCCCTTTTGTTCCCATCTGCCTTGCTCAGTCTGTGTACCTCTTCTTTCAGGATTTACTGACCAAGTCAGTAGTTTTGGTGAGAAGTCTCTGTTTATCTTATTCTCCTGTGTATCAGGAGAAGGAAGTTCCCCTTCTAGGTAAACAGCTCTTGTCTTTCTTAATATACTCAAGTGATTGTGTTTTCCCACCTCAGGGAGGAAAAAGGAAAGAAGGAGATAAAGGCACTCCAGAAACAGCTGCAAGATGTCAAGAAACAAACTGGTCAAGACCTTCAGGTGAGAGCACTTAGCACTGGGCATCTTGCCAGGGGGAAGCCTGTTAGGAAGCTGGCCTCTGCTGCCCAGCTCTCAGGGAGGCCATGGCCATATACAGTGAGCCACCACTTAGGAATGCAGAAGCAGAATAATTACAATAAAGATTTGTATTTGGAATAAGCCCACTAATGACTTCAAGAGTAGTGTTTGATGGTTTTCAAATGAGAGCTCAAAATGCTCATAATAATGAGAGACCGTGGTCAAGTTAGAATATCCCAAAAACTCTGCTGGGAGTGACAAAGCACAGATACCTGCAATCAGTAAGAAAGAGGTTATCTGCAGATAACAGTATCTAAGGCTCTGTCATACTCACTCATGACAGATCATTTGGCACAGAAGGAAGTGTGCCAAAGGGAGTGAGAAAGACAGACTCTTACCATAGGGACAGGCTGTTTTTCTACCTACATTTTCATCTGGGGAAAGTGTCATTCTATTAATCTATTTTTCTAGGCTTCCAGACATCAGAAAATCCTAAACATGCCTACACAAGGGCAGATCAATGTTATTGCACATATGCTGTCAACTTAATCTTTCTGGAAAGCTTCAGCCCTTCTGTCTGCATCATGCAAAGGGTGTGTGCATGCACAGTAAATATGGGGCATTCTGGAAAGATCAGGCTTGCTACACAAGTGCAGATCAATTGAGTGGCTTATCACTGGTCACTTTGATGCTCACCAGGCAGCTCAGACTGAATGCTCATTCAACATGGAAATGTAGCCTGGCCCTGCTGAGGCAGGAGATGTGTGATAGCAAACAAGCAGAAGGCAAGCTGGGGCAGAGCTGTACAGGGCTGGGGGAAGGAACAAGAATCTGACACTCGGTTCAGTAGTGAGCAAGAGGACAGCAAGGACATCTGAGGAAAGAATTGGTGTCACTGAGTTTTTGTCTTTGGACAAAAGTGTGGAGAGTAATCAAGCCAGGATATAGTTGACTACTATAGGAGAGGAATTTTAAGCTCCAGACATGCTGGTGAAGTTTGGTTTGTAGAACACAAAGGTTTTGTGTTGGCAGCCTGGATGCATACACAGTGGAATGTTTAATTGTAAATACAGGGGGACCTATTTGCTTCTCACACTGTCCCTTCTCAGTCAGACTCTGATGGCTCCTGGGAGGTTCCTGCTCTCCCACTCCCCAGGCTGGTGAATGTTAAGAGGTAGTTCTCCATCTGTGTAGCGCTCTTCAAACCTTGCCATGTCTGTGCATACAATATATGTACCCTGTCCTGGTTTAATGCCTTCCCAGGGGGTGTAATCATCCTGTCTTGTACCAGCAGCAATGTCCTGGCACTCCACAGTCAGGGGGCCACTTCTCTGTGTGCTGCCCTGCACCTCTCCTACCTCCTGCAGTCATAAAAATGTGTGTAGCTACTGTGCTGAGGTGGGGGGGCATGTCTTCTTTTTGTCCTGTCAGTGCTAATTCAGTTCTTGGGTTTTGCCTCATCAAGTGGGATTTGCACTCATCTGGGATTTTTAAAAAATATTTCAAGCTTAAAAGTCCTTTTCTGAGCTTCCTTATAGTTTCAGCTTTGATAAATCAAAGCAAGACTACTTTAAAGTACTGCTTTCCTCCTGTGCCAAAAATAATGGTGTCTCACTGTGTCTCCCAAGGGAGAATAATTTCTATTTGCTTCATATGGGATTTTCCTGTAGGCAGTTTTTCAGACACTTGCATGATTTGTCACCTTGCCAATTAATTAAAAATAAAAATACAGCTTCCCTGGCTTTGGAGTACTTTGAACAACAATAATAATGCACAGACCTGTAGACAAAAGCCTACATGGCTGAGAAAATAAAAGCGAGTGCAAATCTAATCCTGGAACCAGAAAAACACGGCCTTTGTCTCACTCATGCTGCTGTGGATTTGTATTTTCAGCCTTTCTACCTCTTAATAAGATGCTAATTAATAGTGTATTAGCCTGCTTAGCTCATTTTCATTCTAATGGGACACAAATCAAATGCTAAATGTTCTTCTTTATTTTGTTTTCTCTTGGAAAGCACTGATGTCTCTAAAGGAGCTGAAATGGTACATCTGGTTTTGCTCTTACCTCTCTGTGCAGGAGCAGCACTGGTAGCTCAGGTTTGGCTGCAGGGGGTCTGTTTGCTGCTGCAGTGTTAATTTTCCTAGTTTCTATAAAAATACTCACTGTCTCTGGTTTCCTGGACAAGTAACAGCAGCCTGTGCAGGTTTTGAAACATATTAAAATAATATAGGATTATGCAGTTTAAGATAAAAATTTAGGAATGTAAAATTTAGCATTCCTGCATTGTTCCTCATTCAAAGACTTTTTATGTCCTGTAGGTTTTGTGGTGTACTCATGTCATACATGTGTGCAGGTAGTGGTGTCATTTTATAACAAGCAGCAATGTTACACCTACTAAACAGACAGAAATCCAAGCCACTGCACCACAGTGCCAGTGAGAACACATCTCTAACTTTAATTCTTTGTCAGTTCTCATAACACACCCAGATCTACTGTATCAGGACATCACTCAGTCATGCTTTTAGTAGTAAGATTAAAACCCATTATGTTTCTTCCCTTTTCCTCTCCCAGGAGGACAAATGCATCAACAGAGTATTCTGTGGAATGTTTTAAACACATATACACACCCACTGGTGCATATTTCTACTGGAGATATGCACAGGATAATTACAGCAGAAGGCACAAGTTTTGTGATGGTCCTGAGCTTTACTGCTGGCAGAGCCCCAAGGAGCACTGCAGGACCTGGAGCTGGTGCACTAGATCCAAAGGTGGCTCCAGAGGGGGAGGGTTTTCCACAGGAGTGCTGCTGCCAACAGGTCAGCTCCCTCTACCAGCTAACTGCCCCTCCTGGGGCTCTCCTGGAGCTGCTGGCATTGGTGCTGAGCTGGCCAAGGGCTGCAGAAGCCTTCTGTCCGTGCCAGGTGACAGCCAGCCCTGCTGTCCCTTGGGCACAGACATTCCCTGAGGGTGTTCTGGAGCTGGGACAGTGATGCAGGCAAAGCCCTATTGAAGTGCCTGCAGGGCTGCCTGTTGCGGTGTCAGGAGAGCGAGCCCAGGCTGCAGCAGGTGTGTGGATCCAAGCACATCTCCAGGCCCTGCCACCTGAGATGCCACAGCTGCCAGGAAGAGCCTTGAGCTCTGAGCACTGGGTGTGGGAGCGAGGCAGAGCAGGGCCTCTGTCAGCACAGAGCACAGCACTCCTTCCCCTGCCAAATGGGCAGCACTGGACTGCTGGAGAATTCCTCAGACTGTTTACTCCTGTGGGCTATTTTTGTAACCAGCTGTATTTTATGACTGTAAACACTAATTGCTGTGGAAGATCTGGGAGATCTTGGTGGCACTTACAAGAGAGATAAATCAAAGCAAATGAAAACACAGGACTGTGGATTAGGTTTCCAGCTAAGTGCAGCTGCTTTTGCAGCCAAATAGCATCTGTGGGGGTGACTCCAGTGGCACCAGGTGACAGCAGACAGGCCCCTGAGCTGATGTCTGTGAGCTGAGAGATCAGAGAAAATCAGCTTGTTTACCTGCTTGTGAAGCAGACTGGCTCCTGACAATTATTTTCCTGGGTTTTGATCTTGGTCTCTGCCAGTTTTCTGATAGTTTTGGACACGAGGGACAATTTGGTTTGGCAGATTCAACGCTGAAGTCATCCCAAATAAGCAGCCCAGAGATTTACTGCATCAGCTATGAAAGCATTCCGTGTCCTGGCGTGGACCTTTGCTATGATAAACCAGCATGAATAAATACTAACTCATTTTCCCAGTTATTGTCCCTGAAGTTCAGGGAACAGCACATTCTGCAGATGGTACCCCTTCTGGGCATTTACTGCTGCATTTACTACCTTCAGCTACATCCCAAACGTGCCCCAGCTCTGCAGGTCCTGCAGCAGGAGCTGCCCTCACGCCTGCAGCCGACATTCCTTGGCCAGGCAGATGCTGCTGTAAACCACCAGTGGGTTTTGCCTTTCACTTCCTGTCTGCTTTGGATTGTGTAACCAAGCCCCCAGACTCCCCACCTCTAACCAGTATGTTTTACAACACTGCAGACCAAATCCAAACCACAGACTTGCCATTCACCAGAGAAAACAACAAAGCAGATGGGCCCCCATCCCGGCTGAGGCCTGGGGCACAAGAATCAAAAGCACTTTTTTCTTTAATAAAATGTGAAATGAAAAAGAAAATAACCTGGTGAGAAGTTCATGCTCTGCCCCAACTCTCTGAGTACTTTGTAACTTAGGCTGAACCCTTATTTTCTGGCCAGTTTGCAGATCTTGAGCACATAGTAGTTAACACACTGACATCAGCAGTGTTTGACTTCCCTGAGCCTCAGCGCCACAAAAAGTTGTGGGTTTGCTTTTTTTAAATTAGCACCTCCTCAGTCTCTCTGCTTGTTCTTCAGTTTAGACACAATTCCACTATGACCCAGGAAGACAATCTCAATACAGAGTGGTACACTCACATCCCCTGTCTACTGACCAGGAACAGAACTCCTCCCAATGGCCACCAAAATTCCATGCCATGGAAAATAAAGGCCGTGACCAAAAACCTCAATGAGGCACAAACAGCTCATGTCTGTAGCTGTCCGCAGTCATATGATGATATGGCCATAAAAATAGTATCTGGTGTTTGAAACATTCAAAAATGTGAACACCTTTGAACCCACAAAACAGCATCAGCCAAGGCCTCAATTATCCTGAGCCTCATAAATGTACTCTACTCTTCCTATGTATGACAAGGGGTGCAGAAGGAAGGACTTTCCTTTTAACTGTTCCAAACTCTTCTTATTAGGAGACCTTTTCCAAATGAGTCATGCTGCAAGGGCTTTCAAACACAGCACTATTGAGCTGGCTTCTTCCTGTGGCATTTTTCCATGTTTACACAGCTAAGGAATGTGAGGTGCTTCAGAGGCAAGATATGTGGGCTTCAAAAAATGTCAGCACTTTGGTATTTCATCTTCATCTTCAGCTGTGGAGGTTTGGCTGATGAATATCAAACCCACCACAGCATGGCAGGGAAGCAAAGAGAAAGGCTGTAATGGAGCAGTTAGGTGCATTCACATTGATCTTGCATAATTACACAGGAAGCTTTGATGGCCTTTTTAACTCATAAAAAAGTTCATTTTACAGGCATTTGTCCCAAGTTCCAACCACAGGGTAATGAACCTTTATCTGCTATTCAAATAAATTAATTAAAAAGGAGTAAACAAAACAGCAATCCCAAATCAAGCAAATGCACTTTGCTTTCTGAGCATGCTCCAAAAGCTGGACAAACCACTCAGGATTCTGGCCTATGGGAGAGCTCTAGGGAACAGAAAACTGAGCTTTCTGCCTCAGGAAAGCTCAGCTCCATTGCAGAGCAAGGCATGGGGAGAGGCTGGGACCTCGTAGCCAGCTTTTTCTTTCACACTGCTTCCTTGCCCTGGGTGTGTGTTTTCATAATGAAGTGGGCACCATCTGCCCAGTAAGATTTCAAGAAAGAACTGTTTGAAAATATGAGCAAGTCAGCATTAGATTTGCACTTCTTCCTAAGGCTGTGTTTATACAGTTGCTGTATAACTAGAAAAAAAAAAAAATCCAAGGAATAGAGTATACTTTAGGATAACAAACCTTGGCTTTTTTGGGGCTGAGACATTATCCTCCTTTTACAGATGCTCACTCACTGAGATAGTCTAATGCAAAGTGTTAGTAAAAGTAAAGCCTAACTTTAATTGGTTAAAATTCTTTGGGTTTTTTTCATATTTATTCTAAGCATGACTGAATCCATTTCTTGACCAAAGAGCAGGCTTGCCTTCTTCTCCCACTCTTCCTCATCTGTCCTCTCCAAAGGCAATCACTCCTTGCTGATGGGTTTATTGCTGTCCATATGGGTTACAGATCAAACTAACCTTTGAAATGCTCCTTGAAATGGAGCAACATTCAGAGAAAGTGGAGCCTGTAGCTTTGTCTCTTCTGACCTTATCAGGGAGTGGAAAGGTGAAGAAAGGTGAGCTGACCTCAGTCTCCAGGCCTCCTTTTGTGCTGCTTTTGTCTCCACTAGAGCCGAGATGATGTTATTGATCGCCTCCAAGATAAGCTTCAAGAGACCACAGCCAAAGTGAACACAGAGAGCTACTACATGAAGAAAAACACAGATCTCCAGATCCAACTAACCCAGAAAAAGTGCAGCAGTGCAGAGAATGCCCTGGAGAAGGAAATCCAGGTAAGCCCTTCCCCATGGCCCATACTGAAAGGCATCTCCATCTAATAAGGGAAGATCCGTCTCTGTTCTCCATTATAGTCACCAGCACTGCTGTTTGAACTGGATCAGGAAACTCACTGGGGCTAGACACCTTTATGTCTTCTGTTGTTTTTCTGTATAATGCTGCAAAGAGCAACAACAAGGATGGCATGGCTTTAGGAGACAGAGAAGGCTTAAAGCAATGCCATGGCCAGAAAACCAGACCCAGAAGTATATCCAAAGGGGTGGTTACAAAGGTATTAGCAACCTGAGCTCCCAGCAGTGCCCCCAGCAGATACACAGATAGAGCTGCTTGTGTGGCCATAAGGTGATCTGGACTAGAAAACTGTTCTGCTTTTGCAAGCATCTTTTTATGACTGATCAAGGTCTGATCTAATTGTCCCTTTTTCATGGATGGCCCAGGAGCAAGGACTGCCTTGGCTGATTTTATCACTGAAAAAATGTCTGACTACACATAGCTCCAGCACTTTTACTCAGCTTTCAGCAGCAGTGTGTGCACACATACACACCAACACTGCCTCACACGTGTTCTGTCTGCTCTGATCACAGAATTTGAAGAGCAAAATTGATGAGGAGATTCAGCTTCACACGGAGACTGAAAATTTCCTCATGCAAGAGTATCAGGTATGTGTGACTGTCAGCTAATGATTAAAATAGCAACCTATAAACACCATATCATCAATTAGTGCCCAAAGGAAAACAGTTATTGTTCCATCAAATGTACCAGGTTCATGACCGCTGCAGTTTGAGTGATTACTTGTCCTCAAATCTTAATTAACCCAGCTCTCCAAGGCTTGGGATTTCCTACATACAGATATATTTCCTTAAAATTAGGGTTCATGTAGTGAATTGCACTGTTTATTCAGGTGTTACAGATTTTTCCTCTCTCAGATAGTTGCATTTGGCTCATTGGAATTTTATTAGACCCTACTTGGCAGTTGCTGGGGCTCCCAGCACCCCAGTGAAGAGCCCAAAGTAAGGGCACCAGCTTCAGAGACCCAAGGGCTGCGCAGAGGGGACGGACACTGAGGAGGGAATGACAAAAACTGCCAGTCCAGCCGGCCAAAATGTCAGTCCAGCCTTATCTGAGGAAGAACTGGGGTTGGATCATTGCTAACCCACAACTGTTGTACACATTTTCAGCAGCATGAATGCCCTTGTGGTTTTGATTCAGAGGTTCAGAGCATTCCTATCATTAACAGTGAATAACTTCACAGTAGCTAATGCTGCAAAGCCTCTCATAAATGTTGTGTCGGGAAGAAAACCTGGACTGCTGCAGGGTACCTGAGGTCACGGCCAGTACAGAATTTAATAGGAGATAACAGGTTTTTAAAAATGTAATTTGAGTGCAAACCAGTGCTGTATCTTGTGAGCAGTTGAACAGCGTGCCCTGTGCCCCAGAGCTCTGTGTGATCAATGCTCCCAGCGAGGGGACTGCCCAAGCACGTGCTGAGCCTGGCTGACCTCCGGCAGCAGCCCCGCAGTGCTCAGACAGCAGCTGGTGGTTTGCAGGGGCCCGCAGACAGGAGCATGGCCATGCCCTCCATCCCCCTTGTGTCCAGCTGTGATGCTGTAATGAGATTGATGCTTTTCCTCAGATTATTTTTCCATAGAAGCAATCACGGTGGTTGCTATGGAGAAGTTATTGGTGAATAGGAGGAAGTCATCTGGGTGAGTGTTTCAGAAACACCTGCCCTATTCATGAACACAAAGCCAAGTTCACAAGCTGAAATAGTGTGAAGTGCTGTCCCCTGGGACCTTATTCCTGGTGTGCTGAGCTAAATGCAGAAAGTGGGTAGGGAGTCAGGCAGAGGATAAAAGCTCTCCCACTGACAAACTGTGCTTTTTAACCCCCCCTCCTTCTGTATACACACAAAGAATGGCTTCTGGCTGTCACTTGCTTGATCAGAACTGACTGCACAAAATTACTGCCCTGCAGTAATTTGTGAGTAGTCTTAGGGGTTTGATGCTTTCAAGATGAGAAGGAAACACTGACCATGCACAGTTTACAGGACTCTCATACCCATCCTGAAAGCAGACCACGTAATAGTAGCAAACCTCTCACCTGTGCCCTCTGCACCCTGCTGAGCACCACTCTCTCCCCATGCAGAAGGTGAAAGAGAGGCTGGAATCCTGGATAGAGAAGTATAAAAAAGACACTACTGCAAAAGACGAAGAACTGGATGATCTAAGAGCATTAAAGGCAGAGAACTTGGAAACGATGCAGAGATTTGCCAAGGAGGTAAGACATCAGCATCTCAATAGTCAGCCATGCAAAACTGATTGGGCTTTTTCCTACACTCATTTGGATAAGGAACCAGGACCACAGGAAAAAATCAGTAATTTGGAGGCATAGGCTGTGATTATAGCACTTGTCTTGGGAAGACAGTGGCTGAGATGTCATTTTCTATTTGCCACCTGTGACATCAAGGAGGGATGATGATGTTTCCCCTATAGCTATTTTCAAATACCAGCAAGTAATGAGAGAGCTACTGACAGCCTTTGTGAGGGGCAGAAGTACTGTCCCATCCCATCAGTATGCCTCACCTTACTTTGCTGCCTGAGTCTGAACAAATCTGCTCCTCCGAGGAAGATCAAGATAAGACAGGCTGAGACTGGAAGCTCATCCCTTCCTGCAGACACACATTCCCAGCTGCACAGGGCTCTGTGATCAGGGAGCTGATTCTGGGTAGAACCATTCCTGCCCCACTGGGTTCTTGGTTAACTGCTGAGCTCTGATCACAGCAGAAGAGCAGCACAGAACAGAGAAAAGCATCTAGAAAAATGTGTGCTTTAAAACCAGAAGGAATTTACTTGTAAACATTCCTTACCCTCCGTGGCTTCGAAATGATGGGATGGAGCTGGATGTTTCCCTGCTTGTGGGCTCATTTTTCACTCTGTACACTGCCATCTCAGTCTCCCAAGTGTGTTTGTACATCATCTGCTGTTTGGCCTGGGGGACCAAGTGTCCTCCCCACCAGCAGCTGCTGCCTGGGAAGCCATCAGCCAGCCATTTTACAGCACAGGATCAGGGGGTTAATTACATCCAGGCCGTGAGAGGTTTCACTTTGGCAGCAGCTCCAAGTGCCTGAAGACTGATGGTGGTAATGAGCAACATTTGCCATCTGGATTTAGAAAAGATCAAATAGTAGAGGTGGGGAGGAAAGCCCCCACTCACACATTATCCCTGGGCTGCCCTGGAGCTCCCTGGTGCAGAGGGACACCACAACCCATGGGCCTGAGCAGTCCTGGCAGGGCTGTGGGAAGTGTGTAACAAGAATGAGACGTGTGGGCAGCAGAGGGAAGGAATCCTTGCACCAGGGTCCAGGTGTGCCCTGCCCTGGCAAATGGCTGGGCACAGTGAGCCCTGAAGGCTGGCCTTGCAGTTTAGGGGATGTGTTTGTCATGGCTTTTGCCATGCCTGTGCTTTCTTGCAGTGCCTGACATTCCAGACAACCATCATCATTGACCGGACAGACAAGGAGACCAAGAGGAAACAAAGAGAGCAGGAAGCCCTGGAGCTGAAGAGTGCTGTGAAGGTAAAGGGGAGCAAAGCTGAGGCTGTGCTGCCCCAGCAGCAGCTGGGAGTTCACAATCTGTGCCACAGGCTTTGTCCAGGCAGAAAGCTGGCTGGTGTGTGGCACAAGCAAAGGACAAAGCCTGTTCCTCCTGCTGGGGCATACTCAGAGCCAGCAGCTGGCTGCAGGTTTGAGATGGGAAATGCAAGGGGAGCAGCCAGTCTCCTGCAAATATCACTGCACAGGTGATACAGGGAGGGTCACGGGGCAGTGCCCCTGCTTTTCCCTTGCCAACAGCAACAGGTGCCCTCAGCCCAGCTACGGATGCCTTTGGCACAACCAGCACAGCCCCAAAGGCTGCTGCATGGGCTGGAGGTTCCCTTCTGTGGCTGGAGAGCACAGGGAGGACTCTTCCAGGCATTGAGCTGTACCAGGTACCCCAGCAAGCGATTTCCTCTAAGGCCTCTCTCTCTCTCACTTCCAGGTGCAGGCCTGGTGGAAAGGTACAATGGTCCGCAGATTCCTTGGCCCCTACCAGGAGCTTGAGAAATATTGGAAGGAACTGTCAGCAGAAAAGGATACAGGCAAGGAAAAATCTAGAGCAAAGAAATAAGTAAACAAAGTGGCCACAGATGTGCTCTAGGAGTGCTGCTGGGCAGGCACTGTGGTATGTGTGACAGGACAAAATAAACCACGTAACGGAGCTTGGGCAATTCTGGAGAACACAGTTCCTGCAGACACAGTTCTGTTGAAGCTGCACTGAAGATCTTAAAGCTGCCCTTGTACAGCCTTTTTTCCCAGCAGAAAGGGGATTTGCATCAAAGCAGTGAGAAACACTATATCCCCTGCAAAGAGCTTTAGGGAAACAAGACAGTGGAGGTAATCCTGTTACCAGCCCAGTAACTCACCAGCATGGGATGCTCTGCACCCAGAGCCTCCTCTGCTGCCTCCAGAGCGCTGGTGGTGGTTCTGTGTCAGGCAGGGAGGCTAAGGCAGCCCAGCTGGGCTCCCTCTGTGCTCTCCATGCCTCCAGCACTGGCATCAGATCAGCAGGGAGAACAAGGGCAAGTCTGCAGTATAAACACAAGTGCAGGCAGAGCACGCAGGTTTCCATTCCCACAGTCCTGCACAGTGTCAGCACACAGACAGAACATCTCCATATACCTTCTGACCAAGGGGAGAACAAAGGGAAAAGGCAGCCAGCCGTGCTGCCTGCAGGAGCTGGTCTGTCACAGCTGTCCCCACCACCCTGGCCAGTGCCACTGCACAGTGGGACAGGGCTGAAGGCAGGGAGCAGAGCTGCTTTTAACCCAAAGGGAATCCCTGCTCCTGACAGCACCGTCAGTCCACAGGCAGTCTGTGCACAAAGCCCTGTGGCTGAGCTGCCTGGTTTCTGACTCTCCCACGTGGGAGATGATCTCAAAGCACAGTCTGCTCTGCTCTTTGTGACCAGCCCGTGCTGGCTGCATCCAAGCCTCGTGTCCAACCTGAACTGGGCCAAAAGCTCTGAAGTTCAGGTGAGATGGCTGAAACCATGAGCAGAGAGCCTGTGGCTCAAAACTCTGAACAGAAGGCGCTGGTGCCTTATCAGGCAGACTTGGTTGTCAGGGGAGTGCTGAAGTTGCAGATGCTCCAGACAAACTGCATTAGAAGTGCTGGTGTTCCTGCTGGAGCATGGATGCTTGCTTGAAACCTGAACAAATTCCCATTCCAGCACTGGTACTGAACAAATGCCCTCGCTTCCCACGCTCCCCATGCAGTGCTAAGAGCAGTTTGGTGCTGGCAGGAAGAGCCAGGACTGTGCTTACACCCCACTGCAGGAGGTGCCTCAGTGCAAACCCAGGACTTAAGTTCCTAATTTTAACTCTTCCTTTTCAGTGCTGCTGACTCTGTACATTTCACCACAGACTTGGGTTGTATTGTATGTGATGAGGGTGTCAACAGGTGACCTGCCTGGGTGGAAGGAATGAAGTTGATCTCAAAACTCTCCAGAGGCTTTGAGCTAAGGAAAAGCAGGATAACATGGAGGGCAGCAGATCTCTGCTGTCAAACTCCAGGCACACTTGATTAATGCAACCAAACAACTGAAATCTGATGCTGGGCTGCACTTGCTTCTCAGAAAGTGAAGTAGCTCTGGAAACAGAAACAAAGAGGCAACAGTGGAACAGGGTTTTCCCATGAAGTTGGGGTTCTGAACCTCAGTTTCCCACATGAGGCCACTGCGGGGTAGTGACAGGGGCACAGGTGTGTAACCCAAGTGAACTCTGTGACCTGCCACACAGCCTGGGCTGGGGACTGTGGCCACAGTGCCACCCATCCAGCCCCTCCTTGGCTGCACCAGCTCATCTCAGGTGCTGCTCTCTGTGTGAGCCTCCCCTCACTGCCCAGAAAACGCAGCAGTTTGTGTCTGGGCTGTGCAGCTGCCAAGCAAACAGGCTGGCACATCCAGGGCTGGGAGCTGAGTCCCAAACCCAGCACTTCTGAGGAACTGTGCCACAGTTGGTACTGCTCCATTTTTCCTGCTGTGGAGAGATGGGATCAAAACGTACATCCATGGAATTTTCTGCAGGGAAATCATATGCCCTTTGGAGGGTGTTTTCCTGGGAATTAAATGCAGAATAAAAGCTGGAGATTGGGAAGCAACTGGTTAGGAGGAAGCTTTAGACTGAGGGGGAGAAATAAATACCTTAAGAGAGATGGGCAGCCTTGAGAGAGGCAGGAATGGAGCTGTCCCCAGTGGCTGACAGAGCAACCGGGTCAGACAAGGATGCTGGAGCAGCCTGGTGAGCAGGGAAGAGCATCACAGGGTAACAAAAGCAGGGAGGGTTTGTGGATCTCTGGCAATTTCTAGGCTTTGCATTTTTATATTTTAAAAAATATAAAAGTAGTGATGAGGAGAGATGAAAAGAGGACTAAACATTCTGGCTAAGAATAAACTTTTCAAAAGCAACAGGGTCAGGAAGGAGGGGTGAGAGTTTTACACTTCAAACCCAAGACAGGCCAAAAGCAAAGGATGAGAACAAGGAGCAATGGGACTGGCAGCAGGAAACCCCAAACCCAGAATGTATCATTTATGTAGAGAAGCAAAAAACAAGGGGCTGTTGAGAGATGAGCAAAGGATTCTGTAAAAAATCAGTCTTTGGGAAGGTTAAAAATACCCAAGAAAAAGCTTCTGATGTGGCTGCAAAATATCTGTAAAAATACTGTGATTTTCCTGTCCTGGTTAACTATGAAAAGTAGAAAATCAAAGCAGGTCCATCAAATGTGAACTGCGATGATGTGGAAGGGGAATAAACACCTGACACAGAGGACGTGATGTTCGTTGGTGCAACAGAAAAACAGCAGAAAGAAATACTGCAATTCATGTAAGTTTTAGAACTTTATTTCAAATACCCATGGTTTCCTTTTATATTATCAATGTGCTAGAAGTTCACACTACTGGCAGAATACAGGCCATTTAAAATATACAATATTCAGACACATTTATATGTAACAGAAATTATGGAATGTATTTACAGACATACAGCATGGGATGAAGCTTTAAAATCCTTTACTCTATTACTTACACGTTTACACTGTTTTCAGAAATAACAAAATTAGATCACTTTGTAGAACATCACAATGTCCAAAATCACCTTACAAGTCCTCTCTTTCTAAAACAGTTTTTCAAAGAACCATTTATAGTCATAAAGGGGTAAGAATAACATTTGCCATCCTGCTGCTACCAAGAACAACAGAGGTGCCCTGGCACTGTGAGGAGCTGTCCCTGGTGGATTTAAGCAGGGAACAGGGCCTTCACAAAAGCCTCTCCTGCAAAGGGGAACCCCCAGTGCCATTAGGGGTTCCCGAGTGCCTGGGCTGCTCCACCTGGAGTGTGTGCCCTGGCAGAGCCTCAGACACTGCTCAGGGCTCGCCAGGTGTGGGGATGGAGTGTGACACCATGGACTCAGGTAGGAACACCAGCAGCAGGGAGCACTGAGGGGGATCTTTCCCACATCCTCCAGCACAAACGCCCTGGACAGGAAAGAGCATCTCTTCTTTGCGTTAACACACAGAATAGAACTTTATATGTGTTTTCTTTCAAATACTCTTCATGAGATACAACAAAAATTGCACATAACTACACTGAAAAATCCCAACCCATTCTGCAAGAGAGAACTGAAGTGGGTTTGGTATAACACATTAAATAAACCGCATGATGAAACTTCAGGGTTGGATTTTTGTCCTAAGCATCTGGACAACATTTAGTGCTTGCCAGCCTGAAAACCTAAGATTACAAATGTCAAACTAACACAATTACCTGCACTGAAACTCCAGAGTGAATGTTGCTCACAACAAAGTACCTGGTGCCAGGGACCTTTTGCCTGCCTGGCCTCCAGCCACAGGTGGCCACGAGCCGCTCAGGTTGTGAGCCACACATGGCAACAGAAATGGCTCTTTCTTGCAGGCCAGACTCAAGCCCCCACCCCATTAAAAACTACTGTTAATTAAATGACAAAATTCCCACCAACCTGAATACTGTTAAGTTTCATTTTCCTTAAGTGCTGGAGCAAGCACCACACCCTCACAACTCCATGAAGGGAATGGTTTTCTTCAAACAGGGGTATTTAAATAGCCCATGATGGGTGTGCTGGTAAGTGCAACTGTCCCTGTAACAACAGGTGACCTCATGTTGGACACCAAGATGAAGTCAGTGCCTCCCTCTCTCTCAAATGACACGCAGACAAACACACCAGGAACACCCTGTGTCTGTGGTGCTGCCTGTGAGTGGCAGCATCTTCCCCCTGGCAAACTGCAGCAGACACTTCAGACAGCTCCGTGTAACCCCGTGGGAATGACCAGTGCTCCTCACCAATGGCATCAAGTGAAACACAAAAACTACACAAGGGGGTGAGAATGCCTGCAGAGAAAGCTGCTCTTCCTGTGGGTACTGGGAGCTCCTGGCACCTCCATTCCCTGCAGGGCTCAGGGCACTGCATTTGCCCAGCATGAGGAGGCTTTGCTTTGCAGCTGGGCACTCTTAAACACCTCCCAGGTGTTCTTCACTTGAAATGTGACCAACCAATGCAAATAAGAAGCAACTGGAATAATTACGAGAAATAGGGGATTCCACAATCACCACAATGGCCCTTGAAAGAAATACATGGAGAAAAAAAAAAAAAAAAAAAAAAAAAAGAAACAAAACTACAAAAAAAAAAAGGAAAAAAAAAAAAAAAAAAAAAAAAAAAAAGGGAAACAAAACTACAGAACTGCAAATCAAAAGGGGGAAATACAGCTAAGACCAGTCCTTGTGCCTGGAGTTGCTTTCAGAACATGTACCATCTATTAGTAGCACAATGTTCAGGGATGCTTTGAATTGGGCAACACTCAACAAAGGAACCACATGGGTGGAAACTGGATTCTGTGAGGCCTTTTTGTGCAGGAGGAAAAAAAGAATTGGTAACTGATCTGGTAGCAAGCTTGGCCTTGTCAGTAGGACCAGGGCATACAGACCTGTCTTTATTTTGCACATCAGCTTTCCAGGAAAATGCAAAATTTGTCAGCTGCCTCTCCTACTTCTGTACTGTGAATTTCCATTATTACATTATGGGAAGAGGAATCAAGAGCAGTTCTGTAAAACCAGCACATCTCTCTACATAAACTCCAACCAATAAAGGGCATTACTGAAAGCCTTCTCTAACCCTTCAGAGCTGCCTTAGCCCAGGTGCTGCTCTGCCAACACCCAGCCCACCTGGGGAACTTGGGAACCGTGCTCTCAACGCGATCGTTCTGTGCCTGCAGGGGATGCTTCAGCCCCTCACAGATGTGTTAGCTGGGAGGACTTCTAATGACCAGCAGGGCAGGCTGGCACTGCTCCCACTGCGGGGAGATGCACAGGATTCTGGTGATCCCACAAAACCACCGGCAGGGGATGTGAGGACAGGGGCAATCTCCCTCCACTGCTGTTAGAAAAGTATTCAGATAAAGACATGTTAAAACCCAAACAGAAAGTGAACCCAGCAAGAATACTGATGGGATTAATCCCATTTGAACAGATCTGACTTAGTATCTTTTACTAAAGTGTTTCTGGCAGAGAAAACATGCAGTAATTTTTCCATTGGGGGAAAAAAAAAGTGGTTTTTTTTTCTTCAACTTTTAGTGATGAGGACCTGACAAGGCAAGTGACAGCTGTGTGAAGTTCGACCGTTATCAAACACTGCAGGTTAAGATTGTGTGATGCAATTTAAAAAATATTATAACAGAAATAGCCATTCTTTGGAGGCAAAGAAACTCCATTTCTTTGCACCCCGTGGGTAAGGAAAGTAATTCGATTCCCTGTGTGCCCACTGCAGCAACACCCTTTTTTTTATTTTTTACAAATTGACCTAGGAATTGCTTTCCAGACTCTAAACCCATTTCTTCATCCTGCAAGGTCCATTTCTACAGCTGGCTCCAACAGCCAGCCACTAGAATTCCCTGCCCTCCTCCCAATGAATTCTCATTTTTTTAAATAAGGGGCAAAAATATTGGTAATAAAAATGTTCCTGGAAACTGCTGTTATCTCCAAAAAATGGAGAAATGAAGTAAAACATTCCTGTCAGGAATCACGGAAACTCATTTCCTTAGAACAGAGCTCTGTGTGTTTGGATGCACTGCATGGGCAGTAAAGTCTTCAGGTCCTTCTGCTTAGCCAAGGTAACCCAAAAGGTCCCGGAGGTCTTTACACAGCAGACAAGTGGTGAAGTGGCTGCTGCTTTGGGGGTGCCAGCTCCAGGAGCGCCTGGACAGTCACAGCTACCTGTGTCAAACCCTTCTCTTCTAAAATATGCAGAGGCAAACATAATTGCTCCTGAATGGGGAACAAAACAAAGACAAAAACAAAATGGATGAAAACCACTCAACTGAAAAGAAAAAAAAAATTAAGCAAAAGGTGACTGAAATATGAAATGTTATGGACAGGCAGCACACACACATAGGGGTAGGACAAGAGATTTCTGCTTGTGACAAAGGAACCATGACCTTGACTACTCAAGAAAGATGGCCTTGGGCTAATCTCTTGTGTTCTTTTAATAGTAAACTCTATAAATAAGAATTTGAAAAAGGATTGTGGGAGAAAAGGGGAATAGCAATTTGTCCTCCCTCTCTGCCCACACCGAGATGGCAGCAGTGTATGGAACCAGAGCAGATGAACGTGAGGGGGTTTGCTTCAATACGATCAACGTGCTGCAACACAGAGCAGGAGAGGGGCCACAGCTTCCTTCCCAAATCACACCTTTTGGAGAGAGTCCTCCTGGGACAAGCCTGTTCAGCTACAGCCGTGAGGGAAGCCCTGCTGGGGGGCAGGGAAGGAGTCACTACCACTCACTCACCTCCCCGAAGTGCCCCGCTTAGCGGGCAGCCCCCAAAATCATCCTGAGGAGTAACAGTAACACACAACATGCAAAAAGAGGTTTCAAAGTGTTTATTAACAGTTGTGCTATTCTCAGTCTAAGATGTATTTAAAGCCTCATCCTACAGAAGTCCTTGGCACCTCCTGGCCATCCTCACTCCACAACAGTCAGGATACTTGTCCAACAGTTCTCTGTATCCGCAGAAAATAACCAAGTGTGTCCTTCCTATAGAGCTACAGAGACTATAGTATGTGTCATTTCCACATCAACTGGCATTTCTCCACTCCTTGAGTCTTTCCTGATTTTTGAGGTTAAAGAAATCCTTCAGCACAAACAGTGGCAGCCAACACTCCTCCCTCAAAGCTCCGAGCAGAGAGAAAACAAGTGAGCCCTGACTGCAATTCTCATAGAAAGCCATATGCTCAGGCTAAAATACATTTTAATTCCAGCAAATGTATATTACTTTGAAAAAAGTGTGCTTTTTGAGAAAATACTTGTAAACTTGAGTAAATATGCCTTATCTTTTTCTTATGTATGCAAACAGATAAGGGGGGAAAAGCTTTGGAATGACTCCATATCACAGACAGTAATGACAAAATTTAAAAACTGGAAGGCACTGTTAGTGTAAAACCCCTTGCAGCTTTTATCACAGTGTTCATTAGAAGTTAAAAAACACAAGAACTGAGTTCATTTTAGTTCATACCAGTAAGCAGTGCAAAAATAGCTTACTTAAAAATAAAACAATCTCCCCCTGTCAGAAGTCCCTTCTTTACTCCGTGATGTTTGGCTTGGACGTAACTCTTTGTGTGACTTGGACAGAAGGCAGCAGCTTTTACTTGCTCCTTTGATAAAAACTCACTTCATGGTACAAGAGCTTGTGAGACCCACATACACATAACACATTTTTACTGGTAGTGACCACATTTGCAACTGAACTCCTGTGTACCTTAAACTGTGCTTCAGAGGCGTTTCAGGATATGGCTGGAATACCAACACCACTTGCACTGGGCTTCCAAGCCATTTACTGCACTTGCAGATATAACAGAAATTTATTGAAGACAGATTTGGAACAGCCATTTCCTGAACACTTACCTGTCACTGGTCTCTGAGCAGAGCTCCCTGAATGGATCTCCACTCTGAGGAGACACGGTCTGACACACCTGGGCAGTGCCCTGAAGTTCTGAGGTGTCCCTGAGACATTAAAGCATTAAAGCACCAGGATGCTTTCCCTGGGGAGGGAAAGGCTGTGAAGCTTTATGGAAGACTACCTGAGTTTTGTAAAACAGTGAAGAGTGCTTGTGCAGCTGGGCCTTATGTTTGTGCAATTGCATGATACAAGTGTTTCTGAAAATGACAGGATAAGAGGAAGAAGGCAATAAGCATGGAACGAGCTTGGGTTGGAGTGCCCAAGACCAAGGGACAATTCAACATGTTTTTGGTAAGTCTTACCCAGATCACAGTAAAACACTATGACATTCCATAGCACCTGACAGGATCATAAAGATTTTTCTTTCTCTGACAGAAAACTTTTCTCTTAAAGCTGTTAAAGAGCTTAATTTCCCTAAAATTTTTCTGCTTGAACTGTTATAATGTTCAAATAGCTCAGGATTCATTGACAGTTTTGAAAATCCTGACTCAAAGTAATACAGCAGTCTATAAATTTGAGAAATCAAATGCTCTTAGAAGCAGGATAAAGAACTGGGGGTAAAAAAACCAGTTAGAAAGAGTTCTGTGGATGACACCAGACCATGTCTCCTAAGACTGTGAGATCACATCAAGAACATTGACATTAAAAAAAATACTTCACATAGTTTAACATTTTTCATCAGATAATCCTCAAGCAATTTACCAAAGTGGTTGCATTTCCCATTACACAGACGGGGGAACAGAGGCACAAACTGACACTGCAGTTTTCACTGCACCCTGGTCAGCAGACTACAGCAAGCACCACGTGTCCTGACCTGAGCCCAGGGACAGCACCTCCTCCCTTGGAAAGCATTTCATCTGCTCAGCGTGGCACAGCAAATACAAATGGGAATTGGGTCATGGATGGTGGTGTGGGTGCACCAACGTGTTTGTACATTGTTTTGTCACCTCTGTCCCATCCATGGGAAACAAAGCACTTCATACACACAGTCTTGGCAAAGCCCAGAATCTGTTCCCAAGCACTGGAGTGATGGAGGGAGGAAGCAGCACCACTATCATCACTAGAGGAAAAAGACCCAGCGATAGAACATACAGAGCGTTAGCATTAGAGTACAGTAAAACACCACAAAGCCCCAGAGCTGAACGGAAAGGGACACAAGACTGGATTCTTCTGAATCTGTCCCCAGGGAAAGAAGAGTCTCAACTGTTCTTTTAACGCTGAGGTTTAGCTGGAGAATGTCAGAAGGGGAACAAAGATTGTCCTGTCCAGAGTGTGTGAGCAGGAAGGGAAAACAGACAGAAAAAAAAGGTCAGTCAGTTAGCCATAGCAACATCCACCAAGCAGTTATCAGACATCTCAGATACAACCTACACATTTGAGAAGCACATCACAGCTGGTTAATTCTCACATAGAAATCTGCAAGACTCCCGTTGCAAAGAACTCAATGTCAGTGTTTAGTGTTCAGTGAGGAGCCTGTCACCTCTCCAGCTCCAACATGTAATTATTCCTTGTTGTTAAAAGCAGCAGTTTACACAAGCCTTAGTGAAACCCATTGTTCTCTGGAAGTGAAGAGGTTACAGGTATCTGAGATGCTGCTGGCATTGAGTACTCACCAAAGTTCAGCCTCCACATGTAACTTAATGAAAACAGCAGGACAAGGAATAATTTATGTGTAACTGATGCTTGAATGCAGCATCCTGCAGAAATATCTATTACTAATTAGAGTTTAAGAGTTCTGTAACTATTCCCATTGTGTGTCTCTCGTCTCCCTTTCCCACAGGTAACTGCTAATAATCAGTGAAATCTAGATGCATGGATCAACCTGTTCAGCTGAGGGCTTCCTTTGATCCAAGGGCTTTAAAACCACCAAAGTCCTATGGAAATTGCTGCTCTGCTGTGGTGCCTGTAATTAGCCCTTTCTGAAAGTAGCCTTCCCCTTAAAAGGCAAGTATTCCTACATGGATCCATGCTTTCAGAAAGCCTATTATTTTTGTAATTAGAATGGAAATGAAATGAAAAACCTGCAGGCAACTTTTCAAGAAAAACACACCAGGCTGCCATGCCATTCTTACATGCAGGTATCTTATGTTCACATCTCAGCAGAGATGTAATGCAGACATGTGAGAGCAGCTTTGGAGTTTGGAGGGGGGTATTTTACTAAGTTTTCACAGAGAGAACCCCCTTGAACTCTTTCACATTAAAACAAGATATATGAGAAGAACAGGAGGGCCCTACACGGCAGGGGTAGCAGATGGAGCAGCTTGGGTTTACAGGGGACTTTTCCTTGATCGGCCTTTTTGTTTGCTTGGTTTTGATTGTGGGTCATTCCAGTGATCTTCTTTGTACTGCAATCCCATAAAAATTGTATCTTCATACTTGAGGGAGCTATAAATAGGGAAGGGCTGGGATGGAATTGCACAATGCCCCAGATGAATTTATATTGTGCAGTTCTGCTGGGACTGAAAGTCCAAAGGTTTTTAGGGGACAAAGCAGTGCAGGATCTCCCAGCATTAAGGATCACTTACAACTCCCTAGCTCCTTCTAACACAATTCACCACTGAGCCATGTGAAACTGCCAGGCAGCTCAATAAATAAGTCATCTTAAAATCCCAGTGGCTCAAATGTCTGCAAGTGATCTGAAAACACCAGAAATTCCTGCATGACTGACTCAAGAACTGCCTTTAGATGTAGTTGGGAAATGAGTCATGGGGTCTACTTCTCCCTCTCAGAATACAAAAGAAACCAGCACCTACAACAGAAACACCAATGCTCAGCAATGTAAAAACCCAAATCAATTAGTGCACTGGAAGGGAAATTAGGAAAAATATAATATATTAAAACTATTTGTACTGAGAGAGCTGCTGAATAAGACAAAGTGCAAAGGACAGGATAGCATAAACAGGGTAACTGGGACCAACAGGTTAAAATGGACTATTTATCATGTGTCCATTTCCTAGATCTTACAAGTTTCAAAAGGGGACAAGGAAGACAGACTTCTACCATTGGTACATAACAAAAGAAGTAGGAACTATGCAAGGAGAGTTACCATCAGAGAAAGGCCAATAATTCTGTGACTTGTTGGTAAGACAGTAAAGACATTTATGTAAGAGAATTATTGGGAAGGAACATGAAAAGCTTTGGGATAAAAAATAAAACATGCAAACCATCATCCAGGTTTTATCCCACTTTTAAGCTGTCACATACCTAATACTGAGAAAAGGCAACTGGTTTTATAGAACCTGCCAGTTTTAAAGGCAGACTCAAAGTCCATCAGCTACTATGAATTTGATGTACAGTATTTAAGTGAATCTATACTGAAATATAAAATCTATGTACTACACTCTGATAAACTGTACCTGGCTTAATTTTGCTCTGGAAGACCATGCAAGGTAAGTCTGATCTATACTGCAGGACAGCTTATACCTGAATCTTTTAAACTTTTACATTTTGTTTTAATCTGATATTCCAAATAACGTTTTATTTTCTGAAGCACCAGGCAAAACTGCATCTGAAACATTATATCAGGACATCAGAAATACATACCTGAGGCACTCCAATCCTTCTGCAAGCTTCCAAGAAATTCTCCACGTTTCGTCTGCATTTTGCCATAGTAAGTTTAGGCTGCAAGGAAGCAAAGGCATACAGTGTTCTTAACTGGCAAGGTTTTAAAAGATTTTAAATTTTATTTAAATAAAACTCTTAATAAATCTCTTTGCCAAAAACACTGCGCTGACATAAGCTCGTCTAATTCAAAGCAGGCTTTGCTGAAGTTTGCTTTTCTTAGAAAACCATCCCAGTTTTCAAAGCTGTTTTATGAAAAGCTAAGTTATGAATGCTGGATGATTTTAAAAAAAGGACAATTCCAAGCACTACGGTATTTATATACACAGTGTGATAAAAAACTGGCTAACACTTTTAGTGACTATAGTATAATAATTTAAAAAATGTCTTTTGATGAAATGCACATCCATAGCTTCCATACTGTGATTTCAGAGCAATTTCAGGACATAAAGCAATCTAGAGTCTGTTTTAGATTACTATAATGCAAAACTATATAAATATCAAACCATACTTCAATTAACAAAGAGGTAAAAAAATAAAGGCTAGATGAAATAAAAAAAATAATGTCAGAAAATTGGAAGTGAAGCTTGCTGCTTGTCAGACTCTTGTAGATGTGTTTAAGTAATTAAACTGTTCCCTGTTTGAATTGCACTCTCTGGCATTTTTTCAACTGAGGTTTTTTTCTGCAGTCAGTTTTCACACCTCTTCAGACATACCACAGCACAGGCTCTGTCTTGTTCCTGCTCTCAGAGCTTATTCTCTTCTGGTTCAAGAGACACTTGAACCAGACACTGGTTCAAGTTCCCTGCTCCTATGAAGATGCTTTGGAGCAGCAGGCAGCAGCCTCCAGGTGCTCAACACTTCTGTAAGTGATGGGGTTTCTTCTGTCCCCTTCATGTGCTGTGTTCCCCACCAAGGAAGCAGGTTAAAGGCCAGCACTGGCTCCTTTCTCCCAGAGGAGTACAAAGATCACACTGTGCCTGGGGCATGACGTGATGCCTCTTCTGCTCCTGGAGCCACGCGACTCCAGGCTGCCTCTTCCTTGGGATTCACATGACAAAGCCACAATTTAATTCCTAACACAGAACATTCAGTTGCACATCAAACCAGGCCATTGAAAAGATCTCACTGATGCAAGTCTCCTGAGCAGTGGCTCCCTGCCTTTGCTTGGAATGATCCCATAATCTGCCTAAAATGTTGGTGTGTCCAGTTCAGTCATTCTCAAAATAACGGGGCCATCTGCCTGGTCACATTGAGTCCCAGGGACACAATGACACACTTGGCAGCCCTGGAAGTGCCACTTCAGATTCCAATCAACATGAAGACTCGCTCCGAAAGAAGGACAAGTGAAGAGTACATGCATGTTTCAACTTCTTCCCCAAGGAACAATCTCTGGGTTTTTTTCCTTATTCATACAATTTAAAGGTGCACAACAAGCAATCTGCCTGTCCATGTTACTTTCAAGTAGCTGATCCTAAATATTTTCACTGAACTTTCTGACTTCCACAAACTGGATAAATATGGTATGTCACAGATTTTGACCTTTCTCTAATTCTGTGCTTTCCCTACAAAATAGACTGCAATACTTCCCTGCTCTCAACAGTCCCCTGACACAGCCACCTTTTTTTCCTGTTATCACAAAGGTATGACAGGATTCATTTTGCTCCAGGAGATGCTGCTCTCCAAGTATCTTGACTGTGTTCTCCTAAAATTCCTAAGCAGAGGAATTTGTAGTGCTGTGGACACAGGACTCAACTTGGTCTCTGCCTGGTTTCACTGTCTTGTGTAGTGGAATCGTACTTGCTCTAATTCCCTACTATGTTTCCTGAACTTCTCAGTCATTTTGATCTTTTAAAATATCCTGTTTTAGTTTTCATGCTGAACTGTCTCATATTTTACTAGTTTTGAAGTTAATGTGTTTAGGGAGCACATGAAACATTTGCTTACAAGCTGTTAGAAGTAACTTCCTTCACATGAAACAAACCCAAACAGAATTTTACTCAGTGACACTACAGACCTTTTTTCAACGGCACAGATTATTATTTTTTGTCACGTACATTCACTGTGAAGAATGCTGAGTTTAGTGTCTGTCTGGATTACAGGACTTTGTAGGATATCACTTTGGACAGCCATATAAAGTAGTGTCACTGTTGCACACTTACAACGGCAGGCGAGGGCACGTGGATGCTGGGGACAGAGCGGGGCCGCACGTGGTTGGCCAGGTGGCACAGGACGACGCCGTCGGTGAGAGCCGCGCCGAGGTCGCTGGGCAGTGACACCTTCAGCCGCGACTCGATGTTCTGTGGGAAACCAACGGGGACACGCGGGCAGCTCAGAGCTGCGCTCCTCCCGCTGCACAGCTCGTACGAGGCACAGCTCCTGCATTACAGCTCTGTCTGTCCTCACGGCATTGCCAACCAGCCTGCTGAACAAGCCCAAGGAAAGCCCTGCGCATTACTGTGGCCAGGGCTGGCCACAGTCTGGGAGCAACTGAGTTCAACGAAGAACGGCTTTTATTGTACAGCACGGCAGACTAATACAACCATTACTAACCAATAATGGAAATCAGGCTCTAGGAACAGTATTATAACTGTACGTATTCTCAGAGAATGGTTCTGCCAAGGGAAGTGAAAATAATTGTCCTTGTGGGTTGAAGGACAACACAATTAACAAAAGTCAAAACAATATTTTTGCCTTTAAAATAAGAACTGAACTATTTGGTATAAGCAGTCCTTTAAAAAGGTAGTTAGCATTTGTTTAAGAGAATGAATAAAAATTCAACTTAGACTTTCAAACTCGTTTAAAATGCTGTGTGAATATCATCAACTTATAATACTGTACAAAATTTAAGTATTAGAAAAAATTAAGTTTACCTGGGGAGCAGAACAAGAGACAGACTACACAGAAAGCAATGTGAGATAACATAAGAGAGGGTCTGCAAACACCACCAGGTTTTATCTAAGGTAGTTACTTTTCTGCTTTAAAGAAAGGAGACTGTCCTTAGTCCAAAACTTCCCCCCAAACAGAGGAAATTTTCTCTATCTGGGATGCTTATGGCTTTTAAGATTAGCTTCAGTAAGTATATTCCTATTTATTGGGAAAATTAAACTACTAATTACAGCACCTCAAGAAATCCCTTCATGCTCTGCAGAAACAAGTCTAGGGCAAAGCAGAGCAGTACCTTAATGCCATGTGGCATTTCCAATATTCCTGTTTATTGTCATTGTACCTGGGCACAAACCAGGAGTGTGGTGCCCCTGGGCAGACAAAACGCATAAATATTAGAAACATTTGTAGCTCAAGTGTTCTGCACTTAACTAAGGATAAGGCAAGAATCAACAGACAGATCTAGAGCACATGAGGAAACCATGATGGCAGCATGACTGGCAGCAGTCTCTGCACTCCATCTGCTCATCTGTCAGCTTTATAGCAAAAAAGAATTTAAAAAAAGACATTAAAAGGAGACAGTAAAGGCAACTTTCCAGGGAGCTCCTTACAAGTGTGAAAGCTGATAAGGAAGAAGGGAAGCACACATAAAATCAGAGCTCACTGGACATTTAAGAGCAGGACTTGACATAGTTTATTACACAGAATTTGAAGCTGACTTTACCTACCACAAACAACCAAGTGAACACCACTGCACCCATCTGAAAGAAGTGCATAGACTGTACCACACATTTCATTTTGGTCAACTGTGCCCCATACTGGTTCAGTGAACTGTCCCGTAAGACAGAGGCAGATTTAGCAGGGTCACAAAGCGCATTTCCTGCTAGGTTCACGTTCTGGCTCCTGGCAGCACTGACCTTGCGCAGCTGCTCGATCAGCTCCAGCTCCTCCTCCCGCTGCTTGGAGTTTTGTCTCACTCGAGGGTCTGCAGAATCATTAGCAGGAGACAAGGCACAGGTAGAGGATGAAGCAACAGCTAAAACAGCAGCATGAAGGAAAGAAAATAACTAAGCACAGTTTGGCTTTGTGTTGTTTGCTACTGCACACAAAGTTCTAGAATGGGAACATGACATTCCTTTTCACAGATCTCTTTCTTACCTTTGATTATTGATCAAACTAATGGTCTACCAACCTAAATGAGATGTCAACACAATTCCCTTACTGTTTAGATTCTGATCTTTCTGTTGGATAAGAGTCGTGCACAAATGACGACAAAGTTCTGCCACATGCAGTATGTTGAAACGGTTCTGTCTTTCTCCAGAAACTGCAATTCTGTTACAGGCTACTGGGCAATGCAAGAATTATCAAGTTGTTGAAGGTTTGTGCAGCAAAGGTGTAAGTCCAGACCAAGATGAGCAAATTCTCACACTTGTACAGGTATGACAAAAGAATATTGGGCAGCTCCAAATAAAACTCTTGTTTGTTCACAACATATCTGACGTCATCTCTCTACAAATGGAATTCTGAAAGTAGTTTGATGATAAAGACCTGAAGTAACTAAACACTGCAAACCCCAGGTAATGCAGATGTCAATATAAGGTAGCAAAACCAGCTGATTTCTGAGCTATATAACCTACCTTTCTTGGCTCCATCCCTGACAGCTGTTCGGAAAAGGAAACTCTCAGGTCGCTGGGAAGGGTTTCTATAGGAAGGCGGGGCTGCATGGCCAGGATATGGAGGGGAAAGGTGGACTAAACAAATGTGGAAAGGCACAGGAAAGGAAGGAGGAAGAAGGAAATGGTTAGCATTTAAATAGGAAATGGGTACAGCAATGTGGTAATTAAAAAGAACAAACAAAAAAATTTAATGTAATGATGACAAAATAAATTATAGCCATGCATGATAAAAGCAGAGCAGGAAAAGGCACTTCCAAGGACACTTGCATGCAAAGCACATTCCACATACCAATTCCAGCAACTGTTCTGACTCTTGCTGAATGCATCTGTGTGCCAAAGCCTCTATGAAGGCCCAAACCAGCCAAACCCTGTGCCCTGCCTAGGGACACGGTTCATCCCTTTTGTCTCTTCCCTTGTGTTTTTCTAAGGGGACCCAAGTAACTGGGTAAATTCTCTAACACAGCAGTGCCACAGACAGAGGTGGGAACAGATGCTCCCCTTTCTTCATAGGACAAATAAGCAAGCAGGCATTTTAATCTTATTTTTCAGAAATTTTTTCCTGTCCCTGTTACCTGTCTGAGCGGTAGGTGAGCCAGGGGAGATGGTAGATCTGTCATCACTCTGTGAACAAAAAAGCAGAAGAGTATGAATGGTCCTAACCTGGAAAAGCTTTGACTACATTTTAATTTGCTGTGTTTTAAGAAAAGCTCCATCCATCTAAATGTGTTTCAGAAAAATAACCAGAAATAAGAAAAACCACTGTATGTTGTTTCCCAAGTCTTATCTCTGCAGAGACTAAGTTTTTTTCTTTTACAGAAATGACACAACTGCTCTTTTTCCTTAGGAAAAATAATGATGAAACAGCACTGACTATGCAATGACAGATCATTGTTAACTCTTCCTTCCAACCCAAACTGAGAGGTACACTTTGCAAAGGGGACAGCAAAAACCAGGTATTAAGCAACATGCAGAACTGGCAATGTCAGCAGCCCTGACAAGGATACTCCTCTTTGACACCTTTGCTAAAGCAGAACTGCTACTTACTGAACATCTGTCCCCAGTGAAACACACTGTGGTTTCATCACAGTGCTTACACAGACTAATGGATTCTTGTGAGGAATGAATTCAGCACAGCAGCTTCCACAGAAAAGAAACAGGCAAAGAATACAAGTGTACTTTTGATGAACTCAACTTGATCAAGAGTAAATGATCTTGGACAGAAAAAGCAACATCAAAGACAACCAAGAACCCCTTGAGCAGAGACTAGTTACCATGTTTTACAGATCAGGCCTCCTGCAGACACAGCCTAAAGCTAAGATGAGGTAATACATACTACAGTTTAATCAGGTGAACCAGGTTCATACCCTACCTGAACTTTTGATTAGATGCTGACAGACTAACACCTGTTTAAACTGATGTGTGGATCCGAGATTTTTTTGTTGGCTCTAGTGGTGAATGATAATAGCAAGAGATACCTTGACAGGACTGAAGGCAGAGGCACTAGGCAGGGTAGTAGCACAGCTTTCTTGGTTCAACCCTGAGAGTGACTGAATGCAGAAAGAAAGAGAAGGCAGTAGCAGAGTTAGTGAGTAGCTGACAGGTCGTACACAAAGGTGGAAGTAAAAATGAAGAGGTGATCACAATCACATTCTTAGAAACACTCAACAAGCAACACATCAAGCAACACTTGCTGAACTATAGTTTAGTTAGTTACTTCCTACCCTCCTGAACTTTCTGGGAGGTACAGTACTTCTTTTACATATAATACAGTAACATTAAAAACAGAATTAAGGACATCAAGTGAGGCAAAAACTTCTTTAGTAACACCTATGCCATCAGACAAAAAGAAATTTTACCCTACAACAGTCCATTCTAGGCCATCATTAAAAATAAATAGCTCTCTTTTTAGTGTTTTGAGGATGTTATGCATGTCTGAAAAACCAGGGAAACCCAAGTACAAGAGGCTCAGTAATACACACTTTGTACCTGCCACAAACACTAACGACTGGTCCTTGTGATTACACACAAAGTAGATGAGATTCTGTGGGTAGAATCTCACTCTTGTGGAAGATGTCAGTGTCAGGATTTACAGTGTTGCCACAAATAAAGTGCAGTCCCATTTCAATTATGACCAATATCAAAACCAGCCAAATAAATAACTTTTCCTGTTTATAGAACAGGGGCTGTAGTTGTGCCCATCTGCCACTGACAGGTGGATCAAGAAGGCCAAATCCTATGTCTCACTGAAAGCACCATCAGAACTTTAACATTTGAGGACTGAATGGCTCCCTATGCTTTCTGAAACAGCATTCAAATAGCAAAGTTACAGTTCAGCACAGGAAAGAGCATCAAATGACACCTAGAAACTCTACAGGTACTGAAAGAGTTAGTTTTCAAAATATTTGGGAGTTAGTTTTCAAAACATTTGCAACTTTTCTGCCACTTCAGGACAGCAGAGCCAGAAGGACCAGAAGGGGAGGTTTACACTCAGGGCAAGCCTTAAACACAAATGTTTTTAGGTCCTGTACAGACTTACAGCTAGTCCTCAAGATTGCCTCTTGCTCCAGAGCAGGGCAGAACCAAAATGGTGGTTTTTAAATTTTTATTTTTTAAGAGTTTCAAATATCACTTCACTTCGACAACGCATTAGCTAGCACATGAGAACATTAAAATCAGCCAGAACTAGATGCTCTGTAACATCATTGTATCTGCTTATTCCTGAATGAAAAGAGCAGGGCACGCTCGACACAGACTAACACTATGCACCCAGCAGCGGGCACAGGGAAGGGGACACAGCACAGCACAGGGAGGGACAATCACAACACCACACACCGCATGCTCTTCACCTGCTTGCGAGTGCCTGGCCTCCTTTTAATGGTATTGGTGTTATTGTCAATCTCAAACACAGAGAGAGGCTCAAAGCCATTCTGTCAGGGACAGTAAGGAAAGAGAGGGAAGAAAGGAAGAAGTGATGCAAAGAACGACTGTGAGAAAAGGCAGCCACAACACTGAAGGAGCCAGGATGCTGCAGCTCAGACTTACACCACCCTCTGCACATGCTGCACGCAGTCTTTAGGTCTAGCACTGAAGTCACAAAAATTTCCCTGTGCCAGAAACAACTGCAGATACAGGGAGTGCCAAAGGAGAGCCCAACCAGAACTCTGCATGAGCCAAATAAGGATATTTTAAGAGAATTTGGTTATTAAACATTTGAATACACAAACAAATGCCAACGGTCTGACAGAAAACTCCAGGGTACAAGTCTGCATAAGCCAAGTCCTGCTTACTTTATCCATACCATTATTATTTGTAACACTCTGGTGCTTAACTTAAACAAAGTCTTAACTTCAAATGTTTCAGAAATTTATGTGCTAACAGTAATATGACAGACTCAGGTCGCATTTGAGACCACAACAAGAAAACAACACAAGGAAGGGAACATAAGGCAGCAATGACACAAAGGTTGTGAGAGGAATGAGGTCACAGCAGCTGCCTGATGCTTCTGAAGTACCTTGTGGGCTTCACAACAGAGAAATTGAGCAGCAGTTAGAGAGGATGTTTTGGGGTTTTTTTCCCCCTTCGACACTACCAATGTTGTAAGAGACAGTGTAAGAGAAAACAAGAACCTATTTAGAGAAAAATGAGATTTAGAAGCAATGAAGGCTGAAGCCAAGTCATTAGTCAAGTCTGAAAGCTTGATACCAGCTCTAAAAGTAATCTCCGTTGTAAGAGATGGAACGATCTTTGTCAGAACAGCAAGAGCTTCTGACTAACATAAAACTTTTATTTTTTCAGAGAGGCCAGTGATTACATTTCTTCAACAACATTTTAGTCTGGTTATCTATCACAGGCTGACCCAAAGAAATCCACCACAGTGTGTAATGAAGTTCTACAGCCAGACTCCAAATCACAGGGGTGCAGGAGGAACTACAGCTAAAGGGAAATATTAACATTCACAGAAGGTATGGGCAATCATTCTGGGACTTCAAACCAACTGTCCTGACATTGTTTATAAACAGAAGGAAATGGTCAGAGTAACCTGTGCAACATGAACACATTTTAATTTTAATTAGTGATTAACAACAGCAACAAGATGACCAAAAGAAATACCAAAGATTTTAAAAAGGAGATTCACAACTGAAATTTTTTGTTAAAGCAGTAACAATGCCAGATGAGCAAAGTAGTAAAATAAAAGCTCTATTTTATTTGCTTTTTACTTGCTTTCTAACTACTTATTAGATTTAGTACTTTTAAAAGCTTGTCCTTATGTCATCAGAAATTAGACCTAGCTAAATTTCAAACCCATAAGGATAGGGAAAATGTCAAATGAAATACAATAGAGTATGAAAAGGTAAAAGCAATGCGAACTCTTATATTTTTAAAATGCAAACTGACGACCATTTCCTTGATGTTGAACAAGTTTTTACCATATAAAATACATTTGTGTAAACAAAAGATGGTATAAATTCATGAGCCAGTATGGGCCTAATGTTTCAGTTATAGTAATAGCCAGAAACAGCTGCCCTGGCATATGTGACCATTAGGCAGAGCATGGATTTCCACAACAGAAGAGAGCTACAGATCAGACACATCAGCATTTCAGACACTATTATAATTTAGTGCTGCTGAAAAATGTGAGGAACCAAAAGAAAAATGAACAGAGAAAATACAGCTTTCAGTCCTTCCTTACCAGCCTGGTCACTCTTTTTGTGAAGTAAAAGGATGCAACTTGGTTAAAGAGAAGAAAGGAAACCAATAACAATGGAAGCCAGTTTCAATGTAGTCTCAGAAAATTCTGTATCTTGGTTTACAACAAAAGTCATGTGATCACAAAATCAAATAGAAATCGGGTTCCTACAGGTGTCTTCAAATATGTTCCAAAGACAAAATCACTGACAACAGAGAATCATCTCAATCCAAACTACCACTGTTCTCCTGCTTTTTAGGACCTAACTATGAAAGCACATTTTAATATGCTCATTGATAGTGATTTCTCTAGCCACATGATAATTAAATTTCTGTCTAACATTTTAAGCTTTCTTTCTCACCCAAAAAGTGGTAGTCTTACAAAAGCAGAAAACCCAAAAAGTCTGAACGAAGATACAGTAAATACCTTAACCACATTCAGGAGAGAGACACTCTAACCAAGAGCACTGCCTACAGAAAATTTAGGCAGATAATGGAAGCACATAAATCAAGAAAATAAATTCTAGGCATGCAGTCATGCAACAGCAGACAAATCAGGTGTATTTTAAATTTTCTAGACATGGATTATGATATTAATTAGATTTTTTAGTTATGCTACATTGTTTAGATGCCACAAAGGAAGAAATAGCATAAAACATGAAATATGTGCACACTTATTTTTATTTTTGATAAGTGTTTAAAATAGATTATTTTTAAGACATTTGCACTAATAAACAATAAAACTGTATGAGGAGTATTTAATGATTTGTAGCATTCATAAATAGAACACTTTTTTCTTGTGCCAAGTATTTCTAACCCCCACGTGCAGGACACAGACAAGTTAAAGCAGAAGGCTGTACTAAGCAGTAAAATCGCTTCCTTGACACTGAAGAGCACATCAATTAGGAAGCAAGCTAAATGGAGAAGAAATCAAACTAGAACAGTTAGAGGTGAATTTTTCATTTTAGAAACTGTTCTTTACTATCAGTAATTTTCTTCTCCTCTCAAACAAAATATAAGCTTTAATTATTTTGTGCAAAACATCATGGTATTATTGGCAAATGTATGACAGCAAAAGTGTCAACATATTCATAACATCATACTCCACAGCTAAGCTACTTTTCAAAGGAGATGGTCATGTTTTATGCTATTTAGATTAGCTCTAAAACAGTTGGTCTAATCTGAGACAATCATAACATGTTGTCATTTCTATGCTCTAGAATCTGCCACAGAAAAAGGCCATTACGTGCAGGATCTTACCACTAACAAGGCACTATCATCAGTATGCTGAGACCTTCTGGATGGAAAGGGACACTGGGAGGTGGGAGAGATGGAGCAACGTCAGAAACACACACAATGTCAGAAACACACGGTATGTGAACAGACAGACATTTTGGAACATGTACTGCTTGCTTATAGCACTGTGAGGCTCTTTAAAACAATCCATGAAGTGTCTGTAACTCTGTAGGAATACACAGCCTCACGACCCAGGAATTACAGTGCAGTTGTATTACTTAAGGAATCAATTATTCTGCTTTCTGTGTTGTGTCAAGCAAATACAGAACACTATGCATTCACAGTGCTGACTCTGGTAGAACAAAGGGCCTTTTAAAAGAATAAATTAAGAACAGAAAAACATTAAGAAAAAAAAAACAGCAAAAAAACTATTTCAATTACCCCATGTTTTGGTAATTTTCTAACAAAAAGAGTTAGTTGGAAAATGCTGCTAAAGAACGGTCATATTTGTTATAATATTAAAAGTTTTGACCTGATTAACACTACCTAGTTTTCATTATAAATACTACATTACTGCAAAACTATAGTAGAAAAAAAACTTTAAAAAAATTATTCATTTTTCTGACAACCCTCAGAATTCTAAAGCTTAATATTTCTGGGACAACTGGTGATCTAATAACAGAAAACTGTGAGAAAACTGATTTGTGAAGGATGATTGTAACACTGTAACTTGACTGAACACTCCTGTTAGAATATAAACTGCAGTGCTCACAAGGAGCAGGTTAGAATAGAATAAGAAATGTATTTTCTGCAGAGAACATAGGAAAACATACAAAAAACAATAAAACAACACACTTGGACAGGCAAACTACACGAACACAAGAAAATACATTAAAAAAACCAACCCAAGGCTTAAAAATATGTGAAAAAGCTATGCTATAACCCAGTTTTGAGGTATTTTCCACAATGAGCAAAATAACTCTGACAGAGAGCTAGGAATTTAAGTGCTGACATCCCTACTAATGCTCTTATTGGACTCTTACCTCACTATCCATTGGACTTTGTTTCTGAGGACTTAAGGAGGCTTTTTGCTACACAGAAAAAGAAAAAACAAAACTTAAAATAATACCACAGAGAAAGAAAAGCTCACAACAAAGCAGCATAACTTAAAAGTGTTTGAAAACAGGTCTCAATTTTTTAAATAGAACATGCACTGGGTTCACTGAGCTGAAACTTCCCTGATAGTAAAAAATCAGTCTTTATTTCACATTCAAACAAACAAAAAATTAAAATTATGGATATGAAAGATGCATAGTAAACCCAAAATACAACTCAGGGGAGGAATTTAACTGCTGAGAATAAAGTGGTCATGAACAACAAAGGAAACAGAAGAAAAATACCCAAAAATCAAACCCAAACTAAAAACCAGGAGATTCATCAATGAACAACATGCATCCTTTAAGTTTAATCTTTAACTAAAAGACTGAGCTGAATTTTTAATAAGCAGCTTTAGCACAAAATAATGCCAGGGGCCTAAGAATAGTTGTTGCTAAAGAAAAGCCTAGTTACAGGCAGCTAAGAACACCCTTTTTCTAAACTAACTTTATATATTAAATATAAGCAATAAACCATGCTTTGCCTTTCTGCAGACAACTCTAAACCCAAAATAAATATTAACTTTAACATTTCTTAAATTTGAGATGGTAATATTCAGGTAAGTGACCAGAGCAACAAACAGTAAAACAAATTTAAATCAGCTATCATATAAATAAATTGGTATGTTAAGAAGACATGAGTGCAGAGATAGAAACAGTGAAGACACAGTGTTCAGAGTGAGTGCCTGATGTACTATAGGTCTGTACCCATGCTTTACCCAGAACTAACTTATTTTATTATCACAAAATAGCACCATAGATCAGGCAGCATTATATTTTTGTGTGTATGATTATTTTCTCCCTGACAAATTTGTCTTCAAAATTAAACTGCCTCTATTCCTTCTCAGATAAAGGCCTCTTTTTTCTTAAACCAATCAATCCCGTGACATCTATGCAAATGAAAATTGAAAGTATGAGGTGAAATATGCAAAAATCAGAATTCTTTGCAACAATCACATTTTGGGTAAATTTTCCATCTTTCTCCCCAGTTCTAGCTTTGCCTGTGTTAAGCTACAGCACCAACACTTAATGGATTTAAATGGTATTTGTCCAAATTCTTTATAAAGTGCCAGAAGCGTAACATACAAGCAGTAATTAGCATGGCAATTAGTTATAATTAAGGGATTTAGAAAAGATAAAGTATGAAGTAGGTACTGAAAGGAGGCACCTTAACAAAGTCCAGGACAGCTTCTCTCTGAATCTGCTTAGTCCTCATCCTCTCCTCCTCGTACTGAAGGGCTGCCAGCTGGGCCTCCCGGCGGGTGCGCTCGATGTGCCGGCGGTGCAGCTCCGAGTCTGCGCCGGGCACCTGCAACCAAACAGGCCATCAGCTGTGAAGCCAGAGCTGCACCTGGGCTATGGAGAACAGCCCACGTCTTGTGGGTGACATCAGCTTGGTTTTACATCAAACTCATTCAAATTCGAATTCTATGTGTTACCTGGGTGTGGTGACTTGATAGCGAGAGAAAATAAGGTGAGTCAGGCAGGGGTCTGACAAATGCAAAAACAGAGAGTGAGTAGACTTTTAATCTTAAATCCAAAAATTTTGCATACATGAATTGTCAGTGACACACAAGTAGCTGATGAAATCAGAAGAGTAACTGTCTACTAACAGCTGTGATGATGATTTAACACTGTGAATGACAGATTTTGTGAGTCATTTCCATTTCTTCTCCTGAATTGCAATAACATTTTTTTACAGCACAAGATGTACCAGTGGGGTCTTACACTTGGTCTACTACATTGAGATACTCAGTACTTTATATGCATTCTCTAAGAGTAACGAAACCATGATCCAAGAGTAACAATCACATGGTCCTCATTTAGAGGAACAACTGCAAAGTATGGTTATTTGAAGGAGAGGAAAATAATAAAATAAATCAGCAGAAACACTCAATTTCTTTTTCCCTACCTCTCTGTCCTGTCCACATAACTCCTTAGTACTTGATGCTCTCTGTCCTGCATCAAATTTAGAGTTTCAGGTCTTCGTAATTCATCTGTATCCCTGCAGGTAAGACATCAGGTGGAAGGGGATTTGGCCACTGATGCATATAGACTACTGTCAGATTAGTTCTACTCTAGGTTACAATTGTTTTTGTGAGAGAAATGTCCAAACAATTAGCTTCAGATAATCACAAAAGTGAAATTTGGACTAAAGAAATCACATTGTGATACCAAGTCAGATCACAACTGCAGTCTATAATTTCACGTAACTTGCTGAATTAACAATGATTTCATAATACACAAAGATGGATTCTCTCTTTTAAGACAATATTTGGGTTATTGCAGGCCTTATTCTGCTCTGAAAAGAGCAGAATTATTTTAAACATCGGGACCCTTTGGTATTTTCAGCACAAATCTGCTCACCTCACCAATCAGGTGACTGCCAGTGACCCAAGCCCTCAAAGTCACAAGGTAAACAAGAACCCATCTGGCTCATATCCATCATATCAACAGTAAGAGAGAAATTTTGCAGTCAGTTCCTTGCCAGGAGGCAGCTGTTAGCACTGAAACAATTCCCAAGGTCCACAGCCTACAGCATGTACCCTGACATGTTGCTGCCTAGAAACAAAGTTGATGGAAATCAAGGAGCTTACTCTTGACAGCCTAAACTCTGCGACCTTCGCTCCTGGGGCAGCCATGGAACACAGACACACTTCACCATGCATTTCCAAAAAATGTCAGTCCAGCTGGCTGGGTGCACACTTAGGGCCTTTTCCTCACAGAGATGAGATGTGGAAGACCCAGATGTTACAGGTCTCTTCTGTTACTTTAATTAGCACTGAAGCACATGACAAACCCATTACTTAGAGCTGTTTTGAACAGACAGGACTGGGTTCAGCTCAGTGCCAAGGAGTGTGTTCAGAGCAGAGTACACACAGCTTTGTTGCATCAGGAATGCACCACAGTCTGTCCAGAGGCATAAACTGTATTTGTTTAATTGAATCAACTAATATAAGTACTCTTGAGATGAAGTCTGTGTTACATCCAACTTTCAGAGTTTTAATGGCTCCAGCATGCAAAAGAAAAAAAAAAAGAAAAAGAAGAGGCTGGCTGCCAAGGCATTTGCACAGAATTACTGTGGAAGCACTTTACAGCTTGTGGTTGCCACAAAATAAAATATTTGACTAATACAAACTCAAAATACAAAAAATTACTCATGGTCATATGGCTGTTTTTACACGATTTTGAAGGCAATAACAACATGATCTCGTTTTAGTGCCTTAATTTCACTCTGCTGCAGCACAGTAAGCTACAATTCATTCAGACTGCTGATTAACTGCTTCTGCATGGAGACCTGCTGCTATCCTCAAGTTAAATTTTGAAATCACTGGATAGCTTACTGAGCTACAACTTCCTTTATCATTAACATCTGTCTATGCAAACAGCAGCTCTCCCCAGCTAACCAGCCTTCTCCTATTTCCTGCAGATTTATCACAGAAATCAGTGTTTCTAAAGTTTAATTATTTCCATGTTGACCACAAATGTTCAAATAAAAAAATAAGTAAGCAAAAAAGCAAAAAATCTAATTTTCAAACCAAGAGCACTCCCCTTTTTGGGGGAGAGCATGGCAGAATTGCTATATCACTTTATACCTGACTTGTGGACAGGATGAGGACTGCTGGCATATGCTGAAATAGCTACCCCCCTTGTATCAGTACAGCTACTGTATCTGCACATTTTCTGCACATTTCAGAATGCCTATTAAAATGTTGCCAAAACTCTGGAAAAATTTATACACTAATCTTGGTTTCATTTGTCTTTCAATACCATTTTAGAATCCATTAAAAATTGGTTTCTACTGACAGCATAAGTAATGACATACTTAGGACTAGCAGTTGTCTTTTCCACCACTCCCCCCCCACCCCCAAACATTCCAAGTACAACTGGGCTGGTTTTCTGTGGGGTCCCTGCAAATTCACTGTCACTCCCCAGAATAGTGAAATGCTTCAATAGTATAAGAAAGGTTCTAGCAATTTTCATTTGCAAGAATTTGCTTCTTTTTTATCTTTTATTTGCTTATTTTTTTAACTAGACATCCAAAGTTCTTTTTAGAAACCTAACCACCCCTCATAGATACTCTGTCCAATTCTGACCTTTATTTTACAGATAAGCACTCTCTCCAATAATCATTAAAGTAATCATTAAAGAGCATGGGCATACTTCATCAAATTAAGCAACTTGTTTTCAGAATTGATTCCTGTTCTATCCCTTCTGCTGATGTAGGCTCATGATTATGGCCCAGAAAGGTACTTTTAAAAATAAATGAATCTCCCATTCCAATAATTGGGAGATAATTATAATACCAACAAAACCAAAACCAGCAGGAGTCAACGAAGAATGTGTCCTCATGGCACATCAAATACTCCATAGTATCTCTATCCCTCCTGCAAGTGCCTTTATCCCTTTTGTCCTCTATGTACTACAGCTTAAATCAGCCATTCAATCAAAGCACAAATTAAATCACAAAAAGCAGATATTAAATCAGTTTAAAAACATGCACTTTAATTATGCAGATTTCTTTAACCAACTGATTTTAAGTCAAGTATTGGCATAGAACAATTATGCCTTTTGCTCACTGCCATTATTAGAATTCCAATTCCTAATCTGGAGCAATAACTTATCAGAAAAGTGCCACACACACTTCTGGGAAAGCAACAGGAAACAATGCCATTTTCCAAAAATCGGAGCAATAACTTATCAGAAAAGTGCCATACACACTTCTGGGAAACAATGCCATTTTCTAAAAATGTTCAGTAGATACATGCTCTGCATTCATCATGAAATTTTGGATAAAATTGTTGTTGCCATAATAATTCTTACCTGTTTTGATGTAAATGTCGTCTTGTATCCTCCGTTCTCTGAAATTCTCTGATGGATACAGGCTTTACTGGTGAGCTCTAAGCAAAAAAACCAAAAGACTAAGCTAGCAATTTATTCAGAAAACTGTACATTAATGCCAAACAATCTCTTTGTAGAGCTCCATCTGTAACCACTGGTATTTAAAACACCTGACAACGAAGCCCAAAACACAGGTCAGGGATGTTCATTTCCAACCAAGCAAGTTCACTCTTTTTTCTCCAATGTAAATAAATAATAGTTTCAAGATTAAATATGCATGCTGATAATTTTAGACATTTAAAACCTCTATTAAGAATCATGCAGAGAAGTTCATGTAGGTATAAAATTTGTGTTGAAATGTAAATACACTCTACAAGTGTAGAGCAGTGAAGACTGGATTCTCAAAAATACAGAATAAAGGTCTGTTATGGCATTCTAAAGACACGTCCCAGAAGGACTAAGAAAGCAAAACATGGGATTAATAAGACCACTTTTGGTTTAATTTGAGCAATGAAATAATTTATCCTATTGGGAACAGAGACATATTGCCTTTGATGTTATTTAAAAACTTCCACTGACACCCATTAACAAAAGAAAACAGAAACTTTTCAAGATTTTGCCAATTTTCACTTAAGCCTGCATGCATGCTGCTATATTGTAGTCAGCCTTCCTACAGTAGAGTATTTCGGATGGTCTTTTTAGAGAAACTACTCCTTCTGCTAAAAGCAATTTAATATTTATGTCTAGATAGACCCCAAGGAATAGCTGCTGTGATGCTGACCAATGCCTTTTCCCTATCTACAGCAAGGAGTCCTTGGGTTGCATTGCCTACAGTTGACTTAGAAAAGTTTTGCTCTTCTGTCTGTGCTTCAGCTTCTGTGATCTGATATTGAATTTCTGAGCTTTGCAAAATGAATGCATCACTCATATTTGTGTGACTGATTTAAAACACAATAATATAAAGTTCACAAGATAGGGACCAAGTTCCTACATAAAAGCTGAAGATCCACTTTTTTTTTTTTCTTTCTTCAAATAGAAAATATCCTTCTGCTTCAAAACACACAGAACTTTGAAAGGACACATCTGAATCACAGCACCACAGTTACTGTTGAAGCAGAGCAGCCACAAAGATTTTTTCAGACAAGTTATTCACGTAGTCTGTACAGTGAGCCACTGACCTGTGTAACTGTGTACATAGGCATTAATAAAGACTGACAGAACACAGAAAGAAACATGAGGTGGCTAAAAATCTGTTTCTACAGGACTCTCTCCAGAAGTGTAACATCCAAACGACTTAACAGGCAAGAGTTTTCCCAAGGGCTTTGCTGGGGCGTGTGAACGGAATGAACACAAGGAGAAGCACCACCTCGCTGGAGATGCGCCGCTGGTCGATGTACGCCATGAACTGGGAGCTGAGGCTGTCTGAGTCCTGGCACTTGTGCTGCCTCACCTCCTCCTCCTCCTCCTCCGTGGCACAGCTGTCAATGTAGTCGATCTGATCGAGATCGTGTTCCACTTGACAAACACACACAGAGAAAACACCCACAATTAGATAACCCATGAGAGAGGACAAAACCCAACGGTGCAGCACGGTCAGGAGCTAAGGTCCTGCTTTTTCTGCCATCTGGGAAAGCTCAGCCTGAAAGCTTCTGGATTTTGTCAGGACCACTAGCATTACATCAACAAATTTTGAAATAATTGTAAAATTTATGCCTTTTATAAAGCAACAAGGAACGTGTATCAAGGAGGTAGTTTTATACCGCTGGCTGCAAATACTTCAGCAGTGACTGAAAAAGTAAATACTGTGATTTCCTTTTCAAAACAGAAAACTATATATCAAAGTATTCCAGCTAATATCAAGACTGTACAATGACCTGTGTATATTCTGGAATAATTCCTCTTGGTTCTCTGTCAGAAAAATCAGAATGCACATAACACATCCTTCTACTAGTGTTACTACTACAACAAAATAGAGAGCAGCATGTCTAAGTTATCTGGATGCAAATACAATAAATATAAGAAGTGTACGTGGAAATAATGAATAACACTACAGAAAACAACAAAATTCCTCTAAAACAATATAAGGCACCTGCAATTTTATTTTAAAAGAAGAATGGAAAAAAATTAGGAATCACTGAAATGACAGCAAGAAACAGCACAGTTTGGCTGGTATTGATTTTTCTTTGTGTGGGAGATACTATGTAGGGCAATTTTTTCACTTGTCACTGCTCTTCCACATTCTGCTCAGGGATTCTGAGAGTCATGACACTGAGCAAATGCCCCTGGTGAAAAATATTACACTGGGGATGCAGAGGAAAGCATGAGTTCCCTTTCAGAGCACTAGAGCTTTCTTTTTTCTTAAAACTCTCCCCAAACTTGCTCCAGACTCTTGCAGACATTCTTCTTTACTCCCCCGCCCCTTTCCTGCTTGTCTAAAACAGACTTCTCTTTGCCTCACCACACAATCTAGCAACTGTTACTGCCAAAGCCACCCCCTCTGCTACTACAATCATCCAAAACTACATTCCTATATACTGTGGCTTCATTACATTTCCATCTCAGTTTCAAATCTTAAAAAAAAAACCCAAAAACCCCCAATTTCTCTTCTTTCCAGGCTTGCTTACTAAATAATGATGATGATAATAACAACAATAATACAGAAGAAGGTGAAAGATTTTAGTAGCTGTGTTAAGAACACAAAACTGCAATGCATCTGGATCTCTGACAGCCACATGCTATGGTTTGTGCCCCTCGCAGATACACCTACTCATGAACTGATTGTGCTCCAGCTTAAAAGTCTGCTAGGCTTTTTGAAATCCCTGGTGTGCAAAAGCCAAAGAACAAAATAAAGTCAGTTTTGGAGGCAGAGCTGGCAGCACTATCTGTTATTAAGAAGGCCCAACACTCCCCATGTCACCATGTCTTCAACTCTTCTAACTGCCAGAATTTAACTGTTTGAACTGAATTTTTTCCCCATTAATGTGTGAAAGAGTGTGAGTTAACTAAAAAGTTTCAGATATTTCTAGAAGGTGACAAAGAAAACAAAAAATTGTGGCACAAAAGACTAAGACCAAGAAAAGAAGATGGCAAAATATAAAGATGGGAAGAGGAGGGAAGAGAGAAGAAAAACTGGGAGCTGGGCATAGGTCGTTAGATGTAACTGTGAAGAGCAACACTTAGAAAAAATGAACTGTAGCCATCAGGGAAAATGAAAAACAGGGAGCAGCTGACAAAGAAGAAGAATCAAAGTATATGCAAATAAGATCTAATAATAAGTACTGCAGAGCAATGGAGAAGAAGGAATGATTGAAAAAACAAACCTGAAATACTGCTAAAATTAAGGCATATAAACAAAAGGAGACACTGGTAAAAGCAGATTTCTGGAAGTTAAAATGAAGAGGACTGGAGATCAAGAAACATGGAAAGCATGATCACCTCTTGAACAACTATGAAGGGGATCCAGTGAGACTGCACAACACCAAATGAGAAAGCACAACAAAGCACTGCTACTCACAACCACCAGCCCCTCCTGGATGATGTTAAAGTTTGGATTAATATCTAAAACTGGAATGAGACACCAGCTGGAAATATAAAATTCCCTGACAAAATTGCTCATCCTGTTCTGACAGCAGTCGGCACAGGGTACTGACAATTTACTACTGCAGTAAATTTCCCCCAGAAGCTCAAAGAGCAGAACTCCATGCACTGAAATTCAATATTCCAAAATACCTTTTGAAGCAGTTGAGACTTTAACATAGGACATAGGCAAAAGCTGACAAAAGTTTTCAAGAAAATACCAGTTCTGCTGCTATTTGATTTTGCCTTTAACATCCTTAAAACAACAGTATTTTTACAGTTTTCACAATGCAGTTTTTGTAATTCCACCTAGATCTTTCTGGGTTTTTTTTTTCCTCTTTAAACAAGCTACTATCTATAGGAAAAATTCTGGAACTTTAATAATGATGACAATAAATACAGTTAGCCAAAGGTCACTACTTACCTCCACCATTAATTACAACTGCACTCCCTCTGTTTTCTTGGTACTGACTCTCTCTTCTCAGTCTCTGCTCTTTGGTGAACTCTGCCACCCGTAATGGGAGATCTGAGAACTCATCTGTTGGCTTTGGAAAACAAACAGTGAAATCTGGAAACATTGTTCTTCAGAACCCTAATTTTGTAATCTACTACTTCTTGATTTGTACTTCAATAGCCCTGTTTTACAGCCACGAAACACTAATTTAAAGCAAAAGAAAGCTATAATGTATTGTTTTTAAAAAACATATAGTTGAGCATTCTTTAGAAATCAGCTGCCTACAGTTTTGATTGCAGTACCTGCACATGACTGAAAATATCCCCGGATGGAAAATCCTAGCACCTTCTCTAAAATCAAGCTAGGAGTCAAAGTGTGGAGTATAGCTCATTGTGACTTTAGGTCTTGGCTATTTTCTAGTTGCTCCAAGAGGAAAAGGGAACTTCTTCCTGGCAATAATAATTGACAATCTTTTTGCTAATAGATACTATTTTCCTGCTTGTAAATAGCAAACAGATTTTAGCGTTTTAAACAAAGGAAGAAGGCAAATTTGCAGCTGATTTCCAAAGCTGAATTTTCATGTTCAGATTTATTTTACTGAATCAACTTTTCATGAATAATTACAGTTGACTCAGCATTGTAATTTGATACTGTTACAAAGCTTTTAAAACGAGGAACGTTATTTTTCTCATTTTTTATGCTCCAGTAAATTAACCTCTCATGCACTGTTTTATACGTTTCTGTTAATACTTCCAGCCTGGGGTCTGTCCCATTTAAAATTAACCTTGCTTTTTCTCCAATAAAACAAGTAATATTGGCTCAAGGCAATTTGCACACCAGCACACACGTTACCTATGGAATGTGCTTCCAGATGCATACATTTAGTTATCTTTACTGTACAATCCTGCACTCAGCAAAAATAAAGCTGCAACACTTACTTCATTCCCTGACCATCTTTTGTCTCCGCTGTCCACACTATTGAAGCCAGAATCGAGTGCTCCGTATGGACGACTGGAATAGAGCTCCTCATGGCTGTCAAACACACAGTTTGAGTTACTGTGATATAAAAACCACCAAAAGCCTCTCAGCCATTGCAGAACAACAGCAGAATAAGCCACCAAGCACACCTGCAGCTTGTTCACAAGCTCAGCATGTCTGAAAACCTCACACTGCACTCGCTACAACAGAGCAGGAGACACGTGCTGACAGCTCACCATCCTTGTCAGTCAGCTGTCACCTGCCACTGCCTGGCCTTCAGAGCTAAGCTGATTCAAAGCATAGATCCACTCTTCAAACATTTCCCAAAGAGAAATTATGACAAAGCAAACTGGTCTCATATATCTCTGCTTAGCAAGTCAAACTTTCATTTTCTACTACTCATATCTTTTGGTTGAAAACCAATGTCAAACAAACTTTTACATAAATAAGCATAAATATGTACAAAATCTCTAAAGATACAGAATATACTATTTCTACTCAAAAGTACGTAGCATGTATTACATAAATGTCTTGTGTCATGATTACATTAAAAACTGCAGTAAGCTGAACAGTGTTTCAGACACATCATAATGTAATAACTGTAGAAGCACAATTTTCATTTACAGAGCTTTGTCAAGGACATGTCTAGACAAAAGCATTAGACATGTGCCCAGTGTTACAATACATATAACCAAACAGGCATACAGTTCTTTACATTTCTGGGCTTAGAAACTACGTAATTCAGCAGTACAGCCATCACAGATGTCAACTCTGGCAACTGCTGCAGATAGCTACAGTAAAAGAGACAATGGGACTTGTCTGATCCACTGCAGATGGCATTTCACAATGGCTCAACTGTCCTATTGGCACTCGATGCCCCAGGGAGAACTGCAGCAGTAATTACTACATAATGCACAAGGAAGAATGAATTTCAGGAAGCTAATTGCTTCACCCCATCTTAACTAAATTGCAGGTCATTTTCTCACTAGCATTGCTGTCAAGTTGCTGCTCCCTCTGAAATTCCACTTTCAGGAAATACTTCTTTTCAAATTATTACCATTATTATTAGTATTAGTATTAATGTTATTATCTTAATAGAAGACTGACAGACTACTCTCAAGGCCTGGTTTAGTTTTCAGATAGACATGAAATAGCAAAGAAGTACCAGGAGGGATGGAGGCTACAGATGAGACACATTAAGCTATGCATCTGCTTCTGTGCAGATGTAGACTAAAAGACAAACTCTTGCATCTGCATGGAGTTTTGATTAACTCAGAGGAGTTCCACTTTTACAGCTCTGTATTTGAGCAGAAAGATGATCTGGGTAATAAACCATCAGAAAGAAAAAAAGCCAAAGAAAAAACTGACTCCCTTCTTCTCGGTGGGAAGAAAAAAGAATGAGTATAAAGTCACCTAATGTAGTTAAAGAGCTACTAATTTGAATAACTGACAATAGAACCATGGTTATACTAACAGTTCATAGAACTTACATATATTTTTAAAACAGGGGTCAAAGAAAAATCCATCTGCAGTAGAATTCCATTTTAAATTAATCAATATTTTCAGCATCTCCTGAGCACCCTGTTGTAAATTGAACAGTTACTGCAAATTAAGGAGCTCAAAAATGAGGAAGTGTTTTGATACAAATTTTCTCTTAGCCTCCCTTTTCAACTGGAGAATTTGAAAAGCTTGACATCTAACACTAAAGTTAGCTGGAAGCTCAAAAATACATAAACACTGTGTCCAGGACTTCTCCTTTTTAACAAGAAAGCCACTATCTGTCTTCCCAGCTCTCACAACTAAACCCACCTATCCAATGCTACACACCTTACACATTTATAATCATACAGCGGCCATCCTAAAATCAGCTGAGACGTAAGATTTTTATTCCTCCCTGACCAACAAGCCACAAGGAACAACCATTAGGCATTTGGACAGATCAGAGCATTCTGGGGCAACTACAGCTTACAGGAAGCTGTGTAAGGCTTGAAATCAAAGGATGAGAAGCCAAATGCCTGCTAAGACCAACAATGAAAGACAGTACTTGCTGCCATTTCCATGCCACACTAAAACCTGTATCTTTACCCCCTGTAAGCAAGAACAGTTGCCCAAGTCCCAAAATATTCACTACACTGGTCCATCCATGAGTATTTGGTATTTTAAACCTTCTAGCTCCAGACTTTGCCAATGTGCCAGCAACTGCTACACAGCTTTAACTGCTCTGCCTCCTCTCAATCTCATTCCCTCCAGCACCAACCCGAGCTGCTCTGAGTTTCACTGCTGCAAATGAGACTAGCTTGTTGCAGCTGAACAAAACTTGCTACAAGATAAATTTCACATAGCTTATGTTTAGAAAAGGACTGAAGCATACAGGGATTCACTCTGGTTAAACAGTTTGATATAATTTGACAAGGCTAAAACAAGCAATTAGCCATGCTAGAACCTCCAACCCACTTACTTCCATGATGTTTCAGAGAATCTTGTTTTATTAGCAGTACCAACAGCCTTGCTATTAAAAATGTTTGAAGCAATGGAACTGACAGCATGAAACAAATGTCCCTGAACTTTAAGAGTTTCTACCACTCAACCTGCATGGCATTACACCAAGGTGATCAGATAAACCAGCAACAAGTCTAGATGGACTGACTGATACCATATTTCTAATGGTCACCTTTGAAGATAACAAACACAAAACTCTTGTGCCTTGCCTGGAAATATTAACTGTATGACAGCTGAAGGATTTTATTTCTTTCATCTCAAATTACATAAAATATACTAACTCAGGATTCTCTCTTTCACAGGATCATTCCACAATTTTCTTCTAATATGTGCTCTGCTCACCAACAGTTCTTCCATAGCTACATGAAGATGGAAGGTATTACCTCCAACACTAAATGCCCTAAACAGCACAGTAATAACAAATAATTCTACCACCAACTCTTATCTTCTCTTTGGTACAGAAACACAGCTAAGGCAAAGCCAGTTGAAGCTCATTTCATACTGCTGAGTCTGGTAAAAATTCTAGAGAATGCATCCTCAACTAGTTCTGCCCTTGTTTTTACATTGACAATTTCAAGCTATGATTAAAATACATTAATTCTTCTCATTTCACAAAAGCAATTTATGAAAATTTCCAAAGCAATATACAACTACAGACAACAACTAACCAGAAAAACATACAGCCCACTTGATTTTGAATTTCTCTTAAAAATTAACAAACTTATGTTAGAGCTAAACAGACCTAAACATTTTCTCATTTAGAGCCTTTTCCTTCCAGGAAAAGGACAGTATCCTCAGTATTATGCAGAAACCAGATGTACCACCTTGTACTGGAAACTGATTAACCCTTGGCATGCTCATATGCTGACCTCATCTAGAACAGTAACTTACGACATTCAGTGCTGATGAGGAATCAGTCTGTCAGTCCCTCATGGAAATTCTTCTTCATAAATCTGACCCATGATGATTTATTGTGAAACCCCCTGATTTGTGTTTTATTGCTGCTAAGGCAGTAGTACATCCTTCAGCACCTTACTCTTCCACACATTATTACTACCTTCAAAGATGACTGAAGTAATTTTTATATATGTTCAGTTTCATACTTCACTGACTCCCTTTCTTCTGTATCACATAACAGAAATAAATCTTAACTCCTGCTTTTTGCTAGACATCTTAATTTAGCAGCTGATATGGCTGACTGTTCCAATATTTGTGTTACAATGCCAAGCAGCAGTGCCAAGTTAAAGCTTGCCAGAAATAACAGTTTACTGACAGGGTGGAGATCAGCATTTACACCTGCGGTTTGAGCACAGCCGTTACAAAATTCTGTACAAAAGGTTAAAAATCACAGCTGGGATATTATTCAGTAAGTCTGTGGAAAATATTAAGATCTTGTAAACTGAACATAGATGTTAACAACACGGGACCATACCCCCTGTATTGTTTATTATTAATCTCTATTTACTGCATATCAGCTCTGACACTGCCCAGCTGATCTCTTGAACCACTTCTCACAGTGAACCACTTCTCACACACTGGTACCTTACTAGAGTGCACCATGAAATACCATAAACAATATTTTTCAAAGCCTCCTTAATGCACTTGCCAAAGAAGAATCCTTGATCTGTTTTTTATTTTTTTATAAAGTCAAGGTGGACTGACAAAATTTTCCTGAATGCCATTAAAACTGGGAATGTGGCTTGTGCAAAACTTACCATGATCCAAATCCCATGGGTCTCCTATCATAATCAGGCAAGTCTGGAGCTATCTTGCATGCTTCTATGTTCAGGTATTTAAATATATGAATTTTTCCTTTTATACATATCTTTAAAAAAATAATTTAAAAAAATCAAGTCAGTATCATTTGACAATATATTTTCAAAGTACACTACAGACATTCAAGATGCAGCTGAGAATAATAACAAATGAGCACATTTACATCAACCAATGTATCTTTTATTCTAATATCACAGCATTTTAGAGGAACAGCTATAGTGGAGCATCATGGGATGCCTGTAGTAGACAAATGGAAACTGTCCTCCAAGTACACCTGGTCTGCAGGCAATTCTGTCAGCTGGATGCTGAAATTTCATCATGCAAACAAGACATGAGCATTTATAAGTACTAGAATTTATACTCTTGGCATCAGAACAGATGCATCCCACCCATGCCCATATTTGAATGGCAGTGGCAGAGTGCCAAAGCCAGCTCAAATTTATAGTCAATGAAGGCAGTAACAGCTGTCTCTGCTTTCACAAGGAAAGCAAAACCCTACTGAAACTACAAGTGCCCCTCAGCAAAAAAGCAAAACCCTACTGAAACTACAAGTTTCAGCAAGTGCCCCTCTTCACTCTGATGCAGCAGCTCACAGTAGAACTTGTAATACTTAGGGGCTCGCACACCCACACTGAAAATCAAATCAGTCATTAACAATATTGCAGTTTCTAGTTCAAAAGGCAATTTGAGTACTCTGCTGCAAAGTGGATCAGCAAACTGCAGCACTGAGGCCTCAGTCAAAATTTTGACATTTGACTGACAGAAAATTAGTCCTGCCTAACAGAGTTTCCTCTCTCCTATGCTGAAAACAGAAATATTCAAGCCAACATTAGTGAAATTTGTTGTACTATTCCACAGCAGAAACTATTAATACAAGAAGAAGAAAAGGGATTTTTCAAGCTGTGCTACATATTTAACACTTGTATACAATAGAATGTATTTAAAGTTCTCTTGTTCTTAAATAACAAGTATGTAATATAATCCTTCAATTTATAACTTAGTTCTGTCCTTGTTAGCTGAACTAGGCATCTGATTTTGTAGCTGCAGTTTACCTGTGCAGGGGGGGACTGGAGAGGGTTGTTTTCTAACATGATGGTCTGAAGATGTCTGAGGTTCCTATAACAAACTGGTATTGTTGTTATTTTATTGCAGGAGAAATCTAATCGAATCAAAGGCAACTCAGCAAGCTCTGGAGACAGAAAACAAACATACAATTTAGAAGATTAAAAGAGGGCAAGAAAAAGCAAGGGTACAAAAATATGTGTTTCACATAAACACATACTTTTCAGCCTAAAGCATGCTGCTTCTAGCTCTCAGAGGAAGAAAAAGGGACTGAAAACAGAGAAGTGTTTCTGCTGTTATAGTGGACAGCCATTTTCTCACCTTCAGGTAAACGCACCAAATTATTTCTTCTGACATTTAGGTCTCGCAAGGACTCCAAATTGCCAATCTGTGGAGGTATTGTCTGTATCTCATTACAGCTCACATCCTACAAAGGAGAGCAAAGAATGAGTTATCACTGTCTAAGTCTCTGTTGACTAAAATATGCAGGTGTATTTAGGGACTGAGAAAAAAAGACAGGTTTATAGACAGGCTCTATTTATAGAACACCTCAGATCTGTATATTCATTCAATCTCACTGCTGACATGAAGCATTGTTCTCATTTTAAACACAAAGGGAAATAAAAGCTTTAATAGACTAAGCATTCAGATGTAGAAATGTATTTAAAATTATTCCATAGTATATCAGACAGCAAATTTACTACATAAAAGCTTTCTGTCAGAAATAAACATAGCAAGAACTCTAATTCTACCAGGCCTTCCTTTCTAGAATAGGGAAGACATATGAATTGACATGGATCATGTGCTCTCCAGTGCATCTTTCCCTCACATAAAATTCTTCTAAAATCCCTGAGTATTTAAACCCTTTTCTAACACCTCCATACAAAAGTAAATACAGTTAGAAACACTGTGGCAGACAGAGATTAGGCCAAGAGCAGAACAGTAGTAGTTGGAAATCAATTGTATACTCACAAGCTCTGTCAGCTGTCTGAGCTGTCCAATTTCTTCAGGTATTGAAACCAGCTTATTATTACTTGCTATCAAAACTTTTAGTGGTAACCTACAGAGGTGTACTGGCAATGTTGAAAGCTGGTTTCGACTTTTGGACAGAAAGAAAACAAAATAATCAGAAGTCTAATGAGAAATATTCATGCAATGAAAGACACATACAAAAAGCACACTCCATTTAGGTGACCAAATCAGTTGTAATGTAATTACTATAAAAGTGGTTCCATGAGGCTGTTCTTCATTACTTGTTTTATCTAGTTATGTGTGAACAAACTCTGAATATCAAGTATCAAGGCTGATCAGAGGCTTTTGAACTCAGTGTGGAGCAATGTGAGGCGCCCTTTCAGGTGCTCTGGTAAGTGGCCATGCTCTGCCACAAAGGAGCGAGTATGTTTGGGCTGAGTGCAAAAGCTTTCCTCATGCTAAAGCAAAATTGGTAAGACAACTGTTACCTGATATTTAGAAATGTTAGTGACTGTAAGTTCGAAACAGCCTCTGGGATATATCGAATGCAGTTCTGGTACAGATTAAGAGTCTCGAGGGAGACAAAGTGGCAGGCTTCTGCTGGAAGCTCCGACAGTCTGTTCCGTGACAAGTCTGAAGGGAGGGAAAAAGAAAGATTCAGTAAAGCTGCCTTAGAACTTCACTAAGTTCCTTGCTTGGCAAGGCTGTTTTGGTTAAAGAAGTTTAATATACTTTTCCTTGGACAGTTCCAATCAGCAGTCTATGGGCACAAAATATCCATGGGCATTACTCTCCTCCACAAGCTGCACTGTCATAAGGTAGTGGCAAAAGGCTCTTTTTTCTTTAAAGGTCAAGGAAAGCTGCTGCTTATAAATTCCAAAGGGCAGTTCCCAGAGACACACACCTCCAGTCCCCACTTCCTGACACGCCAGGCTCTGAGTTCTGATAGAAGCATTACCCAACCTCCAGGTATGACAAAAGCTGACTGCAGCAGGAGCTGTGATGGATATAAAGTTCAGCAGAGTGCACACAGGTAAGAAAGCATGAAAGTCATGGAAACTTCAAATCCACCAATACAAAAAGTTAATGGGGAACATAACAAAACCCCTTGTCTGTTCACCAATAAAAAATTTTAAAAATAAATTAAAAATTATCCCCGCCCCCCAATACACAAACACCAAGTGCTTCTTTCCAGCTGGTATCAGGCTCAAACATGACCTCAGCTTCAACTTGTCCAAACCTGATTTTGAAAAATCAACATTTTAAATGAATGTTTCCAACAGCGCTAATAGTGGGAGTTAAAACTACAAAATTACAGAAGTCAGCAATAAGTTTGCACTGCATATCTAGAATAGTTTCATTATTTTATGACAGAAAGCAGTTTGAGATCTTTGCCCTACTTTTCTTTTTGTGAAAAAGAAAACATTTTTCCCTTTTCTTCCAAGAGTGAAGAAAAACGCACTTACAGATTGCTAAGGCTCTATAAACATCCTGATCTGACCATCTGCTAATCCAGATAAAACATCAGATAAATGCATCAACGCAAAGAAATATCATTGTGAGGGATCCTGCTACCTGCTGCTGTCAAAGCAGAATTTTCCTACCTCTACAGCTTGTCCCAGGTGCTTTTCATTGCCAGAGTGTGAGAGAGACTGACCAGAAATAGAATGGTTTTCTGATCACCTCTCCCACAAACCCTATGCCAGATCCAGGGAAAAATGTTGGTGCAGGCAGAAGAATCCCTACTTTGGTGGAAGAGTCTATTCTTGGCATTTTAAAGCACTCACTGAACTGCAGCTTAAGTGGAAGCAGCAAATTAATTGGACTGATCACAACCTGCTTAAGAATCTGTAGGTGACAAAGGAGTCAACAGAGTAATTGTATATATCCTGCAGAACACAGCATACACTTCTAAGAATTGATGCAATGGATGCTAATTTTGCACTAGCTATCTCCCAGAGAGCTCTAGTATGTCCTAAGGTCCCTTCTGCTTTACTTCTATAGTTCAATTATAATTAAGGATTTAGTGAAAATGACAGCAGACTCCAGCCCTCCCCTCCAAGTTGTAAAGCTGCAGCAGATTTAAAGGAGAGTTTTAGTGCTGTGCTACAATGGTGCCCAAAATTGTGACATTCCTAGCGGGATCTCTGTGTGCCAACACTGTTGTAAAACAGGAGAAGAGAGGTTTTCAATCATACTGTCCCAACATAAGTCATGTATCCTGAAATATTTCTATCAAGTGCAGCTAGCCACATTGGAATTATTTACCATCCACACAACTTGGTACGAGGTTTCACAATACAATTGTATGTTACCATGCAATAAAGAGAGAAAAATGCAAATTATTTCAGAGAAGACAAGAAACAAGCAAGAGTAATTTAGAAAAAATACTTATTTCTCACACTGACTGGATGTTTAACCATCTATTTGAAAAATTATTACAACACTGGTTTAGATATAAGGTGTAAAAGTTTCTGAATTCCACCACTTCTCTCACGACATAGCAGCATCCTTCAGCTCACAGCTTTATCCCTCTTTCACACAGCTGTGCTGCCAAAGGCAGTCTGAATTCTACCCATTTTAATAGAGAAACAGGCATCACAAGTAGTGAGCCCTATTTTCTGGCAGAAAAGTGACAAAAAGTTTCTTTCTACTCTGTTTTGGAAAGGGTTTAACCACAAATATGAGAATTCTCATTTGCTTTTTGTTTCACTTTACCTTACCAAAGAACATCTAAAAACTATTTTTTACATATTGTGCAGACCAAAAGGCATGAATTAGTCAAGAACTTCACATGCTCTGAACTATGATTTAGTATTGCTACAGAAACAACTCCCTGCAAAAATAACACCCGGCATGAAGAAATGAAAATACATTTTTTTAAGCAACAAATGAGCTCAGAGTGTGATAGGAAAGAGACACCAAAGCTAGTTAGCACCAATGAATAGGTTTTTCCAGACTTCTCTCAATCTACAGTGATTTTTAAAACTTGGCATTTCTATTTAGCAGTAGACATTCAGTGGGAAACAGATTAAATCAGCTGAATTTTGATGCTGCAGTATAGTCTCTTAAATCATTCAAAAATGGGTCTAACCAGTTACAAGTTTGGTTAATAAGTTTAGAGCATTTTTATTCATGATGGCCATAAGAATGCTGTCTTGTACACAGCATCTGTGATTTCATGTGCCCAAAGGGGGGAGCCAAGAGGGAGGGTTGGCCAGGACCATAAAAACAGGCAAGCAGTAGGAAAATAACAACTAAGCTAAAACAAGAGTTGAGAACTGAGTAGAGAATTAGACAGAAGCAACATATGACAAAATACAGTGTGAATTCTGAATCTGCAAATTCAAGAACTGTTTTTGCTTATTTGCAATCCTTGCTTTGTCCCCCCCAAACCTTCAGTAAGTATTTAAATTTCCTAAAGTGCAGAATACAGCATTCCTAAGATTCAGTGACATTTTTTATTTTGTTCAATTTCTCTGGAATCCTCTCCCATGCCAGAAAAGGAGACCCTAAATGTGATCAGAAATAGGGCAGAGTACAGCAGTCACTGCATAAACAATTCAGCAATTCCATCCTCTGCCCATCACCTTCCTCAAAACAGCTGAAAGAGAGGCACAGTTATAACAAAACCCAGAAGATAACAAAAGCATTCCAGTGACTGGTTATATATTCACATATTTGCTGCCCAGCAGCACAGCTCTAGCTGGTGTTTTTCTCAAAAGAGAAAGTGTAAGTGAGGTAACGGAAAAAACTAAGGTATTTCATTTAAATTTCATGGGTTAAAATCACTGTTACCAGAAATCTTCTTTAAAAAAAAAGAAAAGGCTCTCCTAGTTTACTAAAAATGGATGTGTTTCCTTGAAGGCAAGATCATGTGGAATTTTGGCAAAGAGGAAGCATTCTTTGGAACTAAGCTCTTCGTGAAAGATAAAAAAGCCAACAGTACAGATACAAAATGAAATCACAGAGCAGAGTCAGATCACTGACCTTTTCCATCTTAATTAGGATTCTGTGGAGAAAGCCAGCAAATCCAATGTTAAATGTGACTAGAGATACACTGTGCTTCAAATTGCATCATTTGGCACTATATGCCATCTCCTCCTGCTCAAAGAAGGATGTTCCTCTAACATCAAACATTAGCAGGTCTGTGTTCACGCATTTTTGACTTCAGCTGTAACACAAATTTTGTCTCCAAAGCACAATCAGTGATGCACAAAGATGCATTGTTCAACGTATGGGATACCCACTACCTACACTACAAAGAGAGGGAGCTGCAGCTCAACTGCTGCTGGCACTCAGACCAGTGGGTGGTGGTGAATTCCAGCTCATCATGAGATGCTGATGGGATCAGTCCATTAATCCTGTTGTGATGGAATACAGCTTCTGCTCTCATTCCAATTAACTACGACAAAGGCAGACACTACAGACCTGGGCTTTGATACAAAATTTTGTTAATAAAAATCTGCCTTTTGTCATCAGAGACCTGCACATGCTCCCCACATAGTTTCAATTTTTATTTTTTTAAATTTAAAGCAGCAAAGCCCAGATTTTGGCTGTCTATTCAAAACCAAACGTCTGCAACCACCACAACACCTGCTGGCAACAATGGATGAGAGATTGTGGCACTGTCAGCTGTGGGCTCCCCCCCATGATGTAACATGGCTCCAGAACAGTCCCTCTGCAGCTGTGTGATGTCAGCCATGAACTTGCTGCAGTGATGCAACAACCCTGGTATCTGTGAATTGATCTGAATCTCAGTGGTGACACTGGTGGCTACAGACTGCCCTCGGCTAGAATTACTTCATTTTTATGGCAAGCAAATGGTTTTTTTCCCCAAAACTATGAGACATGTGTTGTAGCTTGAAAGCACATTCATGGTTTTCTTTAATAACAGACAAATCTAAGACACATGAGCTTGCAGCTGACAGAGGAAAATATATTTTCTTATGAATAATTAAAGCAGCCAATCAAGGACCAGGAGGCTGACAGCCAATACAGCCACAGAAGGCAAAAGGCAGCACTAACTGCTTTAGGAGAAGGTGCAGCTGTTTAAGAAGAAGTACCAGAATCCGGAAGTGTGTAAACAGCCTTTTTTTTTTTTTTTTTTTTTTTTTTTTTTTTTTTTCCCCTCCCACATACACAACTTAAAGACCAGAAGCAAACTCCACACTTTCACACTGATAACAATAAAACCACCATTGCACTGGAGAATATCCTAGAATTGGGTGATGTAGTCTTGATGATATGGAAAGCAACTCACTAGAACAGCTCATTTACAGCTACTGCTCCCTGGAAAGTGACTGCTTAGGCACAGCCACCTCTCAGATAATGTCACTAAAACCATCTTTAGAGGAACTTGATGCCATCTGATTGCTCAATGCTGACATTTAGAATCAACTCTATTAAAACAACAACATTCCAAATGGATTTGACGCACATTGTTATACAAACCTCAGCTCCACCTTCAGCTTGTCACTCATTCTCTTAGCCACATAAATGCATCTTTATCCTGGTTTTATGAATTTTTTTTTTTCATTTCTCAAACACTTCAGAACTTGATAACCTAAGAGCAACAATCCTTGTGATTCTGCTGACTTTTAGGAAACACTCCCATAAAGCTACTAAGAGAAAATTAACATCATGAAAGCATAGCCCCAGGCAGATGAGCTACTGGTATTATGGTACTGACTTCTGGCACAAGAAAACCAGAAATCATCCTAAAAGAATACCTCTGTGATATACTTCTGATGATGTTGGTCCCTGCACTCAGTTACTGGGAGTTTTTCTTTCTAAACACTGAAAATGTTGGCATCCTTCAAGCTTCATTTCATACCTGGAGGATTTCCTGACACAGGAGGGATGACTTTACCTCTTCCTGCCTGCTGTGAAGGCCACCACTTCTGCCATACCCTAATTTAAAACAAACCTCAAAAATGTCATCTCCTGACTCACCTTCTACCTGCCAGCCCTGTCAAACCTGAACTTTTCCTAATTATTTCCCCAGACATCAAGATACCCTTCATGTAAACTAATTAAGGTAAGGTGGGATTTACTGAACCAAAATGCATTTGTTCCTTCTGTGTTTTCCCCAGGTAAACTGTCAAGAGCAGCCCCACTGTCCAAGCCAGAGCAGCCACAGAACAAAGACCGTTTTCACCTGCATTATTTCTGTAGCCCTCTAATAAAACATGGAATTTCCAGTTTCAATTTCCAGCATTTCATGAAGGAAGATTAAGTTCAGACGTGATCCATCCTTGATACACTTATCACATTTCAATTCTCAGCAGATCCATGCTTGATATGCATGATCACATTCCTGCTTAGCAACAGCACCAGCAGCATTAAACTGCACTTTAACCATTTCCACAGTTTGTAACTGAGAATCTCCAACCTGCTGCTTTTGGCACCATGCACAGGCTGTGATTTCAGCAGTTCCAGAAACAAAGCAAAGGTTAGTGGTTTCTTCCAAATGTTGACTTGGTGGTGCTACACTTGGAATGAAGAATGACCATCAAAACTTGCTCCACCAACCTGAGAGCTCACTGCATAACATGAAATGCAAATAGAAGATTACACATCACACTGAAATGGGCCCTCTGGATTGGCCTGAGTGCTGAGGACAAGGTTCATAGCTTTTAACCAAGGCTGCTTAACTGTCTTTTATAAAACCTGCTTCAAATCACTGCCAAATCATTGTCAAGTTTCACATGTGTGAATCAAAGTTTCACAGATGCTATTTCCTCTGGCCACAGTTTTATTTTGGAATGTTCAATACAAATAACAAAGCTTCTTGCCAAAGCTTTTAAAAAACAAGAAAACCCCTCACTTCTCTGAAGAACTCCCACAAAATCCCCTGCTTGAAGCAAGTTTAATGAAGTGAGAACTATGGCCAAAGCCTTTACCTTTTTTTTCACTTCAACACCCAGATTACTGATGAAACCTGGCTGGCTTTTTTGTTTTCTAATTCAGAAGCTTTTAAGAACAGTCACACAAGGGAGATTTGCAGAATCTGGCTTCCAAGTTACTTGGACTACACTAGGCTTTTTTAGCAACTCTTTTCTGTTAAAACACATCATATTGAAAAAAAAAAAATTAAGCAAGTACAACCCTCTTACCTGGCCTAGTCTCTACAACATTCACCATTTGCTCTTAAGACTAGAAGAATCTCTATACAGATATCTGTAAGAACTTTAATTATACTAAGTAAGAAAACTCAATCATACCTGGGATCAAAGAGGAAAACAGAAGATTCTAAACACCAAGTCCTATTCGCCTTCCTTTTTTTTCTCTTCACATGATTTTAATGCATATTTGCTGTAGTTTAGCTTTCTCTTTTAGATATGAAGGAAAACCTCACAGGTGCCACCATAAAAAAACACTGACTAAACACAAACACGTATTATTACAGTCCTGCCCTTAATGTAAGCTGCTGTATGACCAGTGAAAATAAAGCACATTTCCAAGGAAAGCATGATGTCTCGCTAGAGCAGAACCACCTGAGTACTGCTAGAAGAGAATAAACATCCTAACAAGAGTAACAACTTCAAATACAATGCCACTTCCTCTGCAAAATGATTTCATTTTCCTTTTGCAAGGAAAAATATTGTTTGTTTATTAAAACAAACAAAAAAAACCCCAAACAGTGACAACTATAGAACACCATTACATAGTTGTTCTTGTGTGTCTACTGGAGGGCAAGCAAGAGTGACAAGCTCCAGCCCCTGCAGGAACTGAAAAGTTTCATATTCCAACAACTCCATTTGCTTTTCCTCTAATTGGCTCTAGAGCAGAAAAATCTGTAGCCTGAATGGATCAAACTGTTATGTCAGCTATTGTTTATTCATTATTCAATGCAGACCCTGCCTTCACAGTGAGCCACTTGAAGCCACGGAGCAACTCCTTACTGGCCACGTGTTCCCATCCTCTCCCTTGCACCAGCACTCCTGCCTGTGCAGCCACACTGCCAGTTGTGTTTCATTAATGAGAACAAATCCTGAATAAAACCAAAGCCACAAATAGTCTTCAGCCCTTCTGAGGCATGATCCAGTTCCTGCTGCAGTTGAGTAATCTCTAACATCAACACAAGGGAGAGGATGACAGTGTGGCTTTATGAGTATTGAAGAACATCAGGACTTCTGGCAATACCTGGGATTTGGACTACCTGGTTAATAACAACAACCACGAAACAGCCCTTTTTTTTTTTTTTTTTTTTTTGATTCCTTAACTCACAAACATTTCTAACAAAATGGGTCTTTTCAGAGTAGCAAATACAGGAATGTGATCAGGGATTTATACCCAAGTTTTGCTCATTATGGACACGTACCTCAGTACAAAGCATGCTAAGTCCTTGTGTACACACCATGGTATTTTAAGGATGGCACACAGTGGAGCCAAGCAAACACTTTGAGAGTGAGATGAAACCACTTTTCAGATGAGCAGGGACAGATTTTCAGTAGCTTTAAAAGGGAGGCAGAAGGAAGTCAGGTGACCTGCCAGCTGGGCCTTATGACTGCCAGTAAACAACAGGACAGATTACAGACAGAATACAAACTGCAACTCATGTACTGCTGCAGCAGAGATGATGCAAAGTGCAACTGTTTATCCATGTCTGAATACCAGAATTAATTCTAACCCCCTCACATGCGGTTTGCGGTTAAAGAAGTTTTTACATGTGCTCTGCTTCCAACTTCCCACTGACAGCCCCCCAGTCTTCTCTCTTCTAGCAATTTCATTCCCTTTCCTCACTAAACTTGGCACTCACCCAACAGCATAATCATGCTTCTCTTTCAAACAGCTCTAAAACTAATTGGAAGTTGGAGAAGCAACTTTGCAAAAGATCTATCACTGAGTGAATGAACTGGAGTCTCCAGCTCTCCAGGGCCAGTTCAATCAGGGAAGCTCACTCCTCGTTGTCCAGCTGCAGTGCAGGCCCCTCTGCTTTTTTATGCAGAACATACATAGACACAGTATTTATCTCCAAGAAAAGCAGCCTTTGGACTACACCTACAAAGCTGGTATAGCAGCCTACACCCTCCCATTGATAAAACTGGTTTAGAAGAACCTGTTTGGGTTTGCCCCAAACCTACTCCTTGTTGATTTAAAACTAAAAAAGAAAAACAAAAAAGTCAAATCATAGCATGAAACCCTCATGTCTAGTCTTTTATACAGTATAACAAAGACAGTTTAATGACATCTGAAAGCCTTGGAGATCCCCACCCTCTGGGATCCAACTTTACTAGTTTAAAATTATCCCCTCTCTTGGGTCCTCCCTACCAGCCCTTTGCTGTAAGCTACTAATTCTGCAATGCTTGTGTGAGCATTTCCCAATTCACATCAGGCAGAAAAACCATCAAGTTAGCTCACATGATTTTTGAAGCTGTTAAAACTACTCTTGCAAAATTTGCCTGAAGCTAACTTGGGGAGGACTTACATGAACTGTCTCTCTAGTGGATATATGAGGGCAGTGACTTCCTTTGGCAGCACAGTTTCCTTAAATTAGCTGTTATCAGCACATTGCCAAATAAGTTGAAGTCTTGCCTTAACAAGGAATTGAGAAAAGGAGAAGTAAGAAAACAACTTCTGAAAGAAAATCTTTCATCAGGATTTTCTAAGTTGACATTACTTTGAATTGAATCAGATCAAAGTCTTCATTACTTAAGCATTCCAAGTTCTTGTAGCATTATGCAACCGTCTTGGCTAAAACAAAGGAGACTAATCTTGTTTTGTAAATGTCTCACTGCAACACAATCACTTAAAATCATTACATGGTTCAGATTTGCTGCTTTGATTCCCAGCATACAAAAACCAAAATTTACCTCTTCTGTATTTCTTCATCATCTGTTTTTATCTAGGACATCTGCTTTTCTCAGTTCTCACACGCAGGACTATGGAGAATAAATACCAGTATATGAACATACTCCTACCAAAAACATCAACATGCCTCCCTTCTATGGACTCTCCCAATCAGGAAACAATTCCTCATTTTCTTTGACATCTCTTCACTTTCCCATGAACACTTCAAGACAACTGATGGCTCAAGACTTGAGTATAACTTGTCATGTCCACAGGGGCAGAACTAACCTGGCTGTCAGTTCATAACTTACAGCAACTTGTTCTCAGTGATCTGGTTTGTTGTGCAGAGGGGAGTTGAGCTGCTGGGCAGAAACAGGAGCAAATATGGCAAAGGGCTGTAAAAAAGTTTGGCTGAAGACATTCTTTTGCAGGCTCGAGTTGAAATGTTGAATTTGAAAGTCAAGTCACTTAATACTTATTTTTTATCTTGTTTTTAATTAAAAGTTTGCTAATGTTATTATGCTTGTCCTCACATCATGGCAAGTTGTATTCAAAAATAAAGTTCACTATAGGACACAGTGCAGGCTGCCACCTCCAGAGCAAGGGCTGAACCACTAATCTATTTATTTTACTAAAAGCTTCAATTCATCTTAATACTGGACATAAAATTCTCCATCTACAAGCATTTTCACATATAAATATGTCAGCTAATATAACAGCTGCTATTTACCTATTGTCACATTGATTCTGCATATTCCCCCTATATATTTCACTGTCAGTTCAAAATGTATTCCTATAGTCCTTTTTTTCCACAACAGTTTAAACAGAATGACAGAACAAAGTCTGCAATAGATGGACAGATAATAAAGAAAAAAAAATGCTAGCTGTGAATACATTGAAAAATGTCTTAAGGGAAGAGTTAGAAACAAACCAGAACTGAAAATTCAAAGGTCCTAAAAAGCAAAGTGAGTAATATCACATAAAAAGGCCAGCTACTTTCAGAGAAAGGCAAGCATTTCTATAAAATTTTATGCCTCTTATTACTGCATTTCTTTGACACTCTTAATAGAGTGCCTCTGTATTTATGGCACTGAGATACAGCTTCATCAGACTGCACAGCAAAGTCAACAAATACATCTCATACCACTGCAGACACTGATCTGTCTTCTGCAGAAATGTATTTTACTGAGGAGAAAAGTCAATAAAGTCCAACAGTCAAAAGTCTTATGTTCTTTTAATGGCTCCTTGAGGCCATCTCTCATGCTGACATCATCCCTAACAAAAAAAGCCTGTTACGCTTTACACAAGCAGTGTTTCAATTTCAATAGGACACTTATTGCCAGAATTCTAGAAGGAGAGCTGGAGTCTTACAAAGTCATCTGTGCAGTACAAGCCATTTTAGTGTCAAGGAATAAAACAACAGTATAGGATAGGCATGGAAAATATCCCTTATCAGAGGGAACAGCCAAATGAGGAGACAAATGGCAGCAATTGCCAAAATATATGTTTAAAATATGAAATACATTTTTAATCTGGAAGCCATAAAAGTCACCTTCAGTCAAGAACACACCATGGAGACATTACCAGGGATCAAGGGCTATAGGACTGGAGGTCACCATTTCATTCATCTTCACTTTCTTAAAAAAAAAAAAAAACACCCTATGCTAGAAACTAGTAGCAAGGCTATCAAAATGATTGCTACATTCTCCAGTTAGTATTTGAGGCGAATTGTATGCCCTTCTTTCACAAAATGAAATTAACGTTATGAATGCTGGAAGCAATCACATTTTAGAAAACAAAATCCAAACTCATCTGACCACAAATGAATTTATTTTTTTTCAAATCCAAGCCAAACCAATTCCTCTTCAGGGAAATGCTTAAGTTGAGGTTTAACAGTAAACATTGCTCTTAAGAAACTGTCATGAAAATTAATATCAAACTACAGTAATCACTTTGAAAATTTTTGGCTGGTTGATTCTATCCCTCCAGGTCCTTCAGTGAAACAGTTTTCTGCGTGTGACAACTTTTATCTATACCAGCTCAGTGCAAACTGAGGAAAATGAAAGCTTTTTGCCTTGCTAGGAGAATTCTTGACAAACACTGAGCCACAGAAGAGAAGCTGTGCAGCCACTGCCCACACTGCACAACAACGATGAGAATTCCACTTCCAGAGATCTCTATTATTCTATTTCATAATGACTGTTTCAACTGCTGGTATTTTTAGCTGTTCATGTATATAAAACTGTAATTTAAAAAGTGTTCATTTGAAAGCACGTAAGAATTTGAAGTGGAAAAATCTCCAAGTAACAGAGAAAGTGCCTCACCCCTCACAGGCAGACACTCGAGATGTGTGAGAGCATTCACTGCTCCTCGGCAACACGACACTGCCTTCTGCCCGCTGCTCCTGAAATACTTGACTGACTTCCAGCAGAACAGGGTTTCATTTTCCAAGACTGCTTCACAAAGTTAGCAGTGAGGGGAAGTGTGCAGTAAATGAACTCATCCCCCCAGCCCCTTAGATAAAGTTCCTTCAAGTACAAAAGGAATTACCCAACTAAAAAAAATCAACTTTTAGAAACATCAATTTAAAGCAAAACACATAAAAACTTTGAAAATTGAGCTAAAACTATTGCCAGATTGTAAGTTCATGTGCAAACCTTTGGATCCATCTATTATTTTTTCCTATCAAAAATTATGAGCATTGTTAAAACATACATTTGATATTTATTCAATCCACTTACTTTTCCCAAAACCTCATTAGGATAACAGGTACAAAGAGGGCCAATAGCCTCCAATTCGGGTGAACACGAGGCAAATGAAGAGTCAGAGACTGCAAAAAAATCCCAAAGTAATCTAACCCCAAACATCAGAAAACAGTCCCAATGCAAAAATCACTCCCTGGATTTTAGTCAATATATTAATGCAAATAATTTGGCTTTAACAATTTCTTAAAGTCTACAGAGGCTGTGGGGAGATAAGAGAGAAGGGATTTGATGCAGCAAAGAAACTACAGATTTGATATTTACTGAATAGCAAATAAGCCATTGAACCACACACAGCAAACTGGAAGGGCTGATTATACACTGAAAAGAATAGGCCCTGATATGCAATATTTGAACAATATAATAAAAATAGTACAGTATTTAAAGATTCATCTAACTTTAGGATAAATATGGAAGTGATAAGCAAAAAAAAAAAAAAAAAGAAAAAGAAATAAGGGTATGAAAATTTGAGTCAAGCAGGATATTTGCAGTTACATTAAAAAACCCCATATGATAAAGCACTAACAATAGTGGCAGTACAGAGTACTTCTCTTGCCCTGAAAATAATGTTGAGTTAATTACTGTAAGCACAATATGATCAAGAAAATCTATCCTGAGATCATCAGAGGCACAGAAATCCATCTGTATTTCTAACAGAAGTAAAACTCCCTGGCCACTATAAAGAAAGAATGAGAAATGTGAAAAGTCTCACCTCAACCTATATTTGAAAATAAAAATATTTTAGTTTGCATTTCTTGTGATAGTATGCAACAAACAAGAATTTTTTATTTAAAACAGCGCCTACAGCGAAGCAAGAAACAACTGCTGTAACTGTGACAAGAAATACTGAGTAACAGAAATGGAGAGTACTGCATTTCACTGGTACAGAGTAAGACAGCAAGAGTGGCAGGATCATAAGCTGCCATAAACTGACAAAAAACTTTGGTAATCAGTTTGCCACCGGAGTTTGACATTGCCTTTAAAAATGAATATCAACATTACACTCAAAATGACTCTTCTGCACAACATGCAATTTTATGATGTTATTTAATGTAGTCACAGAACTTCAAATCATCTGGCATGGAAATAAGATACAAAGGCATATGAAAAACCTGTTTCAATGAATTCACTTACATGCCATACAAAACTTGAAATGAAATTTAAAAAAGTCCTCCACATCAGATGGATGTCTTATAATTTCTTTTTAGCTCCTCTCTTCATGGAGCACAAATGCTTTCCAGCTTTAAAATGACATGCTTTTGCCTGAGAAGTAAAACAATACAGCAAACAAGTTCTTCTCTAAATGCCTCTGACATAAGGATGTTGTGGGGCACACAGGAAGGAAGCACAAGGTGCCACATGAACTAGAGAAAGCAAGATACAAAGAGTTGGGAAATGCAGTGATAGGAGGATTTCTTTAGGGTCCAGATCAGAATAGAAATAGAACAGGCAAATCTAAAAAGCATACTGTAAATATGAACACACTTTCTTCTGATATGATTAAAAACCAGACACTAGTGCTCAGCAGACTGAGACACCTCCAGCTGAGGAAAACAGAAGTACAAAGTGCTTCTCCAAGGGTGAAGTGGCAGGCAGCCCACAGCCTGGAGAACAGAAATCTCAGGGCTCTGCTCAGGTCTTTGTGTTTGTTTGTTTGCTTTTGCTATCCCTAACAATTGTCAGGTACCAGACACATTTCTCCTTCCTATACTGAGAGAGCCCTAGGGACATGTGCTGCAGACATTCACCAGGAGAGGAAACCCCATCCCCAAAACAGAAGGAACTGCACCTCATTTGAGTTATCCCAGAATCCCCTCATACAGCTTGCAATGCATGCTTCTAAAAACCCTTCTATTTATATCATTTTCAGCATGGTTAAGAAATGAAAAGAACTGTATCATATGGCAAGAATACAGCCAAAGTTAGTTAAAAAAAAAAATCACATTTCAGTCTGAAAATCAAATTAGACAGAAACAATTACAGTCATTATTAAAACTGTTAAAAAGTTTTTCTTCTATTTATACACTGCAAATCTGGCAGCACTGGAACAACTGCATTATTAATGAAAATCTGTAGTTTTACCTTTTGTTTTATGCATCCAAAGAAGAAAAATGTGTTTTAAGTGAAAGGAATATGAACTGAATAGTATTTAATTTTATCTATATGTGGAAAGCTACTTAAGCAGTCTGGTTTCAAACTGATAACATGTTTTTCAAATGGAATTTCCACACTTATTTCTTAACCACTACAGGGCAATACAAGGGCTGTGAACAGAAACTGCAGTGCAATGATGCTGATAAAAGAACCTAACAGATGCATTTCTCACTTTACTGTATTTGTGAAAACAGAGATGACAGATGTTTAAAATATCACATCTGTATTACTCAGTTACATAATTCACAGCCAAATCACGAGCACTAGAAATGTGTGTGTGTGATTTCCTTCATCATGCTCAGAAGGACAACACCAGTTCTGAGCTAATCACCAGTGAAAGTTTGAGAACTCTTACCAACAGTGAAGCTCCTGGGATTTCCACACTAACTTTTAATGGCAATTATAACAATCTTCTGACATACAGCCATCCCTGAATGATGTGACACAATTTGCACCCAGCAGGACAGAGCCATGAATATTTAACATCTGAGTATTTGCAGTAAGTTTACAGCTCCATTGGATGACTGCTGTTTTAGCATAGATGGGTTACAAAGATAATTTTCTACCTTGCTAAGCACAAATCTCTCCAGTCCTTTGCAAGCCAGCAGAATGAAAGGAAATAGCAGATATTTTATGGCTCACAACCACATTCAGTCGTGGCCCTCTACAAAAACATTTATTCCATAGCTGAGCTTGGGACCAGTGTAATGACAAGCTCCTAATTATCCTGATTGTCCTGCTATTATTGTGCTCAATGACTCTCAGTCCCTGAGAACAGTGCGACTGACACCAGCTCGAAGACCAGTAGAAGCCTTGGTCTATGACTGAACTAAAGGGTAATATATGTGACATAAGTAATAGCAATCATGAGTTAAGCATGTTCAAATTATTACTTGTCTCATCAGCATCCTAAAATTAATCTTCTGATTTGATTTAAAAGGTATTTCCTATCAAATGAGAAGACTGGAGCTGGTGACAAGAGGTGTTTGAGACAGGCAAGATTAACTAGAAAAGAAGAAAGTGTTAAGACATGGAAGTTAGGATAAAGGAGATGAAAAAAATGTGGGCAGAAGGGACAGAACTGAGATGACAAACATTGCTGGGAACAAGACACACGGCATGAACACAGGGAGGAACCTGAGTAGAACATAATCACCTGGTGAGCATAATCACCTCCAGAACACCCAAACACAGAACCTACGATCTGATGAAACCATCAGCTCTGCCCTCAAACATCTGTACAACCTGGAAGTACAGCATCCCCCCCTACAAACAGGCTCCAGGCAATGACAACCTCCTGCTATCTTGCTGGCTCACCTAAGAGGAACGTAAAGGTTTGAACTGTCCTGAGGAGTCACACAGATGCCAGCTTTATTCCACTTGACCATCCTAGAGAATTCAGACTGCATCTCTGATGCAATTTAGAATTCAGCATCAGGAAAGCAACCTGGAAAACATACTGACATTTTGGAAAGAGAAAACTCTGTTAAAAACTTAGATAACATGGCTCAATCAAGCACAAGGATGATGAAGTCTATCATCAGAGGTGCCCACAGAACTTTAATTGCTCATTTCCTGTGCATATCTACTATCCCCATGTCTTTACTTAAAAACCACATACCACTTTTCATTCTTCTTCCAATTTTTTTCTGTTCAAATCGACTTTTTCAGACAAGATGAAATTACTGTAAGAATCAGGACTGATCACAGTCAAAGTCTTATAAAAGAGTGTTGTTGAAAAACCATGAGGGGAAAAAACCCATGGAATTACACAAAGAAAAAGGGATGGTTAACCTGAAAGCAGTGAACACTGCTTTGGAAAAATAGATTGCATACTGTCAGTGCCATATATTTCCTTCATACTACTAAGCAAATTTTCTAAACTAATCTTTCAAAAATAATTAATCACATTTTTTCTAGTTGTTGGGCTTGATTCCCAGTATTTCTAAGGAGTCACCAAGGTTTCTGAACTTATTAAAAGCTACACTTAAAAATAATGCCTGTAAGTTCAGTCACTAAGTATTTAAAATTTTGGTACTCCAAATCAACAGATGCTTTCAAACTTTGTACCATTCCAAGCTTCATACATGTAATAAAATGCAGTAACATTACCATGCTTCACTGCACAGAGATTACATGAAAAATAGTGTTTGAAAACTTTTCAATAGTCTGGAGCACTACCCAAAAGCCCAAGGCAACAATAACACGTTTCTGTATTCAAAGCTAAGTTTCAACAGTAAGCTGAATAAAGAGACTAAAATTCACATGGGTCACTGAACAATGTGGGGGTGGTGGGTGGAACTGAATAGATGCTCCCTAATCCTCCTGCCCTCTGCACAGAGCACATCATGGTTACAAACCATATGTTCCAGCAGCCAACACCTGGGCTGCACAGCAAGTTGGGGGGTTTCAGTATATTCTCCTTTTGGAGTGCCTGAAGCTCACTGGGAGAAGGCTAAGAGTGTAAATACTTTAACTTTCAAATCAGTAACATTATCAGCTAGAAGAGAACAAAGACTCCTCACTCCAGACAGACACGTGGGCTGTCAGTGGAAGCAGCAGTCTGTAGTGTGGAATTGTAAGTGAGGCTGAAGCCAAGGACTGTTGGGACAGTTTTGGGGACTTGAAGCTGGAACATTAAACCCTCTTCCTGCACATATACAGAAGCACTAACTTAGGCACAACAGTCCTGTAAAGAAAAGCCCACAATGTTGTACCCCTTCTCTAAGGTAAGTATCTGTAATTCAGGGAATTAAAGCAATACTCTTAACTCTGATGCACTGATAAATCAAACCACATGACATTTCTAACATGAATGGATTTCCACCCCTCCACTTCGGAGAGGGGGCCACAGCAGATGAAGAAGCACCCTGCACAGCCCATGGCTTCAGAGGAATACACAACTGCAATTCATTCAAGCTGTTTGGCCAACATCAGAAACCATGAGATCCAAGCCTGATTAGTTATTACAGAGAGAAGAATCCTTGAATTGAGTTATAGCCTTTCTGTTAGCTACCATGTAATTTTATTTTTAACACATGCTACATAATTTGCAGTGTTTGTTGTAACTAATTCTTTACTGCTGGTTCTTCTGCTGAACAAACTAATTACATCTTCTGCATTCTAAACTTGAACCATCAGTATAAAACAATGTATTTTGCCAAGCTGATGCACAAGAGCCAAACCTATCAGCAGTAAAGTTCCACTCAATGAAATTCAACTCTATAAGCCATATTGTAGAATAAAAAATTATTACGCTCATTGAGTCAAAGGGCAGCAGAGTGTTTGACAGAAAATGATTAGCAAATTTACAGGAGGTCAGTGGTAAAAGGTTACAAAACAGAGCTAAGGTGTGGTTTCATAACTGGTGCGAGTCAATTTAAGCTTACACATGTGCAAAACAGATCCTCACTCCCGTGATCCATGCAGTGCTTCCATCCTTTCCTTTTGCTGCCATTCAGATGCACGTGAAACCCTGTGAGCTGTCCCAGGATGTGATACACGTAGCTGTTGGCTGGATTTTCAGTCAGATGAAGGCACTGGGATTGCTGGTGTTGACTGTGTAGCAGGAGATGAAGACGTAACTTCTTCCCATTTTGGCATCAGCACAGAACTTGGATCACCTTAGGCTGTGTATTTATGATGGCCTTCTGGGAGTATTTAGCCAGGATAAATTTTCTACCTCCAAACACAGGTACAACCACAGGAGAACACAGCTGGAAACATTGTGAAAGAAACACAGACAAATTCTTTTTTCCCTACATTCTAATTTGTACTTCATGTGACTAGAGGGCTCAATATAGTCAACTATGAATCCCTACCCTCTTTAATTTTATGTAGCTACAGTTACCTCCAAAAATATAACCACAAGGGCATATGCAGTCAGGACAGTATTAAAAAAATTAAATCTGATCATGATGGAGTCAAGGAAGGGGAAGACTAGGGAAGTAACTAGAAACACATGCAATAGCACTGAACACCACTTACAAGAACTCACTGGTAGTAAAATTTAATGGTAGGACTTAATTGTTTGTTTTAAGAGATAAACTCACTGAACAAAGGCATTCTGAATATCACATATTACTTTTATTGCCACAAGGATTAGAAGCTACAAGCTCAGATTGCATTTTCCCAGTTGCCATAAAACGTGAGGCAAAAAGACTTCCTGTGTGCAAAGAGCAGTTGAGCATTACCGCAGTCCTCAGGTCTCCATCCAAACCCATCACATCCAAAAAAAAAAGCCAGAGAACTGACTCAATTTAGCAATTTACCAAAGCACCACTCTCACACAACTCCATTAGGTCAAGAATTGCCAGTATTTATACACAGACCACATGAGAAATAACAGAAACATGACAAGAACAAAACCAAAAGGGAGCAATAATCAAATTAAACAAGGACTGACACAAGTAGGAGCTAAGATCAAAAAATGCAGCTGAATGGAACAAGCTGGATTACTGTCCAAAGTCAGGGGAAGGGTTGTGATCCTCTCTCCTTCCCACTCCTGCAGCTACTAGAACTTCTGGACAGGGCATTTCTCTTTGGGTTTTGGTAAGGGTAGAGACAAGGACACAAATACAATCACAAGAATCTGAATGACCCTACTGACATATTAGGTTTTGGGTTTTAATATTAAAATTGTAGATGATCTAAGTATTAAAACTCTAAACTCCAGTGGCAAATAGTCTGAGATTTGAACAAACAATAATCCCAAATTCCTTCCAAGTTACCTTAAAGATAACAATGAATTTACATTCAAAATACAGTAACCCAAAAAGATTTAAAAAAAATACTTTTAGGCTGGTTTTGACTGTGCCATTGTGGCTTTAAGAACAAATGTTTGGCTGACAGGGCCAGTGCTGTCTGAGCCATGCTGTGCTTCTCAAGCCATTTTACATTTCATTAGGCAGTATCAACTGAACTTCTAGCAGGAATGAAAAACACCAGTGAGACCCTTTAGTGCAGAACACTCACATACTCACTGCAGCCCTTCTAGATGCATGCAAGCACTTGGCATATAGAAAATTTACTGACACTATGGCCAGATTTTACCATTTCTATTGAGAATTAGTAAGAATAAAACTCCAGAGATGCCTTACTGGCAAAGCCATTGAAAAGGCACAGCAGACCATTTTATTCTTCCTGTTCAGAGTCCTTCTATCCTTTTTTACTACTAATATATTCCAGAAACGAGACATAGTGAGCTGCATGTAATTATCTTACTCAATTTCCATACAACAGACATTTCTTTTATTGCATAAACCCACATATTCCCATCTTCTCCTTTAAAAATTGAGACAGTGAGTGGTTTAAGTAATTACAGCTGTCATGGAGGGTTTGACAAATAACTTTTCTGCTCAATGTATGCTTTAGGCCACTGGGAAAGCTGTCAAATAATGACATCAGAATCTACATTAATGCTGGCAAAATGCAACTGTGCTTCTTTTCACATTTAACTCAGGTGGTTTATAGCCCCTCTTTTCCCTATTCCGTGGTCAAGAACATGAGTGGAATGAACAAATGTGCTGTAACTCAGATAAAATGGGGAGAGATAATGAACATCAAATGAAAGTATGAAAGAAAACAAAAATAAAAAGTATGAAAGCATATCCTTCATTTGGTAATGAAGAAGCTTGCTCATTCTTCATCATCAATGAGCTTTGTAAACCTGCTCACTTCCTAAAAGTCCAATTAAGATGTAAGGGAGGAACACAAAGGAATGAGATACTCTTTCAGTACCTAAGTTATTATAGTTATTACTACTCTGCATTTCTTGCACATCCCTCACATATGAGAACATGAGACGGGTGACTGCATCACACACTGCAGAGCTGCCTTCCTGCTAATCCATGCCAAAGCTGTCCAGACTATTCCATCTTCAGCTGGATTTTAAAGGTGATCTTAACTCCAGTCAAAGTACAAAACAACTAGAAACTCACTACTGCTTTACTGCCTGCTGAAGTTATATGCTCAGTTCTGAGAGTAACCTTGAGCATTGATCTTGGTTTAAAAAGTCACACGTGGGTTTCCATCATCTGGAGGACAGCAGTGCCCAGAAGCAGCCAAGGCTCTCACAGGACTAGAAAATCCACTTTTCAGTGACAAGTTTATGGACTGAAGAAAATTATTAATGAGGAACTTAATTTTTCCACCTACAAGAAATACTGTATTATAAAGTTAAAAAATAAAGTGCAGCAAACATGACCTGGTTTTGCTGCTCTGGTGACAGTTTAGGGAGTGGTTAAGAATGGTACCTAGAAGCTATTACAGCTTGAGCATCAGGGTTAGTATTAGTCAAATCTGAACCCACACATGGTCCAAAAAAAATGTGATCTTCCCATTGATTTAACATCTGGAAATGCACCTTATGGCTGACATCACCCACCATCAACCTCAAAATCCGCACAGAGCACCCAGCTGAACTTGATCAAACCTCTGATCTCTGACACCCTGTTGCTGCTGACCCCTGCGTTCAGAGCAGCTTCCAGGCAAGGCCAGGGGCTCTGTCGGGGCTGGGGGCACCGAGATCCTGCTTTCTCGGCAGGGTAGTTACCTTAATGACGGATGTGATTCACTCCCACCTCGTAAGCATCCATGCGGTTCCACTGACATGCAGTTACTTTCATTGCTACAACAATGGGAATGAGCTGCATCAGTCCGTGACTCACACCAGAGGTGTCTACTCAGCCACATGAGGAGGAAGGTTTGCACATCGTTGTTTCACCTTCAGTTTTGTTACTAATTTGTACTTTGGGAGCAATTCCAGTCATTTTTATGAAACACAGAGACGCAGCACCTCATGTGCTTGGAGTCTGTGGCACAGCATGTAGGAAGGCTCTTGGGAGTCTTCCAAGTGTGGGGTGTTGTTTAAAGTGTTGACTTTCAGTGTTTATAACACCTAACACACAAATACATTGTAACATTATTTGCCACTAGTCCCATACAAAAGAATTTTAAGTCTCCTCCCATTAACAGAATTCTGCTCAGAGTTACTAAAAACAAAAACAAGTCACAGAACAGACCATGCTAAAAAAAAAAGCACAAAATGAAGTTATTCACAGCAGCCTTCAAAACAGAGAATTTAAACAGAACGTGTCCCCACACACACTCAATAAACTTTGTTTTTTACAACTTAAGAACGGTTCTAGCTTTTTTCTGAGGTTCATTGTGATGATAAATGCACAAAAGTGTATGCCATGCACTGCTGCTTATTAGCATTTAATGCTTCTTGAACAACCACAATGCAAATATTCATCACAATAGATGGGAACCTTGGTGGGAACAAGAATTCCCACAAATTGTTTAAGAGTACAGTAAATGAATAGTGTTATAAACAAAAAGCCCAAACCCCTCACAAACGTGTATGCTGCCTTTGCTTACAGACTAATCCACTACACAGTCATTGTGCAACTGCACTTGTACAAAAGAAACAAAAAACACCCCAAAATTTTATGTTCCAACAAGAAGTGTTTTCTATGTGTAGATGTGTTCAAGACAAGCAAACCAGTGTCGCCTCAAGGTCTGCTTGACTTTTCATGAGAGTTCCTTTTGTCAGTGACAGATTTTTGCATAAGTAGGATGTGACAGGACAGAGTATGAAGGCAAGACAATTTTAAAGAATCTTCCATTTTGAATTACTTAACGACAGTGCAACCAGCACACTTACAAACAAACATGACAACTTGAAAAAAAGTGATATTGGAAGCTTACTTCTAAGCTTTTAAGCTACAATAACACTAAAGAAGATTTCAAAGCTTCAGATGGCATGCTGACACCTTTTAAAGTTACTTTGACTTCACTTATACAACTGCACAATCAAAATAAACTAAATCTGATCTACATCATGCATTAAGAAGATTTCTACATCTGCACAAACTCTCATTTCCCAAGTCTCACCTCTCTAGTTAGTACAGTAATATGCAAACACAGATGTGTTTCCACTTGTGATCACGGTACTTACAGTCAAAGCATACATTTTTAAGTCTATTCTCATGAATACATTTAAGGAATAGAGAGGACAAAAGCCCTAAGGCTTACTGTACCTTGTAAAGTAACTAACAATCTTTAATATCCTTAAATCCATGTTATACAGGAGAAAAAAAGAAAAGGCTGTGAATATATTAATGGTATCTTTCATATCTTCTTATGGCTGTTTAAAGTTACAATAAAAGAAACATGAGAGCTTACAGAGCTTATAAAAACCAGTTTCTTTAGCATACACACACCTGACAGCCCTTCTTGGAAAGTTGGTTTCCCGTGTCAGCAGGACAAGATGAGAGATTGTGAGGGTGCACACGTATGTGTATATACACACATTCACGTACAGATGTATCAGAGTAAGAAGAACACTAGCTAAAACTACAGCAGCGAGCAGCAATACTGAGGAAAACCTCACAACGCCCTTTAAAACAGTTCCCCATAAGGGAAACGTTTTACAGCAGAGATGATAAAGAAAAAAACCCCTACAAATGGGAGAGATCTCATCAGACAGGCAAAGGAAGAACCCTGCCACAGCTCCTCCATCCTGCCTCGAGAGCCGAGGAGAGGAAGAGCGGAGAGCGAAGGGAGGAGGCGAAACCAGCTTCAATTTAACGAAGAGACAGCAAATTGATCACCTCAGACTCAGTGCTGAGCGAGGGGCTGCTAGGGCAGCCAGGATGCCCAGACCCCCCGAGAGCCCCCGCTCCCATTCCCCGCTGCCTCGCCCCCCTCACGCCCGGTCCCTCACCAGCCTGGGTGGTGTCGCTGAGATCGTGGTTGGCGGCGCTGGCCCGCGGATAGTCCCGGAGCTTCCTGCCGCTCAAACTGAGGGTCCCGCTGACCGCCGCTTCTTCCAGGGCTCGGTCCAAGGAGCGGCTCCAGGAGCCGGGAGCCGAGGGACCAGGCGGAGCGGGACAAGCCGCGGGCATCGCGGCAGAGCCGCCCTCCGGCGCCGCCATTTCCCCGCCACAGCCCGGCCGGACGGCGCATGCCAGAGCGCGCGGCAGGGGCGCATGCGCGGCCGCCGCCCGGCGGCCCCGGGACCGCGCGGACACCGCGTCCGTCCGTCCGTCCGGGCCGGGCCAGCCTCGCCGCGGGGCCGGATCTTCCCGCCCGCCTCGGCTCGGCTCGGCCGGCGCGCAAGGGGATCCCCGCCCCGGACACGCCTGGACACCTGCTGGAACTGTTAAAAGTTACAGTTTTCCCGCCAACGGTGGTATGTCACAGGATGGTTTCTGGGTGAGCATCGCTCACAGCTGCTGGGTGTCGGGCCCGTTCCAGCAGCAAACAGGGCAGAGCGCACAGATCTCCGCTAAGGGGGAAATCCAACAACTGCTTCACGCTTTTTAACTTAAGGATTGATTACATTAGAAGGCCACACCCTTTGCTACATCTTAGTAAATGCCATCTTGCCCTGATGCTTCCACTGAACCCACCTGATGGATGCTGCAGCCAGCACACGTGAGCTGATAATGAAGAACGAATACTGTCAATAATCAAGTAGCAAGACAACCACAATATTTAACACCTTGTCAAATACATTTACACTGACCATTAAGAGCATTTCCAGCGCTTTGTGCCTCCTGCTGGCACAGCACTCCCACACGGGCAGGAAGCAGCACAAGGTGTTGATGACAGCGATTCTCGCTATCAAGATATGTCACAGCAACAATCGGTGCCTGCGCTGACACGTCTGCTGCTCTCACCACACCGAGTCACTGAATTAGGAAGTGCTACTGAAATATTAATTAGCAGCTGACACATTCAAATGCAAGTGAGCCTCCACAGTGCCACTCCAAGAAGTGCTCTCTTGTCAGAGTATTAAGCTGGGCAAGGAGTGTGAACCCTCTCTTTTAAGTTAGGTTGCTTTCTGCCGTGTTTTTCAAAATGTTTAATAAGAATTTGATCAATAAGAACCCCTTGCAGGCCATCAGAAAATTCACATCACCAGTATATTGCCCAGGTGGTTATAACAGGACCAAGACAATATGAAACCTGTAACTTTTTATTAAAAAAAAATTAACAGCTTCAGAATAGATCAAATGTAATAACTTCTCCAAAAAATACCAAAAAGTACAGTGTAAAGCATCTTCTCATTAAATACAAACTAGCACTTTTGATGCACTGCATCAATGTTTTGCATCTAGGCTGATGCAAAAGAATTTTTTTGTTGCATCCTGGCACATGGAAAACGTATACACTGAAACAGGATGACTGACTACTCTTTACCTACTCAAATTCTAACAGTGGGACATTTATTTAAAAAAAAAAATCCTACTAGTAATTGAGAAAGAAACCTTAACACCATTACATTTAGTTTGCCTCTGCTAAGGTGTATATTTTTCAACATTAAAAATAAGGGTTTAAGTCCTATTTAGCATCAGAGTGCACTCTGACTTCAAAACAATACCAAAAAACCAAAAAAGCCCTTCTGCTGTCAAGTGCTCTTCAAGGTTAAGTTGCCAGTATATGCTAGTTAACTCGGAATTTGAAATAAAAATGCAAGGAAACCAACTCTGTCAAATATAAATTCTTCAAGAATATGAAAATGAGTTAAACCTGCTTCAAACACCATAAACATTCCTGGATGCAGCAAGCCAGCCACTCTTGCACCTGACTGTACCTAACCCTCCTCACCAAAGAGCAGTGCCAAGATCATCAATGCCTGGTCTGGAAGCAATTCTGAAGAGGTGCCTCAGTTTCAGGGATTACATAAATATAGATTGAGGATGCCCCAGTTGTTACTGTCCTGCAGATTCTGATGTAGCAGGTGGCTACATGTTCCTGCCTAATGCCTTACACATGCTGGCAAAGTGAGGGTTTTCCTCCAGAAGTGTTCCTCAGTTTCAAACAATTTCCAGATGTCTGACCACTTTGGATCAGCTTCACATCTTGCCTCTCTTTGGTATAAAAAAAACAAGTGCCACAAGATTGCTTGCCTCCAGCTATTTTTAAGAGTTAGAGAAAACCCTCTAGGGGCAAGGCATGCAGGATGAGAATCCTGTATCTGGGAGGGCAAGAAACTCTACCATACTGCTGACTTCCTTCTGAAGGAAGGCTGTATTTTTTCCTATCATATTATTCCAAAACATGAAGTTATTGCATTAAGTTTCTGAAAAACCTTTCAAAAAAGAAATAAAAAGTTTCAGAAGAAAAAGAGACTGATCAACTCCATTTACAGAGGAGGATGATGAAGCTGAGCTATTTGGAATATAAAGGACTCTCACACTGCCTGTGCAGTATTCCTCCAATATGGTATATGATCTGGACCACTTTTAAGGATAAGAGTAGAATAGTCTCCATCCCAGTTACAAGTTTTGGGTCTCAGCTAACAGCTTTATTTGTGAATGTGAGGATGCAAAACAGTTTTCAAGAAAAGAAAAAAAATGGAACTTTTTAAAAGCACAAAGAAGTACAGAACCAATGCTCCCATGAAAAATGCCGCTACATCGCTACCAAAGTATCCACGGACTGAGGCTCTGTGCTAAACTGGTCTCTGAAAGAGAGCTCAAAGGCAGTCCCTAAAAAAACCCTAAAATGGGGTTTGTAATTAAACACTTAAACAATCTTTACCATAACAGAGGGGTCAAAGAACTCAGCTGGGCAACAGAATCTTTTTCAACCAGGTGATGGTGCCGCTACATCAGATCAATTTCCGCTTTTTCTCCCTCAGGGCATGAAGTCTTTTACCATTCCAAGTAAAAGTAATAAAGAGAGATAGCTCTGCCACCATCTTAGCAAGATGTCTGGAGAATTCTAGTGACATATGCTGTATTCTTCTGCCCACTTTCATTTCAGGGGCTTAGATAGGTGGGCTCAGTGCCCAAGTTCATCTGCGAGGTTAGCCCACTGTTACAAAACGGCTTCCTTTGTTCTGAGACAGTGCTGTCCTCTGCTCCTTCAGGATCCCAAAGCGCTCGTTCAACGTCATCCCTGTCTGAAAAAGAAAGTAATTTAACCAAAACTTTAAAGGTGTTGGATTAATTCAAAGTAATGGAGACAGAACAGTTTTTTCTTCAGTCTGTATCATCACTTGACTCCTTAGCTGCCTCACTTGGATTTTTTGTCACTTCCCACACCGTTTAGAAGTCAGATTGGATTACACATCAAGAGCTTGCATTTTCAGAATTCATTAAGAACACATGGTATATAATGTCAATACTCAAAGTCTACCCAAAATATTCTAAGTTAAACTGAGGACAAACAGACTGACAACCAGAATTTCCAGTACACATTTCCCCACATAGATTCTCTGCAACTTCAACAAATGCAACATTTTCACCATTTTAATGCAGGTTGCTTTCCAGTTCACTCAGCTAAGGCAGCAACCTGGAGCCTAATCCAGAAGTTCAATTGATTTTACACTACAGTAGTAGACTTTCTGACATAGTTCTTATTCCTGGATGGAACAAATGCAGATCAGTGCCTTGACTCCATGCCGATTTCTACAACTGGCACTAAGGAGCTGATTACAAGAACAGCGTCTAACTCTGTCACCCTGTAAGAATTCCTTCAGTGACAGCATTAGGACTGCTGCACCAAATCACCTGTCTTCATGAAACTTGTGAAAAATTGCTCATCTTTCAAGCCTTTACATGCTCACGTTTAATTTTTTTTTTCCTAGACGGACAGCAAAAGTTGCCTTATAAATTTGGCTGCCAGGGTTCCAGGCAGGTCACACAGCTGAAGCAGCTCATCCCTGAATTATTCACAGTTGGTGATGCAAGCACAGCAGGAGCACCAGAAGCCTTTTAGAAATATTCAACATTTTAAATCTATTTAAATCATGTGGGCATGCAAGGCACGAACTAGAAGAACAGGAACAGTGAGTTTAGCTACTTGCTTGAAGTTTCATGGCGAGTTAGCGGAAAGACTGGAAGTGGAAACAAGAAGTAGTCACTAGTTCTCCCTTTCTGTCACTTGGGAGTCTAGGAGCAAAGTGTCTCACTGGCTTTTATTGGTCTCGAAACTACTTCCACAGTTATGAGAGGAAAATTGCATTTACCTGTTTTCCAACACTATTTATATCAAACTGCAATGGAACCCCTTTTGGAATCTTCTTCTCTTCAGACTGGTCCCTCTTCATCAGAAACGGTGGCACAGGACTACGAGTTAATCGTAATTTCTGGGAACTGTGAAAGAAGAATGTTAAAAAGGACATGATGAACATGTGTTTTATGCAAGAAAGCCTTAATGCTGATAGAGGTATGAATTTTTCATCAAATCATTTGACCAGGCTGGCTGAAAAGCTGGAGGGCAAAAATTCAAGAAGGCAAGTCAGGCAAAACTAAAAAAGGGACCATTTGTTATGGTTATCAGACACAAAGAGTCCCAGCAGGAAACCAACTTATTTTTCATCTGCAATTTTATTAACAGACTTGTAATTTGTGGTTAATTTATCATATAAGTACAAAAAATAAAAATTGGTACAGTCTTCCTTATTGATAAAACGCTACCAAGAAAATGCTAACCAAGACATTTTTAAAATATACCACCTATAAACAACAGTACCACCAACTTCCCAAACACAAATACAGCAATGCTCTCTTTAAGGACAAGTCCAGCAGTATTTTTATGAATCAGGGAGTAACTGTTACCATCACTCATCAAGTAGGTGCTCATTCATTTCCACTCAGAGGTGAAGAACAGCTGTGACATGGCCTGATTTGGAAGGACAAAGTGAAAATCTACCAGCCCATCACTCACCCACTCTATACATCACATCAAGCTCCTAACTGGGAGCTGACATTGTGAGATCCAGCTGTGATATCATTCAAACACTGCTCAGAAACACTCAGAAAGGGGCCAGACTTAAAAGCCTTCACAAGAAGCTATGACTTTGAGATCACCCAAAACATTACCTGCAAGGAATGCATTATATGGTTCAAAGCAGCAATTTCATTTATGTTCAGAACATTTCAGAACTTAATTGAAAACTCACACTGGGCTTGTGATTGCTCCTGGGTTGTCAATGGACACGGTTAGGATCCCTCCACTTGTGGTAGAAGTTCGCCATCTAGTTTGAAAACACAAAATCACAAAAATTGTGCAGAGATTTCAGTCAGGGTATCTTTAAAGGTATGTTCAAGATACTGGCCACCAAAGAACGTGCAAGCTTTTGGAACGTTGGCCAGTACACAGATCACATGCTATTGACACTTGGCTATCCATTCTTGCACCTTTTACATGACCTACACCTATTCAGGAGAGCACTGAATCACATGCTGTTGAGGTGCACCAGAACTACAGCACTGACTCAAGAGCTCACTTCTTTAAAACATTCAGTTTTCTTGCCACACATGGGGCCAAACTGGCCCACACAGCAAATTCAAGAGCTGATAGACTGCATTGTGGCACCTGCTGCTTTCCTCAGCCTTTTGTGTTCCCAAGAAACACCCTGCAAAGATCCCAGCAGGCACAGAATGGTATGGGAAGAGTATATGGGGGAAGAGCCCAGTGGCCTCCTTGGGCTCTGCCTTTTTCATTTCTAAACTGCTTTATTTAATATGCATATTAAATAAAAGGAAAATTACAACAAGAGCTCAAGATAACACTGACATTTGAATGTTTCTGCTAGTCTATGCAGTATTCAAGAGGACTAGAGATTAGCCTGATCCTCTTACCATCTTCCCCCTCATTCCTGCAAATGTCTTATGCAAACCAACTCCTCCTGGTTAAATTAGAAGATAATTTAGGAAATAACTGAGAATAGGGGGAGGATCACTGTCACTGTAGTTGATATGCCTAGAGGGGAAAAAAAACCACCCCCCTTCTATTATCATATCCAGGAAGTCTGAGCTAAAATGAGAATCCTACATGCTACAAAGCTGAAGATTTCCAAATTAGATACTTACTGGCGAGTTCTCTTTCCTGTCTGATTATCAAGATCATCTGTTGACTGCACTTGGGCCTGCACCTGAAAACACACCAGTACAGACACCAGATTTGAATATTGTTTCAATTCCTATTGTAGCAGCTGGAAATACAGAAGTTCAAAAACAGAAGTTTAAAGTTGTTTGTACACTCTGCACAAACAGATTTGTAGTTTCAGAGAGACTTCAAAGATAAGAGTCCTATTAATTTCATAAGACATTGCAAAGAAATTACTTTAAGAACACAAAATGAGTTAAATAAAACTGCCAATAGAGTAGTGGCAACATTTTGGAGGACTATGTCAGCGTAAGACACGTCAAAATGTTACTACACTAGCAAGAAAAGTCTGTCTAGTTCCTGATCCTGTCTGTAATTTTGCAAACCATCTGGAAGGAAGTCAACAGCTACTTACAGCCACAATGATGGCAGATGTAGAATGAGGGCACAAATAAAAACCAAACCCACCACTTTTCATTCACTGTGCACTCTCTAATCTCTCCATCCTACTAAAAATAACTAAAAAATCCTTAAGTAACTAAAATAACTGAAATAAATAACCCCAAAATAACTAAAAAAGCAAACCAAACCATAATCAGATTATAAAATGTGTTTCTGCTCTATTATTCACCTGAAAGCAACTTCTAAAAGCTGGACAAAGCTTTCTAACATTAACTTTTGAAAGGAAAAATTAATACCTTGCAACTACCCTCAAACACTGACAAGTTCCATGCCCCTCAGAACTGCTTCATTACATTGGAATGTGAAGCAAGACTCAATGGATTACAGTAACTGAAGAGAACAAGTGCACTTCCCTAAAAGAACCTGTGGCTAATTCACAGTTTCTGGAAACCTGAGGTTTCTACTCAGATCTGACATTTGAAGTTGATTCAATAATATCAGTGTTTCAGGTTAGCTTAGAATCTATAGCCCAACTGCCTTGTTCTTTTCAAAATTTGTATTTACCTTCAGGCCCCTTCTAAACAGGAAAGTTGCTTGACGAGTATCTTTCTGCTGATTTAGTTTGTTTCCAATTCTGACAAACGTAGATGGCATGTTATTCCTGTAAGATTTATTAAAAATATAGTTATAAGAGGCTCCACAAGGAACATCTTAGAGACACTACTATGAGAGTCAAAAAAGTGTCCAAAACATCCATAAGTGTCCAAAACATCTGTAGTGCTGCCTCTCTTTGTGGCTGAATGCTTCAGCTGGGATAAGCTCCCCACTGACTAGGAATGAAACACATTATTCATAAATGGGGAAATCACTGTTGGTACATAGAAACCAAATGTTCATACATCACAGGACAATATGGTCATTAATTCTGCTTTTCACTTTGATCAGTATCCTCCAGCACGTTAAAAGTTGGTTAGATGGAAAAAAAAATTAAAATCAGTATGTATAAAGAAAGTTTGTTTACAGTTTTCATGGTATAGTCACAGAGTGAAACCTTTTATCATGGAGACCATTTTGGTTGCAGTTTATAACACATGTTAATTCCAGCACAAATAAAACATGCAATGGCTTTCCTGAAGCTGCAGATGGCACCAGCTTCCACAAAGGCATTTAGAAAGTTCACTAAACCATGGCTAAAACACTTCTGAGCCATCAAAATCCACAGCGGTCATTTCCATACAGAATCATAAACCACAGAATGCTTTGGGCTGGAAGGAACCTCAAAGAACCCGAGATTCAACCCCCCTGTCATGGGCAGGGGCACCTTCCACAAGATCAGGCTGCTCAAATGTAGGCTGCCTGTGATTTAACTGAAGGCAAAATACCAGATGCTCAAAAATAGAGGCACTCCTGAGTGCTCTACATCATAACAAACATATGGCTTTGTCTTGAGACCATGTTTGTCAATTATTGGATTCCAGATTTGTACAACTTCACACACAAGGTGGTTTTGACCATATTGCTACTGCCAGTACCTACTGTCTCTCTTAGCCTCAGTCCTGTCAAACAAGATTCACTGTGGCAAGTTGCCAAGTAGTGTTCAGAAAGCAGGCTTGGTAATTTACCTCCTGTTTAGCAGGGCAGGCCTCCTGAGGGCAGGAGCTTGTTTTCTCTGCATTTCAGATTGTCTCTGCAGGTTTGTCTTCCTTTTCAAGACCGGATAATTCCGCTGTGCATTCTTAAAAAACAATAAACATATTCAGCATAATGTATGCTGTACACACACCAACATTTTTATTTCAGTTTCCATTTACAAACTGTGATTAGAATACACTTGGCTTTGCCTACCTTTCACAATCTACTGTAATTTGAAAACACCTTCTACAATTTCATGAATTCTATATTCTCCACATCCTCAGGAGAAAACAAAAAGCAATATACCGTAGCAGTTATTTTTTCATTAACATATCTCCCTCAACTGACAAAAATCCATGCTGCACATGTCTTAAAATTAGTCTTCTTCAGAAATCCAAAGGCAAATCCTATTTTACAATACTGAATGAGATGAAGCAGGCAACAAGGCACTGGAGTAGTGCAGAGAAGGGAGCCTATTGATGGAGTTTAGTATTCTGCAAAAACTTCCAATTTTCTAACAGCACATGCTTAGCACCTGCAGGTTGGCTGAACCATTTGTCTGCAAGAAAACCAATTTTCCTTGTAAAAATACAGTAACTCCCTCCATACTCACACAGAATATACTTCTGTACTTCAACTCTCATGACTTGTAACCCAATTAAGCGTTAGAAACTATTTTCACACCTAGTCATTATCCAGCCCACTCAAAACAAACAAGAACTCGGGCAACACATTCCCAATTTGATACAAGCTTTTACCATTTGTCTCCATTTTGTATTTCAGCAGCACCGCTCTGAAGCACTCATGTGTCATTTTTTTAACCTGTTCTGACACGAATCACCAGGGTTGCACTGATTAATTACCTTCTCACTCAGGGGCTGCCTGTTCAGAGGACTGACTCCTTTGTGTGAACCCACAGCTTTCCTGGCTGCCAGGCCAGTTATGACTCCATAAGAACGCTTCTTCCCTGCTATCTTCTTTCTGCGTGCCAAACGGTTCTTACCATAACCTGCAAGGAGCACAGAAAGCTCAACAATTCTTCCTGAAAGGAAAAGATTAATGCTTTAGGATGCCTTGCAGGCAGCACAAGTTATTTGGCTGCACACTTCAAGCCTTAGAGCAGAGGCCACCACTACACTTGAAGGCAATTTGGTCACTCAGTTTAGCAGGTCTGGCCCAAGCCCCAGCAGAGCAATGATCTGCTTCTCGTACAGAGCACAGTTTTACTGTAATTCATTGCACTAATTTTTGCTGAAAATTTCTTATTTGAAATGTCTGCAGGGAGAACTTAAGAGTCTTCTAGCACAGAAAACTACCAAAATACTCTGAAATGGAACTTCATCAAGTACTGAACAATATAAAACCAAACCACACTCCCTCAGCTTCCTATCCATTCAGCAAATTTCAAATTACTAGTTTAATTTAAAAGGAAAAAAACCCAAAACAGCTTCAAAGATTATTTATTTAAATCAGTGGTTCCCAAGACATGACTTAGAAGGAAAGAACATAGCAATTGGCCCTCAAAAGCATATTAAACAGCACATGAATTATAAAACATTTGAAGTGTTTTCAATTAGAAGTCTGCATGGCAGTGCAGCCAAACTGAGGACTGAAAGCAGCTTTTGAATATAAAAGGCTTTTAGTAAGTCTGAGGTCTGCAGTATCTCCAGTTACCAGGGATTGATTAACCTAGTCTGGAGTCATTTAGCTTCATGCTGTGAATACAACCATGCTCCAGTTTTGTCCCCAAGCACCCTTGCCTCTAGAACCTCACACTGCAAAACAGATTTCAGACTGAGGAGTCAGCTCTCCAGCAACAGACACATTCAGTTTTAACAATCTGACTTAACAGCATTGACAATAAATCTGTGCTTTCTCATGAGACAGGAGCCATGACATGAGGTAAGCCACTGGTCAGAATCCAGCTCAGATCAATTTGCCATGGAGAACTGCTGTGTACACACATTTTGTGGCTGATTAGCAAATGCTCTCCTTTTCCAAGAGAACAGCAGAGAAACAGGGTTGCTCAGGCTGAAAGGGACCTCACAAGCTCTATAAACCAACCCCTGCTCAAATAATTGAAAACCTCCTAGTTAGCTCAGGCTGCACAGGGCTTTGTGCAGTTGCATTCTGTGTATCACCAAGGACAACTTTTATTCAAATGAACAATGCTCATCTCTCTGCTTTTAACCCCAAAAGCTGAATAGAATCCAGCTCAGGCTCCTCGCTTCTTTCCAGAAAGTTTGGTAGCCACTTCTAAAACCACAAGGAACTGAACACTGCTGATCATTTGTGGTTTCTGCACTTGTCCACAGTGGCTTTGCTACTTATCAGAATAACTTCAATAGCAACAGAGTAGCAATAAATCTACTGCTAAGCTAGTAATAACTAGAATGCTCACAAGAACTATTTAATGACACCTGCTTAAAAACAATAGAAGAGATTTGTTTTCACTGTGAGAAAACGTGCCAAGCTATATAGGGAGAAGCAGCTGAAACTATTCAATGTTTCAAGATGTCATGAATCTGGCAATTTTGCAAAGAAACTGTTTGCTTTTTCCCAGAACATGGGCAGAGAAGCCGGAGAGGTTCCAGCAGAGAAAAGTAACTGCCTAAGACAGCAGTATTTAGAGCTTCAAGTTTACAGATCAAGCTTCTCCTAAAATTCTAAAAGCTAATACTTGTTTCTTTTCTGGTCTTTTGATGATAAACAATTGCACTTGACAACTGCAGTTATAAACAGAGCCTACATGTTTGATAATCTACAACTTAAATTCACTTACTCTTCACCCACACAAATCCTCACACTTGGGCTGAGAGATGTAAATTTTTCTCCAGCCCTGTCACCAATTTATTAGAGATGTACAAGTAACACAGTTGCATGGGTCTACACAGAAACCAAAACTCCTCTGAGCCCTGAGTAACACAACATTCCACTGATCCTTAAAGACATTTGTGTCTAAGACACAAAGGAGGAGCTGCTGCTGCAGCAAACACTAAGCAAGACAAAGATAACACAGGGATCATCGTGAGTACACCAGACAGAAGTGTCTTTGTTTTAAAGGAATGCTACTAAATAAGAAATTACATGTTTTAACCTAAACACCTAATTAGCTCATGGTGGTAAGCTTTCTTATCAGACAGTGTTCTTCCACATTTTGATCATCCTGTACTAAATAGATACTTTTCAAAACTAACTGCAAGCAAAACCAGTCTGCACTTCAAGCACGAGTACATAGAGCTATCTATGTACTGAACTAAAGCCTGGGAATAATTTAAAAACTTTTCCTGTTTATCAAAAAAACCATGAGTTACTCAGGGGAACCTACAGCAAAGCTGTTATTGTGCACTTTTCCTCTCCTCACTCCCTGCCTATATGACTCTTTCCCCTTTTTGTATTCCACTGTAAGAACACTGGTTTAAGAAGGCTGACACAGTACTTCCTCTGCATCTCAAGCTCTTACAAGAAAAGCCAACTCACACTGTGCATTGTCCATTTAAATATTCCTGAGCCAGGACCACAGTCTATAGTAACAGATACTTTGGGGAGGCCTGTAAAGAGAATTCCACCCAGCAAATATGAATATGCTTTTCTTTTGCACAAAGCTCTGAGCTCTGCAAGGCCTCCACATCTCCAATTACAAAGGCTTTGGCATAAGCACTTGTCCTGTCCATCTCTGAGAAGGGGCAAGGTATCATCACAATTTCCAAAATTAAAATTAATGTGAAGAATCAGAAAGCAAGCCAATTCTTCCTTGAGTCAAAGACAGTCCTTCAAGAATCTAAGCTTCCTGGTGGCCAAATATGTCAATTACTTTCTCACACTGAATCAGAAACAAAACCAAGTACAAATAGATTAAAAATACCCCCGAATTATAATCAAAAGACACTATTTGAAAGACAAGTGAACTGACCACGTCATTCCACACATTTCATTATTCCACCTTTCAGCTCAAGAAAGATAATGTGGAATCTGTATTATGTTTGGCACACACACCTTTCTGCTGTTGCATTCCCCACTTGGAGCCTTGTGAACTGAACTGTTGAGCTCGATTCTGCTGAAGCCCTCTTTTTATTTTGGGAGAATATTGCTTTCTCTCTTCTTTCTTGTTCAGTTTGATTATATCATCTACAAAAAGAAAAAAGAAAAATTGGCATACTGTATTAAATTTGTCATACTGAATACAGCCTGGAGTCACAGGAGACAGACCAGTCAATCCTGCAAAGGCAGCACATACAAGTTAAGGTTCCAGGAACATTATCACTATAAACATCCAGTCCCTGTTATGTCTTACAGAAGTTACTTTATAATACAATCCCCCAGCAAAGGGAAGCAGTTTCATACATCCAGAAAATGTGAGACACGTGTAAGATCATGGCATTCAGCCCGGCATTAAATTTTAATCTGAATTACTCCACTAGTTTTTGTGCACTGTTAAAGAAATGAAAGTCCAATCTCATGCCCAGACTTTTCAGAGACCAGATAAAATGTCAATTCCAGCCTTAGTTCTTTCATCCTAAGCTACTTAAGAAAGATCACACAGACACAACTCAAGCCATCAGTTATCTTCAGATGTTCACCAGGACTGCAATGATGGGGAAAAAGGCAAGGAAGACATCTCTCCCCAGGAATCTACAATCCAAAGCAATCACCTTATCTATTGTCCAGGGAAACAATCCCAGACAAGTTATTAATCATTTCAAAAATATGTGTAAGAAACAAGCTGATGAAAAGCAAACAGCAGATCTGTCCAGTGCAGATTATGCTACACCAGCTTGATTTCCTTCACTGACCTGGGAGCCAGCTCAGGAGAGAAGAGTAAAGCAAGAGGTGTGGCAGCTTTTATCTGACTGCCAGCTTGTTTACAAGAACACCTCAAAGGAAACTGTCAAACTGTGTTTACTGCATCTTTATCTTGAGAACACAACTCATAAAAAATGTCATGTTTTAATAGGGAGCCTCCCCAAATAGGTGGACACTTTTTTCAGTCAAGGAAAGATGGAAATGGGGTTACTGTGTTTGTGGCTGAGTTCAAATGGACTCATAAGGGGTAGAACAGAGAAAACAGTGTAAAAGCATAAACAACAAAAATCACAACACTATTACCCAATGGTTTGCATCCTGTCAAAAGGAAGCTAAGAGAAAATTGATTCACTTTGCTGCAAAAATCTACGAGGACAAGAATACTGACACAGGTCACTCAGGGTCTGATATCTACACAATCTTCTTTACCAAAGGGGTTGTCCCTGGAACAAGGATTCCAAACTATCCTTTTATACACAAAGAAAACCAAAGCCACTTCAAACATGGATTCATGCTTCACAGTTCATCTGCTTCATCTTAAATCAATTTTTTTCAAGTTGCTGCACACAAGGCTACAACTTTTTAAACAAAAGAACTTAAATTTCAGCTATTCTCTCATTTGGGTAAATGAAGGACATTTGGGACTTCATGCATTTGTTAGAGGAGCCACACTGAAGCAGTTTTCTATCTTGCATGACATCAGAGACCACAAGTACAGCTAGAACAGCAGAGTTATCTGGGAGCAGTATCCAACTGGAAGCTCAGCTGCACATAACACAACCAAAACATGTTTAATCTTTATTACTATATGAGAATTTACTCAACATCATGATCTCAGTCTTAAGACTTCCTAGATTAGGCTCATGTCAGTTTCTTTGATATCACACGAGAGGTGGGACTGCGTCTTCTCTTTGGTCACACCTGACACAGAGCTTTCACCTGGGGACAGCAGCTGGGGTGACAAGGTTCTCATGCACCCAAAGAAGCACCCGCTTCACAACACCACTTTAAAACAACATCCTCATGACACTGCAACAGTCCTTTGCAGTCTGCTGTTAGTTCATGGCCAGGACATGCAGCAATGACTGGCTGAAAGGTTAACTCAGCCAGGAAACATTAGAATATATGAAAACACAACAAGTCAGGAGCAATAACTCAATTGGCAAAAAACAAAGATTGTGTGCAATGGGTAAAAACAGATTTAGCCTTCTATGAATGCTGTAGCACCACTCTACATTCAAACTCTAGACATCATCTCACAAGTTATCTCCACTGCCCAAAGAACTCCACTGAATTATTTACAGAGGGGAAAATTGTACATATCCTCTTATTTTATGATGGCCCACAAAGAGACCAAGTCCACTATTAACAATTTCAGTTCACACTATGAATCTTTTGCTTTTTGAAGAAAGTCTCCTGATAGCACCAATCTATCATGCTCTGGTAGTATCACAAAGCAGTATTGGAATGTACAAAACAATTAATTTTTTTTTTTATCCTAATAAAAGTAAACTGGAAGATGCAGCCCACGAACAGCTCAGTACACAGTACCAGAACAGAACTTCTCTGAGATACCTCCCTGAAGTAGCTACAGCGTGGATGTCTGTTTCTCACACGCTGGAGAGACACAGCTCTGCAGGTTTGTAATGAGCCTGTGAACTTCCTAACACACACACACACACACACACACCCCCCGCACAGGCGGGCAGGGGACACGGGCACATTGTCACAGCAAACTGCGTGGTAGAGGTGACGTCACGCTCGGCGTGGCCGGTCTGATACAGCAAAGAGACACGGGAAACTTGCCACTGCCGACTTCCAAACCTGGGAAGAATAAAAAGGCCAGGCCAGCTGAGAGACCACCAAACCTCACCCATCCCTGTAGCTGCGAGCGCCAGGCGAGGCCCTGGGACGCTCCCCGAGGCCGCCCAGCCCAAGGCCCGAGCACTGAGGCCCTCACTGGGCCAAAAGTGCCCCGCTCTGCGGCCTGCTCACACCACCAAGCGACACAAAGGGGTCCCGGCTCTTCCCCGCCAAGGACCGCGACCCCGGGCGCCGCTGGTCCCGGTGGCACGGCCGGGACTCGCCCCCGTGCCCAGCCCCGGGCGCCACCCGAGCCCCTCCTGCGCTCTCGCCGTGGGAGGGTCCCGTCCTTTCCCCTCCCCACCCCCCCGCCCTCGTTGGTTCCGCCCGCGCCGGTGCCCGGCACAGCCCGGTTGGTTCGTTCCGCCCCTCCCCGTCCCCGGCACTTGGTTTATCCCGAGCCCCTCGCCCTGTCGGCTACAGCGGCCGCCCCGGTCCCGCTTCTCACCCAGGGACATGTCGATCTTCTCCACGCTCTCGCCGCCGCCGTGCCGGGCCCCCGCCGCGGCCGAGGAGCCCGGGAACGGTGCCGCAGCCCCGAACGCGTTCATGGCCGCCTCCCTCAGACCGAACCGCCCCCAGTCGGGCCCGCGCATGCGCAACAGCTCCGCCCAGCCCAGCGCACAGCCGCCCGCGCCGGGGAGCGGCGCAGCGCCCCTCTGGCACGGCGCCTCCTGGCGGCCGGGAGGAGCAGGTACAGCGGGCGGGGGGCGATGCCGGGGGGCGATGATGCCGGGGGGGCGATGATGCCCGGGGGGCGATGATGCCGGGGAGCGATGCCCGTGGAGCGATGCCCGGGGGGCGATGATGGCCCGGGAGCGATGCCTGGGGGGCGATGATGGCCCGGGGAGCGATGTCGGGGGGCGATGCCGGGGGCGCGGGTCCCGTTGGGTGCTGGCGGCCGCTTCCAGAAGCGGCTTCTCGGGGACAGTGTCCTTGGGAGGAGTGAGGGGCGCATCCTGGGCCCGGGCAGTGGCGGGGGGCGCTGGGAAGCAGAGCTGGCGGCAGGGTGCAGGGGCCGGGGGACACGGCAGCTGTGCTGTAGGGACAGAGTCCCGGGCTGGCTGCAGACCTGCTGGGTGCTGAGAGGGGTCACAGCGGTGGTTGGAAGCATGGAGCAGCTCTCCTAGAGGCTGGAAGATTTGGGGGTTTTCAGCCTGGAGAAGAGAAGGCTCCGGGAGATCTTATTACAGACTTCCAGTACTTGAAGGGGCCTCTCGGAAAGATGGGGATAGATTTTTCAGCAGGGTTTGTTGCAATAGGACAAGGGGTGATGGCTTTAACCCGAAAGAGGGTCAATTTAGGCTGGATATAAGGAGGAATTTTTTTTTATAATGAGATTGCCCAGGGAGGTGGAGGGTGCCCTATCTCTGCAAACACTCAAGGTCAGGGTGGATGGGGCTCTGAGCAGCCTGATCTAGTTGAAAATGTCCCTGCTCACGTCAGGAAAGGTCAGTCCACATGACCTCTAAATGTCCCCTCCAATCCAGCCAGTCTGTGTTCCAGAACAGGGAAGGGTGTTCAGCTGAGAAGTTGATTATGAGGTGCCTTTGCCTGTGACCCTCATGCCATTGAAATAATCTGTTCTGTGAACAACAAAACCAATGCACGGTGGTTTTGAGCACAATTATGTTTCCAAATGTCAAACAGCAGAGTTCAAACTAGGTTCTTATTTCAAAATACCATGCAAAGCTTAAAATTACTACTTAAACCCAGAACAACGTGTCCATATTTTTTCTCTTTGGGTTCTTTTCAGAGTTGTTATCTTTGCTAGTTTTTGGTCAGAATCATGTGATTGAGAAATTCAGAAGAGAAATTGTTTTTATTAACAAGGAATCTAGCAAAGCCTTTCCCTGCTCCCTGTATATTTGCATTCTTTGGAGTGTGGTATTGGTGGGTCAGCAGTACCTACATGTGTGCCTAGTGGGCAGCTGGCTGTGCTAAACAAGTTACATGTAAAAGGGCTTTTTTATACTTTGGCACTTTATTCACTTGACACTCTATTACAATTAAGGGATAGTAATTATCTCTGGAATCTCCACATCTTGCTCGTGGTTGGTCGAAATTGGTCACTGAGTTCCAGAGACAGAAAAGGAAGGAGCAGATGGACTGACAAGGTGATCTCAGAGGACGAACTTTCTGCAGAAGCTGGGCAGTAAATGCTGAAAGGAAAACCCACATCTATTTCTCCTGCTCACAAGGGTCACCTTGCATTACCAAGTTTTCTCTGGGAGCTGTGCTGAGGCTGCCGCCCTAAAGGTGACATGACCAAAGGACAGCTTGTTTTAGGGTCTGCCTGCCTGCCTCCAGAGGGGGAGCTCCACACCGACCCTGCAGGGACCGTATTGCAAATGCCCTGGGGTAGGGATAATTATTTCCACACATGACCTTGCACACGCCTTCTCCCAGCAGGAACACTCCCACATTTCTTTCCTTGCCCACATAATCCATATGTGCATTTGCTAAAGTAAACACTCTGTGGCGAGGGCAAAATCCCGAGAACCTGACCTCAATCGAGCTCTGGTGCCTGTGATCCCTGTCACAGCTCTGTGCTGCTGTGCTGGGAGCTGCCTGCACTGAAATACTGTGCAGGGTTTAAGAATGGCAGAGCTTTCTAGGAGTGTAAGGCAAGAATAAGAGCAGTGGGTTTAGGCTTTCTGTCCTCAGCTGTGTCCTGTACTACAGACTGTTGACCAGGCCTTGCTCTCTCCATTTACACTCTTTATCCATCTCTTTTTAAATAAGGCAAAAAATGTGTTTCTGAATGTTCCTCTTGCTGCTTCCTATTGTGTAGAAGAGAATGGCTCAGTTACTGTCACAGGACACCTCCAGCTAGTGAGAGATTTTCCCTTCAGGCAGGAGAAACTCGTGACCACAGCTGGAGGCTGACAGTTCCACCCTGATTTCTCCTCTGTGTTCTCCATCGGCAGCAGAAGTTCAGACACGGAGTTTTGGACCCACATATTAAAAAAACTTTTGATAACATTTTCCTTCAGGTGAGATTGGATGACAAGTGATTGATGACGAGTAGGAGGTTCTTATAATCAGGCTACATTTCTAAAGCAAATATGCTATTGACAGATTAGCACGAACTACTAAAAATAGAGGTGCCAAAAGATGTATTTTTGAAAAAGCATTAAGTCAAATTCCCATGAGGCTGTAGGGTCCAGCTCCATCTGGGGACTGTGTCACACCAATAAACAAATGCTCTGTTTATCCCAAACAAACACATGAACTGCAAAGGTGGCAGATGCTACCTGTGCTCATGATAAGTGGAAATAGGACAAAATCCAGATTTTACAATATCCATGAGTTGTGTTTATTATACAAACAGGATGCCAGCTGTCTGCTGCTCAGCACAACAGAAAACCAGGCACAAGCTGTGATCCTGAAGAGTATTTTCTCTGTTCAAAATGGCTGGGGATCACAAAGGCAACCATGCAAACATCAGCTCTTGGTTTGCTGTGTGGCTGTTGGGAGTGTGTCAGCGTCCAGCCAAGGGACAAAGCTTCCACGTGGCACTGAGAGCTACAAAGAACTAAATTAGATCTGTTAGTTTTATCTGCTTGCTCCATTTCACCAGGCATGATCGTCTAACAATCACAATAGTCCGGATGACTTGATTTCCTCCAATATGTTCACTGTGAGAGTCAGCACAGCCTGAGACCTCACGTGCCATGCACAGGCAGTGGTTTCAATCAGTGCAGGGCTCTACGAGAGGAATTTCTGCCTGATGACTGGACACAAGTTGTTGTTCCACACTTGTATACAATTATGATGCATGAGGAGTCCTGGTCTCTTCATTAAGCACGTTCTGAAAAATACATTATTATTATTATCAAGAACAGCAGCACAGAACCTTGGACTCCCCTGTGCTGCAGAAATACTGTACTGATAAAATAAACCACAGAGAAAATGTAACGTCAAGGGGTGCTTTCTCATGTATGCAGCATACAGTTATCATTTCAAGTAACAGTTATAGAGAATTTCCATTTTACAAATGCCTGGCTTTGGTTTCAGAGGCATCACACAACTCCAGAGACGTATCTAGGTTTTATTTCTGACAATAATTTGTCATTGACTGTTCTCAGTCGAAAGCAGCATCACTTTTTCCCATTTGAAGTTTCATTTGACGGCCTTTGGCGGAAGGCACATCTTGCTCTGCTGTATTTTTCACACCCTCCTCACAGTGGGCGGTAGAGCAGGGCCCTCTCTCCGTTTGTCTCTGCAGGCGTGATCAGTGCGTGAGCTGTCCCTCTGGGACACGTTGTTTGCTTGGTTTTTTTTCCCTTGCCATCGCGTCTCCCTCATCCCGTCCAAGGCAGGATTTGGCGAGGGTTATTTCAGCAATCATTGTGCTTTTTCCCAGCGCTTTGAACTCGGGGCTGGGGAAAAAACTGCAGCGGACAGCCCGTCATGGCGCCCGAGCGCCGCGGTGCACGCTGGGAGCTGTAGTCCGCCGCGTAGCCGGCTGCTCCGGGGGACCGCGGTGCGCGCCGGGAGCTGTAGTCCGTGGGTGCGGCGGGGCGTGGCGGGCGCTCGCCCCTCCCGCGTGACGGTGTCGCGGTGGCGGCGGCGGCGGGGCCGCGCGCGCCCGGGATGGAGATCGGGCCCCACGCGGGGCACGCGGAGAGCAGGTGGGGCCGCGCGCGGCGGGACACGCGCGGGAGGGCCGGGTGGGTGCGGGGGGCCCGGGGGCACGGCCCGCGGGGGCGCCCGTTGGAGGCGGGACACGGACACGGACCCGGGTGTGGCAGCGGGGGTGCGCCCGGGGGCGGCCCGGTGCTGTGCGTGCACGCGTGGGGGGCCGCACCCGTGTGTGTGTGTGTGTAAGTGTGTGTGGGATGTGCGTGCGGGAGGGCGGGCGGCGGCAGTGGCGGCAGGCGCGTGGCAGCAGTCGGGATGCGCAGGGGATGCTCCCGGAGAGCTCCCGTCCTGCGTGGGGTACCTGGGGGCGAGCAGGGAATGAACGGACTCCTCGTGAGTGGGATCGCTGCTTGCAGAGCGGAGCGTGACACTGCCCCCGGCTCGGTCCCTCGCGGGAGGGAGCACAGTGCGCCGGGCTGTCAGAGCCGTCACCCACCCGAGGCCACACATCGCGCTGCTCGCTGCCGTGGGAAGGAGTCTTGGCCACTGCAGGGGCAGTGACGGCCACGGATGTGGCACCTCAGTACCTGGTGCTCTGTCCCCACTCTGTCCCCCATCAGCCATGGCCAGCACGGCAGCTGCCAGCTCTGTGCTTCACACGCCTTGAGCTGAAGGGTGAAACACCCCGCCCTAACGCCGAGCTGCCGCCCTTCAGGTGGCTCTGCAGCTTGCTGCTCCGGCATCCTACCTCCTGTCCTTCCTTCCTGGCAGTCGTCTGCATCCCCTCTTCGGCGCTGAACAGAAATTTCTTTATTTATCTCTTTATTCCTGAAGGCGAGGCCCTGCACCTGCACATGGCTGGTGGTGAGCATGGTGACCTCGGCTGTCTGGTCTTCATGTGTGCTTCAGGCCTGTTTTTTTTTGTTGGTATTTATGAGCAGCAGAGGCTGTTTACTGGAGGTGTTTTGATGGAGAGTCCTATTTACTTCAGGTTTTTACAGGTGCATTGGTTTTGCCCTGGCACTCACAGCACAGGGTGAATGTTGGATGGAAATTGGCGGTGTTGGCTGGGGAAGAAGGAGCAGCTGAAACTTGATACGGGAGAGAAGCATTCCTTATCTAAGGGGCTCAGCCAGTCACTCTATTCCTGCTTGCCATATCAGCTGGGAAAATGCTACTGGTGCTTTTAAAGCTATAGCACAGGTTTGGGGTGCCTTCTGAGCTGCACAGTTCGAGCTGTTCTCCCTCTTTACTAATGTTCCAAACTCAGCAGGTTCCAAAAGGTAAAAGGAATTGACTGCATTCGCTGTGTTGTCTTTCCAGGCTCATCTTTGTGCATTTTCTTGCCTTTGCAAGCACAAGTCCTGCACTACCAGACTCTGCCATCGTGTGACTAATAGGGCTGGGGTGGTGCCACCCCCAGCATTCCCCCAGGGACAAGGAGGGCATCATCCCCCACTGGTGCTGGCACACGCAGGAGCCTGCTTGTTCTCCTGGCTGGCACTGATGCCTTGGGGAGGATCCAGCATGGATCTTACACTGCCTTGTCCTTTGTGTGATATGGTTAGCATTTTTATTCCCATGAGGTGCCATTTCACACTGGATTGTGGCAGTTACCAATAGGGAATAGACAGAGATCACTGGATCCATCTTCCTGTGGATTACAGAAAATGCAGAAGCAAAAGTTATTTTGCTGAAGTCCATCCTTGAGCCAGCACAGGAGAGGAAAATGAGGATCTTGTGCTGGATTTTTCCTCCTAGCAGCAGGTCTGAATGCATCAAGTGGCAGGGCTGTCATGCCGCTGTCCAGGGAGGACATTGTCCTTGGAGGCAGGAGGGTTAGTGCGGTCCTGCTGGGCAGAGAGCAGGGCTCTGGGGGTGGTGAGGGGACACAGCACTCCTAGGGGGAGCAGATGGGCCAGTGGTCAGCTGGGCAGGTTACCAAAGAGCTGCCACCTTTGTCTCTGGCACCAGGAAGACCCTCAGGGACAGCAGGGCCAGAGGAGAGGGTTCCTAAAGGGAACGTGTGCTGTGAGCAGTGGAGGGATGTGAGCAGCTGCTCTCAGGGGAGTGGGCTGCTGTGAGGATCTGCTCTGCCTGTCACTGCCTCTGGCTGCCTGCATGCTTGTCACAGGCAGGTCCTGTGCAGATTGAATGCCAGTGGACAGTACCCTGGGTCCACAGGTTGTGGTCATCTGCTTATGAGAGACTTAGCCGGATGAGCAGGTGAGCTGTCTGCCATGGGAACGTTTAAAAACACCTTTAATCCCTAATTTCGTCCCTCATCCTTTGCCAGTGCAGAGCAAGAATGCGTCAGCAGCGGCTCCTTTGGGCTGTTTACTGGGGGCACCTTTTGTGGTTGTGCCCCCATTTTCTATCAGTGCCAGCTTTTAGCACGGATGCGAGTTACCCTGCGTGTCCCTTGTCCAGCCAGCCCGCTCAGCTATTCCTGCCCGTCCCTGCTGGGCTGGCAGAGCTCTTTCTTCTGCCTTCCTCCGCCTGTCAGCCACTCCCCGCGACTGCAGATGAATTGCACGAAGCCTGCTTTCTTTAATCCCTTTTCCCAGCAGTGCCGAGCCTGCGGAGGAGCAGGCGGGGGAGTCCAGGGAAGGGGCTGCCGGTTGTCTGGGAGATGTGGGGACAGCGAGGCGGGAGCGGGCTCTGCGCAGGGCAGCTTCCAGGGAGTCTGCAGGAGGAACTGACAGCCAGCACAGCAATGAGTGTCCTTGGAGATTTGTCAGAAGTCCCTCTATAACCTCAGCATCCTCAGCCCAACCTCTTTATTGTGCTAAGGAGGATCAAGAGAGGCTTCCAGGTGGAGGTCAGGATTCAAGCAGCCATTGCTGGGTGCCTCCTGCAGAGCACAGGAGGTACACAGCAGATGATGTTTGCAAGAAAGACGAGCTTCGTTTTTATTTTTCATTTGTGAACACTGGCTACCTGTGTGATTCTGTTTTGGAAAGTAACCAAGGTTTGGTTTTATTTTAAACTAAGAAGTCAGCAGCATGGCTCCCTGCCTCTGCTGTGAGTCACGCTTGCTGACTTGGACCAAGAGAAATTCCTACCCTTGCTGGCATGGAGGGGCTGAGGAAGCCTTGGAAGAGCAAGCAGCACTCCCTGGTGTCAGCAGTGGCAGCATTAAGCCATTTTTTGCTACAAGGCTGTATTCTGTGTTTTATCCCTCCAGTGCAAAGGGCTCAGTTATGTTTGGGACAGTTCCCAATGGCAGGTTGATGTTGCTGTACTTGAAGATGGAGTTTGTTGTGGTGAAGACAGGAGACCCAGTGCCGTGTTTGTGGAGCTGGTGGTTAAAATTGGAGGCTGGATCAGAGGTTGTCTCTGAGGGAGGAGAGGGATGTAGCTGAGATCTCACTGCTGCTCCATGGGCCCTGCAAGTACCCTTGGCCCTTCTGGCTGGGGGGACCAAGCTCTGCTGGATCACGAGAGCAGAATATGTGGTTCTTGCAGGGGAAGCTCTGGTCTTGTTCTGTGCCCTCTGGGATATTACTGACTTTGCCCTTGTTGTAAGTTGGGGTGTTCTCATGATGTAGTATGAATTGGCCTTACCCCATGCCAGGCTTTCTATAGCACTAGCAAAGGAGAACTCTCCTTACTCAGAAAAAAAAGCAGATTTCCTGGTAATGCTCTGAACACCAGAAGAAAAGGGAACTTGGGCTTTCTCCATCCCTCCTGGCATCTGAAGCCAAGGCTCTCTCAGTGGGAGGGGAGCAAACCCTGCTGCTAATTCAGGGTTGCCCCAGAGTCCAGTCAAAGCTGAAATGTGGTTAGCTGTGCTCTCTCAATTTCCCTGCCACCTGCAGCCAGCTATATGGGTCCTCATGTCTCCAGCCTTGGTATCTCTGTGTGCTTTTCAGCATGTTCCAGCCCAGAAACAGCTGGGGTTTGGGTATCAGAAAGGTCTTGTGTGTCCAGCTTGTGAACTGCTTTGGGCCAACAAGTCCCATAGGATACTTACTGTCCTACCAGGATTTAATTCACTTTTGGTGGGTTCAAGATCACTTCTGCAAAGGTGCTTTAATTATGTGGCTTATTCTCTGTGTGCTGTGTTCAATGTTTTAACATTCTAAGATTATTTTGTTCAAGGATTGCTTGCCCTTAGTTTCCCCATGCTAGGAAAGAGCCATGGATCCTGGTTTCTGCCTCTTGAGATGCACAAGTCCTTTAATGAGATTGACCATTCATTTGGAAAGGCACATCCCTGCATGTGCTATCCTCACATCCTTGTGTGCATCACCTCCTTTTTATAGCATGAAATAACATGGGAGGGAGTTCCCCTGACTCACTGACTGGAATATCAGTGGCGTGGCTGAGCTTTCACTTGCATTTCCTAACTCTGAGTGTTAGAAATACCTTAGGGAGGAGCTGCTGATGTTCTGAGCTCAGTGGCTGCAGGTGCTCTTTGACCAGGGACTGCTGGTTCCTCTCTGGGCATCCACAGCCAAAGAACATCTGCATTGCCCAGGGCAGGGATGGGAAAAGCCCACAAATTCAGTAGAGCTGGATCATTTTTTTGTGTCTTCCCAAGCTGTATCTCCTTCAGGAAGCTGCCTTTGATTTACATCTGTGCATTTTTCTTCAGTCTCTTCTGAGATAAAGCCCCATGCCTATTAGTTTAAGTACAACATGAACGTACACATGCTGCCACGTGTGCTGCAGGGCTGGTTTAGAGCTCTGGTGCTGTCAGGGTGACAGGCTTTGCTGGTGGGATGGGCTGGCTTCTGTCTGGTTTAAGCTTAGGTGGGCACTGGAAGTGATGATGTTTCCCTCATGAGGAAGTGAAGTGAATGGGCAGCATGAGGTAGAGCCAATAATTAATGATTAATTAATCTGCTTGTACAACTAATCAGTTTGGCAGTAGTGAACAAGTCTCAAAAAGAGAATATTGGTGAGAAAAGCTTTGTTTTAATTACCAGGAGTATGCAGCCCACACTTTGATCCCCAAGGGATGAAAATTAGAGCAGTTTTAAATAATGTTATTTATTTGTTTTCCTTCTTTTTCCCCTTGTGTTTTGGAAATTCAGTTTGGTTTTGGCTGTGGGAGGGACTAACTTCTGAAGCACCATCTTGTTTCTTGCCAGTTGAAAACTTGAACCTTCATGCTAAGGTGTCAGGGTGCTTTAGTTACAAACCTTGCACCAACTTTTTTTTTGTGTGTGTGTTTTTTTTTGTGGGTTTTTTTTTTTTTTTTTTTTGGTATTTACACTCCTAACTGTACCTTGAAACATTCCTGTTCTTCTGAGAGAGTGGCTCCTATTTGAATATGTGTTTTTGACAGCTGCTGTTCATCTGGCAACATTGTCAAGCAGCTTGAGTGAGAACCTCAGTCACCCAAAGCTTCCTTCCCCACAGCTGCTTTTCCATAGTCAAATGATGTTGCCTCTGTACACCATTGCTCCTGCTTTGTGGTAGATGATGGTGATTTCTTGCTGTATGCAGGGCAGCCAAGGGGGATGATACTGATGAAGTGTTGTGCATACTCTAGAGCTCACCAGAAGTTTGCTAATCTCTGCCCATAAATGATAATGTTTTTGCAGGTTGTGCCTACAGCAGGTCAGGGCCAAGAGAGCGGCTGCACAGCTGGAGATGCAGATGAAGTGTCACCTCCCTGGGAGAGGAGCACCTCTGCATCCTGACAGGACTGGAGCTCTCTGTGATGTGCATTGCTCAGGAAGTGCTGCCCTGTAAACACAGGGTTTGCTCAGTGTGGTGGCCCTCACACCCTTCCATACAGCTGCTGTGCTCCTGGGGGGCTGCTGCTCTCTTAGAGAGAACACATCAGTGAAGCAAGAGCCTGCTAGAAAGTCAATCTCCAGTATTTTTGGCCCAGACTGGGCACGTGGTGCATTGCAGGAGCCATCAGTCTGTTCTGTCTGTCTCCTGGCCGTGGCTACCACTCATCAGGAGAATCATTGCAATATGGCCTGTTGTCCACAAACCACGTATGGGAGGCCACAGGGATGCACTAAGTACTTCAGCTCACCTTTGCAAGTTTCTGGACCACCAAAGGTTTCAGCCTGATCAGAGTTTCCTTCGAGAGAGTGCAATACCATGTTCCTACTGTGAAGTTCCTCTTGCTGTATCTCTGATATATCTTGCTGTGTTCCTGTGCAGGAAAGAACACTGGAAGCTCCTTGGCAACTTGAAGACCACAGTGGAAGGTTTGGTGTCCATCAGCAACCCAAATGTCTGGTCCAAGTATGGAGGCTTGGAGCGGCTCTGTAGAGACATGCATAGCATCCTCTACCATGGGCTCATCCATGACAAGGTATGACTCTGTCCTGCCAGCACGACTGTCTGTCTGTCTGTCACAGCCTCAATGCCTGTGAGCAGGCAGGTGCTGCAGCTCACTTCTGTGCTCATAGCAGAGTGGGCTCAGTGCTTGTAACAGGCTGGGCAGTGATCCAAGCAGGGGCTGAGCTTGCCTGGTGAATGCTGTGGTTGTCAGAGGGACCTGGGTGCACGTTCTTTCTATCTCATCTGCTTTCAGTATGGTTTTTCTAAGTACTTGTGGCCCCTGTGCTAAGGCCACCCCCTCTCTCTTTTCTTTCTGCTGCAGCCAAGTGATTAAATTGCATTTGCAGTGAGTCAGCCCCGTATCATCTGCACTTGGACAAGTCCCCAGCGAGGGCTGGCAAGAGAAACCTTGCATCTTCACTGTTTCTGCTTAGCTGTGTTAGTAACAGGAGCTGGCAGCCAAACCCGCGCTCTGCGTGAATGGGATCACTCTTTCCAGGCTCTTGTTGTGCCTGCAGTTGCTCACCCAGCCTTCCCCCCTTGCATGGCTGCCTGGAAGAATTTCTCTTTCCCACTTGTGTGCAGAGGCTTAAAGATCTCCCCTTCAGCTTGCAATTACCAGAACAATTTATTTACAGTGAAAAGCTGAACAAGGCTGTAGGGCTTCCCTGGGGACTTCCCATCAGTGGCTCTGCCACCCAGAGAGAAGGGAACAGCACAGAGGAGCCCCAGGCAGCTTGCATGGGCCAGCTGGGTCCCAGATCAGGAAAACTGCACCTATGCAGTGCTGCACCCAAGCTGAAAAACTTCCAGGAAGAGCCAGAGTGGCAGGTTGTCTGAACAGGGAGCTTTGCTCCCTGGGTTTATTAAGTTTGCAGACAGCATTAGCTGAGGTGCTGCTCTGTTCCTGTTAGTCCCATCTGCATGGACCAGGGACCTGCCCTGGGAGATGGACAGAGAGAGGAGCTACCTTGTCCATGTGAGGAGTGCAGTGCTCCCTTCTGACAGACCTGCTATTCACAGGCTTCAGGAAGTGAGGTTTAAATGATTTACACTAGTCTGTCTGTTGGTAGCAGTTCATGCCAGACCTGCAAAGCAGGATGGTGTGTTACCTTCCTCAGTGCTTTTACTGTAGGCAAAGACAGCTCTTCTACTCAGGAATGTCTCCTCTGATCAGGCATGTGTGACACCAGTCAAGCTATAGGAGTTGCAAAAGGAGGCCCATAAAAATACAGCTTCCTAACAGCAGTTGGCTCATAGCTGCTCCAGCAAAACATTTCCATTTACTTTTTATTTTCTTGGCAACTTTTTTGCCTGCAGTTGGGAATTAAAAAAAAAAAAAAAAAAGGTGAAAAAATCCATATGTACACATTAAGAAAACTAGGGTAAGAGGTTTTTAAACTTCTGAATTAATTTTGTTTGTCCAGAAAATAAAATTCAGTCTAGAAAACTAAAATTGCCATGTTAGTTTTCTAGTCTTATAAAACAAACTACTCCCCCACCAAACCAAATAAACCACCAAAACAGAAGCCATTCCCCTGTCACTTGTGAAAGAGGAAATAGGGATGGAAGTAAAAATAATTAGCTTTTTGGTGAAGAGACACTTTTTGGGTCTGTGCTTACAACCAATAGGGTGGAGAGGAAAACAGAAACTCTGTTGCAGTTCCTCTCTAAGGGGAAGAATAACTAAGAAAACCCTTTACTGTCTGAATAAAGCTGAGGCAAACAGCATGGCCTGTGTCAGCAAGGGACTAACAGGAATGTGCTGATTTAACTGGCACTTGGGAGGTGACACCTGACTGTCCTGTCCTGGGCAGGTGTGCTGCAGACAGAAGGATTACTGGCAGTTTGTGAAGGACATTCGCTGGCTGAGTCCGGGCTCTGCTCATCACCTGGAGAAGGTGGGTTCTGCTGGGGTGGCCTTGTGTGCCCACTGGGAGGGGAGAGGGCAGCTGGGCTGGAATCTCACCCGTGGGACAGTGCTGCCTGGGCTGCTGTGAGTAAAGCTCCATGGCTTGTGGAGGCTCACACAGCCGTGGTTTTGGGTACAAGCTGTGTCCTGGGAACTCAGTGTGGCTTGGGCTGAGACAATTGGCTACTTATTTCTCCTAGGCCAGTTTCCAGTGCTGCTGGGCTGGGTGCAGCAGGCATCACCAAGAGAACCGGCACAAGCAGTGCTTGTGTGTGCACTGGGGCAATTCATTTGTCTGTGCAGATCTCTAAGGGTCTGGGCTGTCCTGTTTCTGGGTTTTATCTCCATCATGCATTTATTCTCCTATTCCTGACTTGTGCCGGCCACTGCCATATGACTCCTGGTCCTCAGCTGCCCTGTGCTGACATCCATGGTTCCTGCCATGGATGGGCACAAAGGGCTGGCCATTTGTGCCAGCCCCTTTTGGACAAGGGAACACCAGTGTCCAGCCTGCTGCTGGGGGAACAGGAGTGTAACTCCAGTCCAGCTCTGCAATCTGCAGCAGCTGAGGCATTGCCACAGCCTTTTCCAGTTAATGTGTCAGCAGGAAAATGACCGTCACCGCTGGGGTCAGATTGGATTTGGGAGCGTGGGGTTGCTCCAGGTCAGGGACAAGGCTCATGGGTGGGAGAGTGTGCAAGAGAAATTCATTGTACTGGTGGCTGTCAGAGGACTTTGGTCACTGGCTGACCTTTGAAGCATTGTTCCTGCCTGGTGCTTTTGTCTCCCTGGTGGCTGAGGAGCTGCTGGGACATGCCCTCTTTCCTGCTGACAGTGACTGGCATGTGAAAGCTGCTGTTATCAAGGGGACCAAAGCCACACGGTAGAACAAGCCCTTTCCCCTTCTTGCCTCTGCCTGCCTTAACCTGTGCCTGCTGTCCCTTTCCAGTTCATCAGCCTGCAGGAGAGCGGCCAGCGTGACCCCGAGGGCCCAGGGGACCAGGCCATTGCCCAGCTGTGGCTGCAGCACAGCCTGCAGTGCCACTGCCTGTCAGCACAGCTGAGGCCGCTCCTGGGGAACCGGCAGTACATTAGGAAGTTCTACACAGGTAAGGAGCCATGGGCCTTTTCCTTCTTACTAGGAAAATATCTAGCTGGTGGCATTTCCAAGCTGTGTGGGAGTGAGGGAGGACAGCAGAAAAATTGGTTTGCATGTGAGCAGCTGGTGTGTCAAACTGTGTGGGTGAGAGGGGCTCCCCTGAGCAGCATCTTTTTCTGCCCAGATACTGCCTTCCTGCTCAGTGACGCCCACGTCACGGCCATGCTGCAGTGCCTGGAAGCTGTTGAGCAGAACAACCCCAGGCTTCTGGCTCAGATCGACACCTCCATGGTGAGTTGAGGTCCCAGATTTTACATCTGGCTCTCCCCAGATGCCAACTGGCTGTGGCTGCTCCCTCAAGGTCACATTCAGGGTATGTGGAACCCTTGGACAAGCAACTGAACTTGGAACTAGTAAAAGTTGCTCCAAGAGGGGAGGAGAGTGGGGAACTGGTCCTTGTCCTGCCTTTGTGACCTGTAAGGGGTCAGGGTGGGGGAAATGGCTGTGTGGAGCCTGTAGTGGAGCACCTTGGTTCAGGCTTGCACCAAGGATTTGAGTAAAGGACCTGAGGACCAGTTCCATGTAAGAGGCACCTTTAAAGCCCTCTCCAATAGTCCCAGGCTTCAGAGCCAGCACACAGAGCTGCCTATTCATGAGGAACAGTCACACTCTCGAGGGGATGGGCAATGCCCCAGGACACCTGGGTGCCAGCTCCTGCTCATGCCAGTGACCCCCTGTGCAGCCCTGCACCAGCTGCCCTGTCTCCAGAGGACAGAAACAGCAGCTGCCTTCTTTGCACAGAGTCCCCAAAAGAGAGCAATTAGCGAGGCTTTGTTAAATGGGGGCTGTGTTCTTTCAGCTGGCCGGCACGTCACTGCCATCCCTGTGCGCGTCAGACCCTGCTGCTGGGACAAGAGACATGTGTGATCACAGTGCTGAGGGACACAAGAGCCGTGTGCCAGGAGCGCTGGGCTGCCTGGATCATTTCACTGAGAGCCTGGTAATGGGCATGAGAATCTGTCCTGCAGCTGTGAGCAAACAGCTGCTTCCCTTCTGTGCTGCAGTGCTTTTCCCTCCCCACCCTTGTGTTCCCAGGGCTGCCGCATCATTTGTGGTTGGTCACCAGTTGGAGGTTGATCCCTTTCTGTTGCTGCTCTTTTGACATGTAGCCCCGTAGATGCTGATTTATTGATGATGCCACCTCTCTTCAGCTTACCAGGAAGAGTGACAATCCTTCTCCAGTGACCAAGAGTCAGAGCCTGACTGCCCTCCCTGCATCCCCGTGCGTCCCTGCTGCCCCCTGTACTCAGCAGCGCTGCTTTGGGTCCTTCTCCAGCCTCCAGCATCCAGCCTCCTCTGGCCTCTCAGGTATCAAGAGTAGGCTGGGGAGCTTAGTGTAGGCCCAGAAAAGACTTAACTTTTCTATCTGCCTATGTGTCTGTTGGTGTGGATGGGCGTGGAAGATTTCTGCCCATGATGGGAGGGAGGGATTTGCCTGTGGTGGGTGGACGTGTTGGCGTGGCTATAAGCCACGAGCTTATAGCCATGGGATACAGGAGACATCCTTGTGCCAGTGTGTGAAATCATGCTCCTGCCTCTGTCCAGACAGGAGACCAGTGAGTTCCTGTGGCAGCTCCAACTCCAGCCAGCCCCAGGAGCACTGCCCGTCCACCCGGTCCTCCTCCTTCAGCGAGAGCAGATCCCCTCTGGAGCAGCCCAGCTCTGCCACCCACCTCCACGTCCCCTCACCCAAAGACCCCTTCTCTCCTGCCAGCGAGATGAGCTCCAGCACCACCAGCCAGAGCGAGGATACTTGGACAGGGAGTCAGGATGATCCACAGAGTGACGTTAATGATGGACCGGAGTACCTGGCCATTGGGAACTTGGGACGCCGGGGCCGGGCATGCAGCAGCAGCAGCACCAGCAGCACCAAGAGCAGTAGCTCTAAACTCTTCTCCTCCAGCAGCTCCCAGAAGCTGGACTCAGTATCATCCCTGGGGGAGCAGGGGGCAAGCGGAGGTGGCAGCAGGGGCCTGAGTCTGTTGCGCCGGTCCAGCTTCTCGGAGGGACAGTCCTCAGCTCCACAGGGCATCCTCAAGAAGAGCCACGTGCGCTCACACTCTGACACCAACGTGACTTCTGGGAAGTTGCATGGTAATGGGACAGCTTTTCTGGGATGGCTTCTGGGCGTGGGAGTCCTGGGTACCAGAAGGCTGATGCTGGCCTCCCCCTTGATTCCATGGATCGCGTTGGAGAGAGGGACAGTGGGCAAGTGGTTGGTCTTTTCCCTTAGCTTTTCAGCTCTACACTGGAATGATGGGATGACATCTTGCTTCCCAGAATGCCCTGGGCTGGACTGTTACTGGTATTGCCAGCTTTTACTAAAATCTTAGAAAATGGCAGCAATGCTGTGGTATCAGCTGTTCTTCTCCACTGGGCTTGCTTGGCTGGGATATGGGACTGGGGCCTGGGCTCACCCAACTGGTAGGATGTGAGCCCACTGGTAACCTGCTGGGTTCTCCTGTGGTCTTGAGTGAGTACATGGGGATGGAGAGAGTGGGGTGTGAGGGGACAACCAGTTTGAGAGAGTTTGCCCTGATGCTACACCTTCATTGAAGGAGTTGAGGTCCTTGCTGAGTAGTAACCAGTCTGTCTCTGTTTTCTCTCCCTTTCTCTCCCTTAACGCTGCCCTTCTCCTCCTCTGTCTGCCCAGGAGGCCTCAGGGATATCACCATTATAATAGAAGATCCAGTGGCAGGTTTGGGAGCCAGTATAACAGCCCTTCATTAGTGATCATTGCATCAAGTTCAGGATTGCCATCAATCCATTAGTGTTCATTTAGAAAACAAAAAAAAAAAAAAAAGGAGAATCTTTGCTGTGTCCCAGCTGATGCTTTGAGGCGTGATCTGGTTTATGCATGTGGCCAGACTGAAGATCCCAGCTTGGTTTGTGGAAGCAGTGGCCCAGACCCACAAGTGTTTCCAGCTCCCCTGCATGGCGTTAGGGAGCGCTGGCCACCAAGTCTCTGAGCTGCATCCCCTGCCCTTCCCTCCACCCACTGCCTTGGAAGCCAGGAGAGGTTTCCTCTCTTACCTAGTGAATAAGGGCTGGCAGCTAACCAGGCATGGGCTTGGACATCTAATTTTTCCTTTTATTTCATGGATCTGTGGCACAGGGAGATTGGATGTTGACTGATTTCCAGTGTATGTACCCACAGCTGAGACTCCTGGATGCTCTTTTGGGCTCAGGGCAGGTTTTACCCCAAGCAGAAATGCTGGAGTGCTGCCATCCCTTTGCCCCACGTGCAGAAAAAGTCAGCAGCTCAACAAAATGGGCTGTTTTCAATGAACAGTGGCACTGGGTTTGTCAAGCTCACATCTGGGTGCTGAGGGTTCTGTGTCTGGAAAGGCTCCTCCCTGGGGCTGATGGGTGTTCAGAGAGATTTGTCCAACCCTGTGTCCTGCTCCAACAGATGTTGCTGAGCACTGCCTTGCTTTACCTTTCAGCAGTAGGCTCTGTTGTATGTGGCACCCCCAGGCATCAACCCCATGAGGTGGTTTCTATATTGAGGTGGCTGCAGGACACCCTGGCAGGCTGCAGGACACCCTGGCAGGCTGCAGTGAGTAGCTGTGAGAGTCTCCTACCCTAACAAGTCTCTTGTCTCCCAGCCTGTGGGGTGGGTTGATCCCAGGCTCCATCCTGGTGGCTGCTGCTTCATGGCCTTGACAGGGAGAGACTGGTATTGGTTGGCTCAGGAGCCTCCAATCACATGAGAGTTAGGGCACAAAGCTGAGAACAAAAGTGAGTGGAAGGTTGAAAGGACATGGTTGCCCTTTTGTTATGCTCAGGATTGTCAGCTGGCACCTGCCCTGTATCCAGAGCTGTATGCTCCTGTGCTGCTCAGGCAGGGTGTTTTCAGTCTCCTTCAGCAGTCCTCTGTCACCCAGGCACTCCATCCAGGTGCTCCCTGGGGCCATGGCTCTCTGCAGAGCACCACCTGTTCTTGTTCTGCGGTCAGGCCAGCTCCTGGCAGTCTCCACTGGCTCAGTCTGGCAAGGAGTTGCACCACAGTGCGTGTGAGGGGCAGAGCCCTGCCCACAGCCCGTAGGTCACCTTGAGCACTGCACCCAGGCTCCATGCTCTGTGTGGGGAGTCTGCCTTACAGTGGAGCAGGAGCACGTCCTTCAGATGCCTCCTTGCACTGGTGTCCAGGCTGCTTTGCAGGGCAGGGACCCCCACAGATCCTTTGGCAGCTCATGTTTCCCTGTTTATCCTGTTCTCTCTTCTGGGGGATAACTCTGCCCTCAGGAAGAAAGGGCTGGCAAGAGGTACTTGCTGGAGCCTGTTGTGTCCCCCAACTCTACTCTGGGGTAAACAGCTGAAGGCTCAGGATGTAACTGTTCCATGTCACTCATGATCTTCTCTCCTTCATTCCCCTTCTCCTGCCTGAAATGCCTTTCTAGTTTTGTCCCCTCCTGGGCTTGCCCTCAGCTGTGGCATGGAGCAGGAAGATGTCTCTCTTTATTTCCATCCATTTGTGCCTGTGTGTGTGGTGCCAAACCCCTTTCATTTCACCCTGTGCAGCGGCAGGGCGCCTCTAACGTACTGACGTGTGCCTGGTGTCATCTTCCCTTCCAGAGTCCCATGGTGATCCAGGTGGAGGGAGAGGGCCAGTCTCTGCTTCCACGCAGAGCAGTGAACTGAGCACACCCAGCTCCCTCTACATGGAGTATGGTGAGTACAGCCAGCCTCAGTGGGGACACTCAATCCTGGTCAGGTTCCTCCATGCGCTGCAGTGTCCTCAAGTGCTGGCACCTGCTTGTGGGATGCTGTCAGGGTGCTGACAGGACTTGGTGGCATGGAGATAGCAGATCCTTCCCTCATACCTGTGTCTCTTGTATTTTTAGACTCTGGACAGTACCTGAGCTCGGGGGAAGGGATGTTCAGGAGACCTTCAGAAGGGCAGTCCCTCATCAGCTACCTCTCTGAGCAGGACTTTGGCAGCTGTGCAGACCTGGAGAAGGTGAGGGAAGCAGCAGCAGCCTATGTGCATTGGAGAATGCATCTTACTGCAGGTCCAGGGATACTTCCTGCCATGGGGAGGATAATGCCATGGTATTGCCTGTTGTAGAGCTGTGCACAGAACTGAGCTGAGCTGAGCTCCTCGGTGGTGTCTGGTAGTTGGGATCTGTCCATCTGTCATATACATGACAGCTTTGCAACATGTTAGGGCCCCTCAGGGCTGTGTGCCGACCCCTCAGAGTGCATCTCTTTGTAGGATGCCTCTTATATTTCATGAGTATTCTGATGCCCAAGAAGGCTTTGTTTTCTAGGTACTCATAGAAGAGTCATATTTTGACAGAAATTCACATCTTTCTGCCATCATCCTTAAGCTCTTTCCTGGCATAGGTGGGGAACAAAATTTTACCAAGTCTTCCTAGTTTGTCCAAGGCATAGCCTTGAACGCTTTTGGTCTTGCAGGAGAACGCCCACTTCAGCATCTCAGAGTCGCTGATTGCTGCCATTGAGCTGATGAAATGCAACATGATGAGCCGGCAGCTGGAGGAGGAGGAAGAAGACAGTGACAAGGAGATCCAGGAACTGAAACAAAAGATTCGCATTCGGCGCCAGCAGATCCGCACCAGGCACCTGTTCCCTGCAGGCCAGGAGCTGGGCTCAGACAGTGGGTGATGTGGTTTTGGGCTCATCAGCTAGTGGGATGTGGGTTTTCTGTCCATTGCCTATCCTATAGCTGCCTGCCTTCCTGCCAGTTCCTTGGAAACAGTTAAATTGCTACCAAGGTGGTGCCAAGATTTGTGAAACTGCTGCTATTGGAGACCATAATGTGACAGCTACCATCCATTGATAACACTGCTGGCACTGAATGATGGAATGTCATTTCATTCTGAACCCGTAGTGTTTTCCATCCTTGAGCTCCCTCCTTCCTTTCCCTGGCCATACCTGGCTATCCCTATCTCCCCTAGCTGTCAGTGACCCTTTGGAGCACTTCCACTGGTGACCTGGCTGTGGTGCCTTTCTCCCAGGTCTCCTGGCAACAGACAGTGGGTCCCAGTTCAGCTCCCACGGCTCCATGCGGCTCTCTGACTCTGGCTCTGCGGAGGATGTGGAAGAGTATGAGATCCGAGGTAGGAGAGAATGGCTGTCTTGGCTGCTTTCACAGAAACAGACTTCCTGGTGTGGTTGTGTTGGGGTCAGTCCTGCTGAAGAAGGCCCTGTCCCTCTGGCCTTCAGGATGGCTTTTCCCAAACAAATGGCTGAATTCTGAGTATAAGCAGAGCACTCAGTTTCCCTCATGTGGTGGCATGACTTTGCTTCAAAATCTTCTGTAACCCTGTCACATTCTGTGCCTCTGGCTGGTAGGTGGTTTCCATTTCATTGCCTGGTACACATAGCTGTGGTCTCAGCTAGAGAGGTGGGAGAGCTGCCATCCTCTCTTCTCCTCCCCAGGCAGAAGGAGCCATAGCTCTGACCACTTACCTCTTGGATGGTGGGTACTGGTCACATCCCGACCTGCAATACCTGTAATCTCTGCTCCTGGCAGCTTGGGTGGCTGAGCTTATCACCCACAGGAGGCCAGCCCAAGTCCCTGGCCTTCAGAGCCTTGTTCATCCTCTGAAGTGGATGACTTACTTCACAGCCGTGCCTCCATCTCGTACTTTAAAAAGAAGATGGAGTTGTCCAGTCTTCAGCTTTAAACTTCTTGTCTCCTGACTATTGACAGCAACCTCTCCTTTCAGTCCATGAGGGTGAGGTTTTGAGCTCAGTTTTGTAGCTCATGGAGGAGTGTGTGAATTCAGTTCTGGGCTCTCCTCGTGTGAGTGCTGTCTTGTTTTATGCCCTTTCTCTCTGGCCTGGCTGAAGCACTGAAGTCAACTGTTTTGTCATCACCGTGTCATACAGATGGTAACGATGGATCTAACCTGATTCAAATGTCCAAGAACGGCCTCTCAGTGTCAATGGCTTCCTTGTTCTCAGGTACCCTGCAGTGCTCCCTGGGCACGCGCGCGTGTGTGCAAGGTGTGTGTGTGTGTGCACGGGCACACTTCTTAGAAATCTGCCTGGTTTCAGAACTGGGATTTAGTTCCAGTATCATCCAGATGTCAGAAAGAAGAGCTGTGACAGGATGATGTGGCAGGATTGAGTAGAGTGAACTCCTCTGAGTTCTGCTGTGGGCTCCATCCCCCAGGGCATTTTGCTGTGCAGCGTTTTGGATATATCAAAATGCCTGCTGTGTGAAGACCTGTCTTGCCTGGGGTAGGACTTCGCAGGACAGTGAAGCTCTGTAGATGTGGAAGGCTGAGCATGGGCTGAATGAGAGCAGAGTCCTCTTCAATGTGGGACCAGGTCTCCATCCCAAGTGCCTTGGAGAGCATTATCCTGCTTGACTTGGCAGAGCTGGCATGCCATAGCTTTGATCTGAAGCACAGCTGTCCTGGTCTGCTCAGACTTGACTTGGAGTGGAATCCTTCTAGAAAGAAGTTCTGGAGGGAGAAGTAGTGAGATCAGACAGGGCACAGGCAGTTTGTTCAAGTTGGAGGTCTTGGTCACTGGGATCACACGCAGCTTAGTGTTTTTATTGTTTACAGTAGTACTAGGTCTGGTCTGCTGGCCGTGTTTAAATAACCTTCATGTGCTCCCTGTTTGCTTTAGCAAGGGAACAGTCAGCTGGGCTGCTGCTGATCTCTCCTGTCAGGTGTTCAGCACCAGCACATTGCTCCTGCTGGGTTTGCTGGTGCTCAGATCTTTCCTGTCAGTCCTATTGTGTTCACAGACCAGGCTGTGATCCTGGTTGAAGCTGGCACATGGGGTGTGGGGTGATGTCCTTAGATTTGGGGGCTGTTCACAAACTTCCTGGGTACTTTCCCACCTGATAGCATTGGCAGCAGAGGTGTTTTGGGTAGCTAATGAGGATCTGGGGAGTGTTTGCAGTTAATGTTGGGAAGTGAGCGGTGTCAGGATCCCAGTGTTAGCTCCCGTGGAAGCCTGGGGTCAGATCTGGCTCCCTCTGCCATCTCTGAGACCATGTCAATGCCTGAGTGTGCTGGCTCTGCCTCCCCATAGCACCTGGCCCACTCTGTGCTGTGTGTGCCCCCATTTGCTTGTGTTCATCGTAGTCTAGGACCATGCAGCACCTTCCTGCACAGAGCACAAGGCACCAGAGCATGGTGGGTGTGTCTGGCTGGTGCCCTACAAGGTCGTGAGGCTGTTTGCCTGAATTTCCTGTTTCCTGCAGCTAGAATTCAGTTTGCATGACGTGGATATGTGGATTCCTTAACATTAGGATGCTTTTCTTTGCCTGCTTTAGTAATGGATGTCAAACAATGAAGGTCAAATGTCCAAGCTGAATTCCAGTAGTGTGAGTCTGTAAATTAGCAGGACTTGCTCACTTTGTTGCTAGGGCAGTCCTGCTCTCTGTAGAAAAGCTTGGGGCAGGGAGACACTCTTTGCTCAGCCTGTGATTCCCTCAGGCTCTGATTCCCTAGGTCTCAGTGTGCATTTGGGGCCTGGCTGGGATCCTGTGGGCTCTCTCCAGATTTGTGTTAGTCAGCCTGCTTGGGGTACAGGAGCAGGCACCCTAAGCTGTGCCTCCCCATGCCAGGCACTGGGGCAGGGGAAGCTACAGGCTTTTGTTTGAGGGTGGTGTGGTCACTGCAGACCATTAGCTCCCCAGAGGTACAAAACAGCACACCTACTGGGATGAAGGTTATGGCTTTGGCTACTCTTGGTCTGTTCTGACCCTGTAGTACTTTCCCCTTGCATACCTTCTTCCCTTTTCTGGGAGCCTTATCTTCCCTGAAGCAGGTTTCTGCCTGCTTTTGTCTGCATTGTATGACTGGAATTGTCCTGACATAGGGGTTTTCTACTGTTGAGATGGATTCCCTGTTAGGTTTAACCTGCTGGAGTGAAAGAATGATGAGTGGTGAAGGCACCACTGGGTACTGCCTGGTACCTGAGCTGTGGGGCAGCCCAGGGCTCTTTGGGAGTTGATTGAGGGCTGTAGAGAGCAGGACTGCAGTGTCCTGCACCTTATCTTGGACCCCTCTCTCCTCAGGGGATGAGTGTGACCTCTGCAGAGGGCTGGCCTCATGGCTGCTGGCCCTGTCTCTGCAGGGGTGCTGGGGTGTGTGGGCAGTGCTGCCAGCCCTGGCTGTGCAGTCACTGACAAGCTGTGGCAGGGCCAATGTCTGATCTTACAGGTTACAGTCAAGTAGAGAGAAGGGCTCTGCATTCCATTGCTAATCCCTTCCAGCATCTATACTGTGTGTAGAGAGCTACTAAACCTTCTTGCTAACCCTGTAGTCCTGCTCTCCAGGCTCCTGTGTGTGTTCTGTTTTAGGCCATGTTACTGCTAGGACTTGGTGTGTGATCTGTACCAGCAGCCACTTGTCTGCCCGAAACTCCAGGCTGGCTGTTCACAGCACCCGACCATGCCTTTCCCTGGTAGTTCTGACAGCTGGCTGATTAGCCTGCACCCCTCCTTGCTGCTCAGTGCCACTGGTAGAAGCTGATGCTGTAGTTCACGTGCTTTTGAACAGCTTGATGAGTTTTACTTCGAAGCTTTGGTTTGAAATGAGTGCCTCCCCAGCCCTGTCCCATCTGTTCCACCTTGTCTGTTTGTGATTCAGATGCAGATATCAAGAGGAACCCAGATTCCAGCAGGAAGTCCTTTCTCTCCTCGGACTCCATGTATGTCTTCAACCTCATGGTGACACATCTTGGTACCACGTTCTCTTTCCTGCCCAGCTCTGCTCTTCCATGTGCATCAGTTTCTGTTTTGCACTGGAGTAGATATCCCTCCCGTCCTCCTTCCCTCCCTCCCTCTGTGGGGACACCTTTGCTTTGTCTGGTGAAATACAAAGCTGTGTCCATGGGTTGGCAGCTGCTTGGGTAGGTCCATACTGGGAGAGCAGTTGTTTCTGACTTACACAGGCACTGGCTGTCACTTTGCAGCTTCCCCTGTGAACAGGCGTAGGTTTTGCCAAGTGAGTTAAGTTTTGCTTGCTCTTCTGAACAGTTGTTTTGCCGTTAGCCAGCTTTGCTTGGGGACATCTGCAAAGACAGAAATCAATCATGTGTACTAATTTTAAGCCTGTGTAGCAGTGCAGAATTAAAGTACCAGAGTTGAAGGGAGGATCTGTGACTTGAACTGGGACTGCCATGGGGCTGCAAGGAGGGCACAGATGTGACATCCAGTTCTAACAATTCCTTTGCTGTCTAGATCCCACTCCTTCCTCAATTCCAACTCGGCAGAGGCGGTGGCCATGGGCTTGCTGAAGCAGTTTGAGGGCATGCAGCTCCCAGCTGCCTCTGAATTGGAGTGGCTGGTCCCTGAGCATGACGCCCCACAGAAGGTAAGGCTGTGAGTTCCTGTCACTGATTGCATTTGATCTTCCCTGAACCCCTGGCTTCAGGGCACTGCTGAGCGGGCTTTGCTTGTCCCAGTGCTCCCTTTGTGGAGCTTGAGGAGGGGGTTTATCTGGGCTTTGGAGATGGATGCAGCCTCCTACAGCAGTGTCCAGATCCCTGGGGGACAGCCCTTCTTCAGCCCCAATTCAGCTGGGGGGTGACTTGGTGCGTGACAGTTTTCCAGAGGGCTGCAGTTGCAGGTTTCTGGCAGTCCAGCCAGGGTGCGCTGCCTTTGCACTTCAAGATAGAGATCTGACCCTCTTGCCTGCCTCTCCCAGCTGCTGCCCATCCCTGACTCTCTGCCTATCTCTCCTGATGATGGAGAACACGCCGACATCTACAAGCTGAGGATTCGGGTGCGCGGAAACCTGGAGTGGGCCCCGCCGCGACCGCAGATCATCTTCAACGTTCACCTAGCCCCAGCGTAAGGACCCATGTGGCTGGGGGCTCTCAGGGGACCTGCCCTTTCCATCCCTTTTCCATCCACACCAAGGTTGCTTATCCTCTGGTTGCTGGGGTTTCCCTGCTCTGAGCCTGGTAAATCCATGGTGGTCACCACTGTGAGACGGAGGCAGTGCCTGGGGTTAGTGCCTTTGGTGTGACCCAGGACATAGTGGGGCTTTTTCCCTTGGGTGTGTTGTCCACATAAACCTCCCAGGCCTGTGCTGGTACCCATCTTCTGGTGTCAGGTACCACCAGGGCTGGGTCATGCATGTTGTCTTCTGTCTCTGGGCAGGAGAAAGGTGGCTGTGGCCAAGCAGAATTACCGGTGTGCAGGCTGTGGCATCCGGACTGATCCTGGTGAGTGCTGGGAGCCTGACCTGTAGCTGGAGAGTGGTGGGGAAGAACCTGCAAACAAGTGGGAAGATGCTGAGTGAGTGGGTGGTGGTAGAGCTCAGCATAAGGTCCCTGGAGCAGTGCTACACTGCCTTTGCCAGCTCTGCCTGCACATTGGTGCTCACCATCCACAGAGGAGCCTCCTCTTCTAGGAGGTCACAGAGCTGGTGGAGGCAAAGAGCAGCCAGCTCATCCTTTAGAGGGCATTTCAGATGTTGACTCTTGTAAGGCAAAGTCTTATGTTGGGTCCTCAAGCTTCCAGCAAGTTCTGCAGCTGCAGAGCTCTTCCATGAATATGTAGGTAGATGTGGTTGCACGAGACTGGACTATTGGCCCCAAAGGCTTTGCAGTCAGAGGGTGCTTGCAGACCTCAGTACTGAGCATTCTGGGCTGGCTGAGATGCCAGCAAGGCAGAGTTTCTTGCTTGTGGGAGACGCTGAGTTGGGAGTGCAGCAGAGGCCGTGCCTGGGCTGACCCTGCCTGTCTGCCTGGGTTTGGCCAGATTACATCAAGCGGCTGCGGTACTGCGAGTACCTGGGCAAGTATTTCTGCCAGTGCTGCCACGAGAACGCCCAGACTGTCATCCCCAGCCGCATCCTGCGCAAGTGGGACTTCAGCAAGTACTACGTGAGCAACTTCTCCAAAGACCTGCTGAGCAAGATCTGGAGTGACCCACTCTTCAACGTGCAAGCTATCAATCCTGCCCTGTACCAGAAAGTGAAGGCTCTCAACCAAGTGAGGGTAAGACCCTTTCCATACCTTCCTGAGTGGAGTTTGGATGAGGTGGATGGCAGCCAACTGTAAACTGTATTTCAGGGAAGCTGGGGAAAAGCAGATCTTTCTGTTTTGGAGGCTTAAAACCTCATCACTGTATTTCTATACACCTTTTCTGATTTCTTCAGTGGCATAGGAATGTCAAATTCATAGGAAAATCAAATAGGAATTTCTGGCTGGTATCCAGCTGGGCTTCAGTTTATCTCCTGGAGCACATGACGATGGTTGTGCTCGCCTTGCCCTGTGTGATGTAAACACTTTGGAAACAGGGGAGCAGCAGCTGAGGAGCAGCAGTTATTTCAGCAGCACAGGGAATGGGGCAGACCTGCTTGGCTGAGGACCATGCTCAGTTTACTGATTCTTTGTGCCCCCTTCCTCTCCAGCTGCTGCGAATCCAGCTTTTCCACATGAAGAACATGTTCAAGACGTGCCGGCTAGCTAAAGAGTGAGTCCTGCTGTCCCCAGGCAATTTGCACTGGGAATCTGTACAGCTTGTGCATTGAACTCTGGGGAGAAGGGGGGCTGGAGGGGGAGAGAAAGCATGAGGAGTGAAGGGCGGGGTCTTACTGGAGTCACTTTGCTCTGAGCTCTGGTTTCTCTGTCCTTGCAGCCTCCTGGACTCCTTTGACACAGTGCCTGGCCACTTGACAGAGGATTTGCACCTCTACTCACTGAGTGACTTCAGTGCCATCAAGAAAGGGGACCTGATGCCTCGCCTGACAGAGCTCCTGAAGGCAGGCAGCCTGCACATTGACAAGTGCATGGTAAGGCCTCCTTTCCTGCCTCCTGCATGGCTCTGGACCCTTGGGAGGGAGCAGGCTTTGCTGCAAAGATAACTGATGGGGAGGCTTTGGTGTGCAGAGCAGCCATCAAATTAACTGATTCAATGCTAACTGTTCCTGCCTGCTTCACAGAGCTCCTACTCAGCACAAATGGGATATTTGTTACCCCATTTTTGCTCTCCCCTGACACAAGTGGATTCAACCTTCCTGTGCTCCATGCTGGGGAAGGGCTGGCCCACATGGTTAGAGCAGGGCACTGTGGCCTGCTGTCCTGCTCTACTCTACCTTCTGTCCTACTTGCCAGGAAGATGAGCATTTAGCTGCTTTTTCCTCATCTTTTCTCTTTCCAGCTGTGCCAAGCCAAAGGTTTCATCTGTGAGTTCTGCCAGAATGAGGATGACATCATCTTCCCCTTTGAGCTCAACAAGTGCAGGACGTGTGAAGGTGAGATACTGGGGAAAAACAGGGGGGGGGACAGACCCTGGGGCCACCAAGATCTCCTTCCAGTTTGAGTGGCATTTGTGCTAGCAAGAGGTACAGAGCTGTAGTCAGCCAGACCAGAGTGCCCCTGTGCATGGCCTGTCTGCAATGTTACAACAGCAGCAGATCATAATTTTCAGTGTTTGCTGGCGTGGTAAAGCATGTAGGTCCCCTCCTGACCATGCTCTGTGCTGCCTGCCCTGGCAGCTGTGGGCTGTCACTGCAGTGAGTGGGTGTGTGGGGGTCCTGGCTTCCCTCCTGCTGCAGTTACAGGACAGGCTGCAGCCTGCACACAGCTCCCCTGCTCTGCTTGAATGGCTGGAGCTGAGCTTGCAGAGCAGAGAGAGCCTGAAGGCTTTATCTCTGTGCCCTTCCTGCCTGCTAAGAAATCCCTAGATCCCTTCAGGGGACATCCTCGATAATGGCCAGTATTAATGGCTGAGTAGAGCTTGGCCCTACGTCTTGGGACCAACCTCTGAACTGGCATCAGATGGCTCCTGACAACATGCAAGCCTTGGTTTGGCAGATGCAGTGCCAGAGAAAACGTGGGGCAAAGTCACTGTTTCCTTGGAGTATCAGGAAAGCTTGGGGAGGGACCTTGTGCAGAGCAGAAATCCTCCCTCGTGTGCTTCCAGAGCTTCATGAGCTAGTGCAGGGACCTGGGGTGTGGAGTGTCAGGCAGTCTGTCAGCCTGTACCAGCACTCAGCCATGCTCTCCCTCACAGAGTGCAAAGCCTGCTACCACAAATCCTGCTTCAAGTCCAGCCGCTGTCCCCGGTGCGAGCGCCTTCAAGCCCGCAGAGCGCTGCTGGACAGGCAGGGCAGGGAGCCCTGCAGCTCGGACTGCGAAGATGAGCTGGAGCAGCCGGAGGCGGTGGCAGCCACATGAGCATGTTGCAGCCAAGGAGCAGATCATGGGTTTATTTATGTGCATGGCTTCATCACCAGAGACTGAGCCACACGGAGTGGAGATGAGGACTGTTGGGAGGCCCGGAGCACTGTCTTGAAGGGATTTCTTTTCCCACATCCAGGACTGCTGGGCTGGGAAAGGAGCCTATTCCACCGTGTGGATCTGCTCCAGGTACCACTCCCAGTCACTGATGCCTTTGCTTGGGGGGAGGCAGCTGCTCCTGCCTGTCCTGCAGGCAGAACAGGGACCTTTTCCGAGCAGTTGTTCCTGCTGGACCCAACAGGGCTGTGCTGTCCATCCCTGTGCCCTGCTCTGAGCTGAGCAGGGTCCCCTGAAGGGTCAGCACTTGCTGCTCATCAGCTGTATACTAGGAAGCTCTGGTCACATCTGCTCCTTGGAGGAGGGAATGAGGTCTCAGTCCTGTGATCCTCCGTTCTGCTGCTGGGGGTTGTGTGCATGGAGGGAGGGTGGGATTTGGGGTTGGTTGTATATTTAACAGCTCCCTTTCTCAAACGTGCTGTGGGACACTGCTGGAGAGCAGTTGCTCTGACTCCAGAATCAGAGCAGAGGATGTGGCAATGATGAAAATGCCAGATTTCCCTGTGCTGCAGAGGGACATTGCCCCTGGAGCAGCTGCACAAGTGGATGTGCTGGTGGACTTTTGGCAGGCAGATCCACATGGCTTCACAGAAATCTGCCTCCATGGGATATGGTGAGGCTTCTGACCCTACTTCCTCCTCATGCTGCCAATCTATCCTACCAGGGAGATATGTCCTCCTTTAAGGATGACATGGGACCTCACTCTGGTGGCACCAGAACCTGCCTTGTGTGGAGCTCCCTCTCTGCCTGAGACCTGTCAGGATGCAGGTGAAGGCTTGTCCCTCCAGCTGCATCCCCAAGCCTCTGTTTAGTTGTTTGGGTTTTTTTTTATTCTGCTGGACTTGGTTTTATTTTTTTTAATGTGGTTGTTTCTATTTTTAACTGTGTGTTCCCCTCAAGGAGGTGCTGCTTGAAATGCCTTCTTAGGGGGCATGTGATCTGCTTGGGACGCGCCAGTATAAAATCTCCAGGGCTATCCTGCTCCTGGTTCCTCACCCCTGGATGGAGCTGGTCCACTCTCCCAGCAGGATCTCCTGCTTCCCTTTGGGGAGGAAGGGTCCCTGAGCCAGGCAAAGCTTTGAAGCTTCCCAGCTGTGCTGTGGTGGGATGGTCAGGCAGCCTGCTTGCAACAGGGATACCCAGGGGAGAGGGGTTTGGCACTGGGGTGCTGCCAAGGACTGGTTCCTCACTGATGCACTTGTGTCACCTGCCACAAGTGACAGCTCTGCAGGGTCAGGGTCAGACCCAGTGGGACAAGGTGAGCTCTGTGCCCAGTTGAAGAGGTGCCTCTGCATTGTGGGGGGATGCTTTAGCCATGGCATGTCCAGCACCACCTCAGCACAGGTGGGATGTGGGCTGTTAGGAAGGATGGTGTGGCCTGTGTATGTGCAAGGAGGGTGCTGAGGGACCAGAGAGCAGTGCACTGGCAGGAGGCTCCAAGGGGCAGTGGCTCTTTCAGCACATGCCCTGATTCGAGGCTGGGATGTGACCCCTCGTGGGCTCTCCCTGTGGGGGTGGCAGAGTTGGGGAGAGGGGAAGAGGCTGGGTCCAGGACATGTGGCTGCAAGCCTTGCTGTGAGGGCTGGGCTGCTGCATCTCTCCCCTGCCTGCAGCATCCTGACCAAGTCCTGAAAGCAGGGTTCAGCTCCCCACTTGCTCCCCTGCGGTTTTTGCTGCCTTGTGTCTTGCTTCTGCTTTTTTTCCCCAGAAGAGCAGCTGCTCTTCTGCTCACTCTGTCTCTGCAAGCCCTGGGCTGCCAGATGCTGGTCTGCCTTGGTTCTTGCCTGTCTCCAAGCCTGAGCCACGCCCTCCTGCTGTTGCTTGGATCTTGCACCCCCTTCCCTGGAGTTGCCTCAGCAGCACACCTCCATCCACCCTATTTTGTTTAAAGCACTTTACTGTCATGGGACAGCAGCTGAGAGGCTGCCCAGATCCCTTTCTAGAAGCACTGAGTACTTTTTGAGAAGAGGGAAGGAATTCTGGCTTAGTTATGGTTTCCACCCTCCACCATGGACTGTATGTGGAAGCAGTAAGACTCCCAAACCTGGCACAGGTTTTCAGGGCAAGACTGTGCCCAGCACTGACACTGCTGCCCAGCACTGACCACTACAACTAACACTGGAACTGGCCACGACAGGGAGCTCTGGGAGGGAGAGCTGGGGGCTGCCCTGGCTGTCAACTGGAGCCCTCACAACGGGATTATTGCACAGCACAGCAATTAAAATGCCGTCCTTAATAAACGATGTTAATAAGGAGTCTGGTTGTGTTGTGACATTGTTTCTGGTGGGGTAATGGTGTGTATCCCACCTCGAGGTGATGGGGCACGCAGGGAGCAATGGAAGGGACAGCTCATATAGCTGGTGGTGCAGTCACTGTGAGGGGGTTATTGTCACTACCCCTTGACTAATTAGTCTGGTTTGTGGCCTGCCCCTGCAAACTGCCCACTGGACTCAGGGCAGGAGGTACAAGGGCTCTGTAATGTCAGTCCCCTTCGAGAGTTTGCCTTTGCTGCTGGCAGAGGGGCACAGGGCCCTGGCCTTGGCTGCCCTGTCCTTGCTTGCATTTCCATTCCACGCCACCAAACTCTGTTCACAGCAGTGTTGTGCATCTCCCCATAAACACCATCAACACAGGTGATACAAAGTGTAAACTTTAAAACAACTGTTGAAAGATGACAGCCCAGCACTGGCTCCACAAAGAGCCTCTTCCTGGAGGCTTTTCCCGAGAAACACCCTGCTCAGCCCAAATCTCAGCTGTGGTTACCAGCAGCAATGATAACCTGGGCTACTCCTGAGGCCTTGGTTGTAGAAAGGTTTCTGGCAGGCACAGGCATGCCGAGGATAGGCTCTCACAGCTGCCAGCAAACTTGTGGCAGCAGAAGGGCTCCAGCAGCTGCCCCAGTGTGGCAACTCGAGCAGTGGGTGATGGCAAAGATCTGCAGAACCCTGGAGCTTGCTGCTGGAAGGAGCCCTCAATAACAAAGAGCCCTTCAATATCCCAGGGTGTTATCTGCCCTGGGTGATCCCTGCAAGCTGGCAGCCTGGCAAAGGCACATCTGCCCAGCCCAGAGGGTCACCGGGAGTGCGTGGGGGTGTAGCGACGCTCGAACTGCTCCACGTCGAACTTGCGCCTGCAGCCGGCGTAGTTCATGTAGCGAATCTTCCCGAAGATGGGCCGCTCCGCCCAGCCCTGGTCGTGAATGCCGCAGATGGACCACAGGCAGCCTGCCGGGCACAGGGACACCAGCCTCAGCTCTCCCCCTTGCTGGGAGGCACCCAGAGAGCAGGTGGGATGGGAGAGCAAAGCAGAATGGGCTGGAGTTGCCTGCAGAGAGACCCCTCTGCAGCCTTGGCCATCAGAGCTAAGGCCTCCCACCCCGTGCCCCCATCCTGCAGCTTGCCTACGTATCCATTGGGGTCCCTCCCATCCAGCTCGTAGCGGTCGTTGAGGTAGATGGCAAACTGCAGGGCCTCCTCAGGGGAGCGTGTCCACTCCAGGATCTTCTTGGCCCAGTACATCCGCAGGAAGCCGTGCATCTTGCCCTCCTGGACCATCTGCAGCTGCAGGGATGGAGACAGCTGTAAGGATCAGTCCATGGCAGGTCACCTCCGTGCCTCAGAAAAAAGCTGAGCATCTTGTGGGGAAGATGTAGGGCAGTACCTGGGCAGCGTTCCAGAGCGGGTCATGTGTGGTCCCCTGCTCCAGCTCCTGCAGACTGTACAGATAAGGCCTCTTGTCTTTGGCGTGGAGCTTCAGGGTGGTTTGTGCCCAGTCATAGGCACCTGTGAGCAAGAGATGAGGAGCAACACTGAGCAACCTGTTCTGCAGGGTCCTGAGAACCAGGCTCCTGAGGGCACTGTGCCCTGGAGGCACCATTCTTGAAGAGGGCACTCATCACCTTCTGTCCTACCTCCAGAAGAGACAAAATGTTGGGACATTAGTGCCCCCAGAGCCCCTCTCTTAGCAGAACTGAGATGGCCAAGTTGGAGTGACCAGCTGGGTAGCCAGCACGGCCCACGTGACCCAGGATGTTACCCTGCACACTGTCGTAGTTCTCATTGTAGTAGCAGAAGTTTTCAGCCAGCTCCCGCCGCACCACAGCCTCCTCCACAAATGCATCCACCGAGTCCTTGAAATTGCGCCGGTGCTTCTGCACCTCCAGGATGGCTCTTTGCGTGGAAACCTGGCCTGGGGACATGGGGAAGCACCAAGTCAGGCTGCTGGTCCAATCCACAATGCTCAGTCCTGCTGCAGAGTGGGAAGCCTGGGACACTCACCGAAGTGAAGCCATGGGGACAGGTTGCTGAGAGCTGCCTTGTTGGGATCATTCCTGTGGCTGCTGAAGGATTTCAGCCGCTCTGCAATGAAGGATTTCAGCACAGCCATCCCTGCAGCTGTGCCAGGGGTTGCCCACTCCACCTCCTTCACTGTGTGGTCCACCTGCAAGTTGGAATAACACGCCTCCCAAGCAATGGGCTGGGCGGCGACCAAGCAGTGAGTGCATCTGCAGAAACTTTTCAGCGAGGGCTGCCCTCAGTGTTATGTCCTCAACCAGCAAAATCCCTAATCCATGCTAGCCTCCTCCTCTTAACTAGCCCTCTGCATGGCAGATGTGGGAACTGAATGAATGAGGTGGGAACCTCCCTTTCCCCAGGGCATCCTCATCTCCACACCATCTTCGTGTGACCTCAGGCAGGTCACCATCCTCATTCCCTGCCAACCCCTCCCAGGATCACAAAGGACTTATGAAACACTGAGACCTGCCCATGAATGGGTCTGAGTGTCTCCTGCAGGTACCTCTGCTGGGCAGGAGGGCGGATGTGGGTGACGAACAACAGGGGGAAACTCGGTGAGGAACTCGGGGAGCTGAGCGTGGGTCTTGCCCCGGATGGTCCTGGCACTGTACTCCTGCTTGGGGGAGGTGACCCAGCAGGGCACGATGTTGTGGGCATCAACCTGGGAAGCAAAGCCACGGAGAAGGGTGTGAGAAGCAAACAATCCTGACAACTTGACACACATGCTCTCTGCTCAAGTCACTCCGGTGTGCAAGACACAGGAGACAAGTTTGTCCCACATCTCACCAGCCAGTTTTCTATTCCCGGAGTGCTGGCACCCACCTGTGCAAATGGCACATCCTCTGGCAACCGTTCCCTGACGTCCTCCACCCACTGCTGGGGGAGGCAGAGGGGACTGAAGTCTGTCACCAGCCCACCCACGCCATGCTCCGTCACAAACGTGGGCAGCACATCCTTGGCATAGCCCAGCAGCAAGTGGAAGGAGATGTTCAGCTCTGCACACTCCTGCAGTGACAGGGAAATGGCTGTGGGACAGTTCATGGCTCTGCAACACCACCCAACCACCATCTGCTGAAGGGATGGATGTGCCTCCCCTCTTCCCCATTCGCCCTGTCCCACCCAGCACGGACATCCCCTGGCTGTACCTCTGCTACCTCCTGTAGGCCCCTCAGCATGAACCTGTAGTGGCGGATGGTGGCCTCCAGAAATTTGGGCACCAAGCAGAAGCAGACATGCAGAGGCAGCTCCTGTTTGAGGGCCAGGCGCTGGGCATAGAGGAAAGCCCAGTTATCTGGGGGAAAGTCAACAGGGCAGCGTCAGGAGGGTGCTTCACTGACAGGATGGGGATGGGGTTTCACAGGAAGTTTCTCCCATACACCCCTGTAGAGAGTGGGGCCAGCACCAAAGTTATCAAAGCAGGGGACCAGCGCTTTTACCACCCATGGGAGCCCCTTCCACCAGCTGGTTCGCACCTTGCACTCGCTGATCCCGACACATCCAGTAAAGGATGCACCGAGCATCATCCTTCAGGTCCGAGCCCTGCGAGACAAGGCGAACCCGCTTTTTGTTGTACTTGAACTCCCGGACGGACGGGGCCGCCCTCCGACGGGCTTCCTGTATCGCCTGCTCTCCCTCCGTCCTCCTCCGCGACACGCGCGGCACCTCCGCGGCCTCGGCCTTTCGCTTCGCTTGTCCCCGCCGCATCCTCAGCACGGCCCGGAGCAGCGTGGCTGCGCTGCCGGAGGAGAACAGGCCGCACTGAGCTCCTGCGCTTCCCTGCGAGTCCCGGGCCGCGGTCCGCCCGCAGAGCCCGGGGGATGCTGCTGGTTCCCCGCCCGTCCTGGGCCTCGGGCACCGGGGAATAACGCTGTTACGGTCCCCGGCCCCATCTGCTCCTGGGGTCCATACCTGGGGTCGGGATCCCGATCCCGATCCCGATCCCGATCCCGATCCCGATCCCGATCCCGATCCCGATCCCGACCTGACAGCCACGCGGCCCCGAGTGTTACACAAGCCGTGGGCGGTGCGAAGGGCGTGGCCGTGGGCGTGGCCGTGTCCCGAGGGGCGGGGCCTGTGGCCGGGCCCGCCCCCCGCACACCGGCGCAGGTGCTGCTCCCGTGTCCCCGGCGCGCCCGAGGCGCTGCACCTGCCCCGGGAGGGGTCAGTGCCCGCTGGTGCCTCCCCTCCGTGCGCCCGGGAACAAGGAAGCAGCTCCAACTACCTTCAGCCATCGCTCGGCAGCGTAGTTCCCCGCTGGCACCTTCCCCAGGCCCTGTGTCCTCAGGTCCCTCAGCTTCCAAGGCGTTGGGGTGCTGGCTTTGGCCATGACTCGGGGCACGGGAGGGCTGCCCCTGCTGCTGCTGAGCCTTGCTGTGCTGGATCTCTCACTGGGTAAGGGCTGAGCGGTATGTGGAGCTATCCATGGGGTGGGGGCTGAGTGAGGAGCGTCGTTCTCCAGGGTGGTGGGTGGCCCTGGGGTGACTTCACTCACAGAGGTGAAACACTTCGGGTGCTGTTTGCTCTCCAACATCCCTGTCCTAGTGAGCAAGCAGGGCTGTGCTTTGCAGAACACAAGCAACAAGCTCTGTTTCTTTTGCCTCTGATGTGTCTCCATCTGGGAAGATAAGATCTTAGGCTCAGCTAGACCAGCTAGACCCCCTTGCTTAGCCTTGGCTCTTGCTGGGCTCATTGCCTTTGCTACAACCTTCCCGGTAGCACCAAATGGTCCTGCCCAGATGGCAACCTCACTGGGAGGTACTAGGCCTGGAGACCTTCAAATGCCATCCCAACATTTGTACTTGATGCAAAGTAAGAGCAGTCTTAAGTGGAGCATTGGGAATAAACCTGCAGTTTGTGCCTCCTGAGAACCTTGAACTACGGCTGTAGGTCCCCTCCTGCTGCACCCCTCAACCCACTCCCAGAGCTTTTGTGGGCTGCAACAGGTCTCTCATGGACATGCCCTGAGCTGCAAGCTGGAATTTGTTCCTTTGTGGGGCTAGTTCCACAAAGCATTTCCCCACTGCCATTATTTACACCCACCACTATCAGTTCCTGACTATCTGCAGCACAGAGGGTTTGTTTAAACTGCTGCTGCTGCACTTCCAGACTGTCTCACGGTCACCAGTTCCTGCTTGGCTCTTCCTGTCAGACGGGTTTGTCTGACTTCCTCCAGGGATGGGTGAAGATGGTGGAATGGGTCTTAGGACTGGCACCGAGAGGAGTTTCTGCCCTGAAACCAGCAATGGCCATGGCTTGTTCCTGCTTTGCCAGGCTGGGGATTTATGTGGTCAGCCTGGCTGATTGTCATGTTGCTATTCAGGGAATCCACATGCTTGATCCATGCAGGACAGGGAATCCCCACTTCTGATGATCCATGGCTGATGCAAGACTTGAGCAGTTCATGGTGGTAGTAACATTGCACCATCCCCAGCACAGCCTTTCACTGCCAGCCCTTGTGTGCTGTCTTCCGCCTCTTTGCAGGGACCACTGTCAAAGATATGACAAACCCTGCACCCCTGACTCCCAACCTCCTTGCACCCACAGAGACCATGGGCCCACTGCCCAACACCAGCTCAAGCACTGCAGCCACCTTCCCTTCCTCTCGTCCTGCAACCTCCACCCCAGAGATGCCAACGGATGCCTTCACATCCAGTGCTTCTACAGCTCAGCAGAGCAGCCTGGCAGCCTCCAACATCACCACACCGCAGGCAAGGGGCAGCACAGCTGACAGCACTCCTGTGTCACCTGGGCTGGGATCCAGCACCAGCACCCCCCCAGCAGGGCTGGGATCCAGCACCAGCAGTGCCCCAGCAGGGCAGGAAATCACCACCAGCATCCCCCCAGCAGGGCTGGGATCCAGCACCAGCAGTGCCCCAGCAGGGCTGGGATCCAGCACCACCCCAGGAGGCCTGGGGCTCACCACCACCAGCACGCCAACTCCAGCCTCCATGGCCATGACATCCAGCTGTGACAAGACTACCACCTTCACGTCTGTGGGGACCAGCACAGCCCTGGCTGTCAGCTCAGTTGGAGCTGAAATGACCATGCTGCCTCTCTCCACCTCTACTCTTCTCTCCTCCCCTGGGGTGGGCACCACACTTGGCACCAGCACCCACCAAGAGGCAGCCATGACCACACTGCTTGGCAGCACATCCTCAGGGACCAGCACCACCTCTTCTTCCACCACCCCAGAAGCGACAGACACTTCAGATGGGCCCTTGACGACCCCATCAGACACCACGACCTCCCTTGTTACCACCACAGAGGTCCCTGGGACCACCCCTGGTACTTCCACCCCAACAGAACCAGAGACCCCCAGTGACACTGCAGGTGAGTGCAGCTACAGGGCACCTGGAGGGCAGGATCAGGGTGGCAAATCCCCACAGGATCTCTCATCTTGCTCAGCCAAGCTTCTCCCCCAGGGGCCACCTGGTCTCCAGGCTCTGCAGGCCAGTGGCTGGGTCCCAGGCTGGGGACCTGTGTGACAGTGCTGCCATGTGGCTGTGCCCCCAGCACTGAGCCTGTATGCACACACCCCTTGGAGAATCTATGTAGCCTGTACCCCGAGGAGTGTGACTGTACCCCTGCAGTCCCCTGGCAGTGCTGCTTACTGGGCACCTGTGTCCTGTCAGTGTGGCTGTATCCTGGTGGCTGTTTGGAGGAGCCTTTATCCTGGGACTGCAGATATACCCTGGTCACAGCCCACCCTGTGCACCTCAGCCAGGACAGGGACACTGTACCCTGCCCCAGACCCCTGGCCATGCACATGTTCCTGGCGTCCCTGTACCCCAGCAGAGCTGGTGTATCCTCACAGAGTACCTCACCCTGGCCCCGTGCCTGCTGTGAGAGCACCTCATCAGAGTGCCAGCACCCTGGTGATGGCCTCAGTGTGCCTGTGCCCTGGCAGTGCCCCCGTGCAGCTGCTCACAGCAGGGTGGCTATGCCCTGACAACCCTCCAGCACGCCTGCCTGCCTGTGGAATGCTGGCACCTCCGAGTGCTCTTGTCCCTGACCCTGAGAAGAAGGAAGCAGCCCCAGCTGTCAGCAGCGCACTTGGGCTGTGATACGCTGTGACACGGGGAAGTGATGCCTGCACAGACAGCCCAGGGGACAAACCCTCAGCCTGGGGCACGCCCTTCCTGAGCGCTGCCTGTTCTCCTGGCCGGTTCCTCGCGCTCAGACAGAGCTGGCTGTTGTCTCCTGAGGGCGTTGGTGCTGGGAGCCACCACCAAACATCACCCCTGTGGTGAAGTGCGGGGTTCCGGGCAGCCTGGAGCATTCCTGGGCTTTTTTCTGTTGTCACCCTCCCCACTGCAGGCAGAGGACGGCCACAGGAGCCAGGTCTGTAGTAGTGGTGGCCTTGGTGGCCTGTCCTGCCTGCTTTTTGTGGCTGTTCTGGGTCCAGCTGTGTGGTTGATGTTTGCTGGGCATTGCACCAGTCCCTGGGAGTGTCCGTGTCAGGTGGAACCCACTGCCTTGCTGCCAGCACCTGGAGGGTAAAAGGACCCACCTGGATGCTCCTTCTCTGCTGGGTGAAGGAGACCTGTAAACCCCAGTGCTGGGGCTGTGGGGAGCGGTGCCCGTGGGGGTTTGTCAGCTCCTGCTCACCTGGACATGGCTGGGCAGAGAGGAGGGCTGGCCCTGCCCCTGCTCTGGCCCCTGCTGCTGCTGCTGCTGCTGAGCCTCACCTGCCTCGCCGTGCTGCACCTGGCTCTGGGTAAGGGCTGAGTGGGCTCAGTGCTCTCTGCAGGGTGGGTGGTGAGCGGGCAGCGTCATTCCCCAGGGTGGAGGGGTGGCACCTGCGGGGTGCAGTGCTGCGGGGCTGTGTCCTGCTTCTTAAATGGGAAACAGAGGTGAGCTTGCTGCTTCTCCTTTTGTGAGGATGAGACCCTTCTGTGCAGATGCTCACCTGGCAAGGGCTAGGGTCAGACCTTTGCCCTTCTCTGTATTTTTGTTTAGCTAGCTGCTGTGTGCAGAGAGAGCATGGCTGCCTGGGGTTTTGGAAGTTTCTGCTTGCTTGGCTGAATGCAGATAGCAGCTTGTGGTTTGGTTTCCCATTCTCATGCAAGCAGAGCCCCAGACTCACTGGGTTTGTGCTGGGATCACTGGGGAATCCAGTCTGGTATCCCAAAGCCACCACCTCACAGACACCCCTTGACAAAGGTCCAGGTAGCCAGGCTGTCCTGCCTATCCTTTAGAGAGGGTTCCAGATCCCTGGGCTTTTCTGGGGACAGCACACTGGTACAATCCATAGTGGAAGAGAGGACAGCCCTCCTGTGCCCCACCCCCTCCCTCCCAGAGCTTTTGTGGGTCACAGCACGTCTGCTCATCCTGAGCTGCAAGCTGGGATTTGTTCCTTTGTGGGGCTGCTTCCCCCGCTGCCATTATTTACACCCACCACTATCAGTTCCTGACTATCTGCAGCACAGAGGGTTTGTTTAAACTGCTGCTGCTGCACTTCCAGACTGTCTCACGGTCACCAGTTCCTGCTTGGCTCTTCCTGTCAGACGGGTTTGTCTGACTTCCTCCAGGGATGGGTGAAGATGGTGGAATGGGTCTTAGGACTGGCACCGAGAGGAGTTTCTGCCCTGAAACCAGCAATGGCCATGGCTTGTTCCTGCTTTGCCAGGCTGGGGATTTATGTGGTCAGCCTGGCTGATACCCATTGAAGACATCTGTGTGTGTGGTCCATGCAGGACAGTGAACTCCCCCTCCCAGTGCTCCATGGCTGGTGCAGCTCTGAGTCCCTTGGGGACTCACTGTGGTGGTGATGCTGCACCATGCCCAGCACAGCCATGGACTCAGCCCTTCACCACCAACCCTTGTGCATCTCATTGTCCCAACTCTTTGCAGAGACCACTGCCATGGGGGTGACAGCAACTGTGTCCCCAGCTCGCCCTACCTCCTCAACACCCGTGGAGAGCTCAACACTGCTGCCTACCACTGACTCCACCACCACAGCCACCCTCCTTTCCTCCAGCCCTGAAACAGAGGCCTCCACCCCAGAGGAGTCCAGCACATCCATAGAGACTGGCAAGACATCACCTCCCACTGTGCTTCCTCCCACCACAACTACAGAAGATTCAGCTGAATCTACAGAAGAGACCTTGGCAACCCTGGCAGACACCACAGCCAGCCCTGTAATCAGCACATCAGACCCCATGAGCGCTCCCTCTTCAAGCCACCCAGCCAGAACCACTCCTGACATCTTCCCCTCAACTGGGGAGTCGACTCCAGGTACCCTGACAGTATCTGGGACCCCCAGTGCAGCTGGGTGGGTTTCTGAAGGCAGGGACGTGGTCAGGGTGACAAATCCCCACAGGAATTTCATGTACTTGGGTGGCTTCACACAGGTGGCTTCACCTAGGCCTGTCCCCAGCTGCAGGAGCCTCCTGTACCCCTGCAGACAGCACTAACCTAACATTGCTTTGCCCAGGCACTGAGCCCTCCTCCCCTGCCACCAGCTCAGCCCAGACCTCAGAGGCTACTACCCTCAGCACGCCTACAGACCTGCCAACGCTGCCGCCAGTCTGCCCCTCTGGCTCTTCCAACACCAGTAAGTGCAGTGCCCGTGGCCATCAGCACCCCCAGCATCGGTGCTTGGGGCCAGTGCAGGGGGTCCTGGAGCCCCACTCCTCTTGCTGTGCTCTCAGTGTGGAGGTGCTGATGCTTTGGGGTTTGCTGTACAGTGAGAGGCTTCTTCTGGCAGTGTAGTGTGTCCATGACCAATTAACCCGGGAGGACGTTCCATGTCTGTGCCAGCAACCCTGGGGAGACACCCCCAGGTCCTCTGGCACAGCCCAGGGTTCAAGGGCAATAACCTGAGTCCTGTTTTTAATCCCCAGGTGCGTCTCACCTCTTTCTGTCGCTGCAGCTAAGCACCCCTCTGGACCTGGGGAACACCACAGTGCAGGAGCTGGTGTTGGCCAAGGTGAGGTGTGCAGGAGGAGATTCTGCATCTGCCAGCTGTGGTTCACTCAGCTGGGGAGGGGAATGGCTGCATCTTGCATTGAATGTCATCCAGAGCCCTTTCAGATGGAGGGGAGACCCTCCTCTGGCTGCCATAGTCCAGGACCAGGCCCTTCCTGTGGGGACAGAGGGTAGGAAGATCTCTGGCACAGTTTGATGGCTGTTCTTTCCCCCCAGCTCCGTGAGGACCTGCAGACAGCGTTCCCGTGTGCTGGCCTGTCACTGGCATGGCGAGGGAAGAGGAGGACTTGACTGGTGCTCCTCACCTGGCCTGCTCCCGCCTGGACTGCTCCCAGCTCCTCACTCCATGGTGCTGCAGGCCCCTGGGGAATCCCATACAGCTCCTCTTGAACCTGGGCTTCCTGTCCTTCACTTTGTACCCCCAGTCCCCTCCTGACCATTCCACAGCCTATCTGAAGAGCCTGAGCCCTCCCCACCACCCTGCTCCAGACCTGGTTCCCCCTCCAGCTCTGCTGGGGAGCAGGGAGAAGGGGACCCCACGGGACTGGTCTTTACATCTGGGACTGAGCTGGCTCATCCATCAAAGCCACCCTGGGGACAGGGGAATGAGAAGAAGGAGACTGAAGCCCCCAGTACTGCTGTGCCCAAGGCTCACCTGTGGTATTGCTGACAGAGGAGAGCACCCATGCCGGGCAGTAAATAGAAATTCCATGTTTTCTCTGTTGAAATGATGACTTCTTTATTTTCCAAGTTGTCTTTCCCAGTTTCCAGCTTTGCCATCTGTTGGAGGTACCGGTGAGGAAAACTTGAGTCCCCAGAGCTTTGCCTGGAGAGACAGGCTCAGTGCTGTCTCCTCCCACCAGAGGCTGCTGCAGACATTCCCAAGGCACCCCGGCACACTGGTGGTCTGTGCTTTGGAGCTCTCTGCCCCATAACGCCCCACAGCTGCAGGGGCAGCATTGTGGGGCTGTGGAAATCCCGTGGGCTGTGCTCCTTCCCTGTTTTTTCCAGTCCCCAACTAAGGAGACGGCTGCAACATCTGTCCCCCTGCAGCAAAGTAATTTATTAACTGATTAATTAGCCAGATAAAATCCAACTGAAGCAATTATTAGCCTTAGCAAGCCACCTCGCCTGGAGATTGAAAACTGAAATAATTAGCAAAATGGCCTTGTTGCGTGTCAGGGGTTGTTTTTGGCTGATCCCTGCTTCTCATTGGCAGCCCTCGCTGCCCCGGCACAGGGAGGGCTGGGAGGGGGCGTGTGGGGCTGTGGGATTCCTAACCTGAGGACTTCTCTCAGGCTGCCTGGACTGTCAGCTGGCTGGGAAAGAGCCAGCAGCTGGACAGGATGGGGAGAGACACCGTGGGATCACCCAGCTGCCTGCCAGTTCACAGGGCCTGGGAGAGGCTGGGCTGGGGCGGGAGGCTGTGCCCAGGCAGCTTGTCAGGATGCTCCCCTTGCATTCCAGAGTGGCCCCTTTGCTCTTTAGGATGCTGCCTGGCTTTTGTGGGCTTGTTGGACCCGTTGAGACTGAGAGAGATCCCTTGGCAGCTGGGCAAGGAGCTGGGGAGCAGGGCAAAGCCTGTTGGAAGGAGTCCCTGTGCTGGCTGCCTGGTGGGGTGCTGGGAAAGAAATCCTTGTGGTCTGCCTACGCCTTGGAGCTGGGCCAAGAGTCCTCCCACGTCGCGTCCCACTGGGCTGTTTTCTCCGGCTGTTGAATCCATAACTTCAGACCCCAGGACATGGCCAGGTGCCAAGGCCGGGGTAATGGAGCCAAACTGCGTCACAAAGGGAGGAAAAGGTCCTGAAGTGCTGGGATGAAAAGGTGACCAGGGTACTCACTGTTCCCTGCTGGCACAGCCCCCTTCCACCGCTATCGTGGCTGGGGGGCCCTGGGGAAGGAGATGCTCTGGTCCCCTCTGCCACCGGCCTGGGAGGGAGAAGAGTGGCACAGAGGGAGGATGTGGCTCCCTTGGAGCGGTGTCCCTGGCCAGGCAGTGGTGGCACAGAGCTCTGACAAGCCCCCAGCACTGCGCATACTCTCTGTGCCTGCTGTCCTCGAAGTGCCACCTTCATCCCATGGCTGCTGGCCTGCCACTGACCGCTGCCCAGAGGGGCTTGGGAGGCTGCATCCAAGTCCTGCTGCTTTCCCAGTCCACAACAGAGTTCTCAGCCTCTTTGCTGTAATACACTCCAATCTTTCAGCATTATCCAAAGGAAGAAATCTTGTGCCCAATGTGACTGTCACTTCCGGAGGACCTGGCAGCATCATGGGGCATCTCTCAAGAGCCTTGTGACTCAGGTGTCCCTTCCAGTGTCCCCATTCCCTTCACCCCTGCTGATGGCTATAGCCCAGCTCCCACTCTTGGCAGGAGTGTGTTGCAACACACCCAGCATGCCAAGTCATCCAGAACCTGTGGGGTTGATGGATAACCTGGTTTCCCCCATTGCCACCCCTGAGCCCTCTCCCAGTGCCCTTGCCAGGAGGCTGGAGGGGAGCCAGTAGGAGATGCTGTGTTCTCCACAGGACTGGAACAACCAGCCCATTAATTCCAGGAAAGCTGATAAGGCACTGTGCTGGGCCATGCTCTGCCATGCTGGACGGTGCAGAGCCCCTGGCTGCTGGGATTCATGGAATTGCCCCCTGGCTACAGGCTCCTGAAGGGCTCCAGTGCCCACATGATGCTTTGGTCTTTGGTAACAGCAGATTAATGACTTTTACAGGAACCAGTGCTTTTCCAGGACCTTGCTTTCAGACACAGCAAAAGATCAATAAGAAGCCCCTTCCCAGAGTGGTAGCAGGGTACTGTCCTCAAGATGGGACATCCCTTGGTGGCTCTGGGCTTTCTTGGAAGGGTGTGCCAATGCCTGAGCAGAGGCATGAGTTTTGTTTGTCAGCCCTAGGACTCTGATGGGAGATGGGCATTTCTGGGGCACAGCACGGGCAGCAGTTTCAGGCACAAAGGTCTCCAGACAGTGCTGGCCCCTGTGGAGCACAGACAGGAGCTTGCAGGCAGGCTGGGGCCAGCCCCTTGCTCCAGATGAGTTGTTTTCCTCTATGCTGAGCAGCATGTTTGCAACAATCCCTGTGGTTCCCACCACATTTTGCACCTCAAACACCATCAGGAGCAACACTCCCCAGCGTCAGCATGTATTCCCTGTTGGGGTTGCTTTCCAAAGTGATACAGCATCGTCAGCACGGGCAGGAACCACTCTCCCACGGCAGGTTTGCATCTCTCAAATCCTCCATCAGCCCTGGTGTGGTCATTGCTCAGGTGGTCGCTGATGGGTCAGCCACCCCATGACCTGCAGTGCTGGTTGCAAGACCCCCAGCGCACTGTCCCCCCAGCTTTACACGTTTTGGTGGGCGGGTGTTTAGTTCCAGGTGAGCGGTGCTCCCCCGGTTTACGGTCTGTGCCGGTTCCCCCGGCCGGGGGTGCTGCGTGGGTTTTACAGGACGGGGTTTCTCAGCCGTGACTTGGCCTCCCCCGGCGTTTCCCCGTCCCCAGGGCCCGCTGCTGGCTCGGGGTGTCACTTGACGTGCTGCCTGCCCGGCTCCAGCGGGACACCGTGTACTGCCTAACACCCCTCATAACACTTTGCAGGAGTTGCCTGGGGGCATTTCTGGTTAAGAAGTGTTTAATTGACTACAAAACCATGTAGTGGTGGGAGTTTGCATAATGCTGTTCACAGGGGAGCTGGCAGCATTTTTCAAGGGGGTGTGTAGGAATTGCTGCTCCAGGAGGAGGAGGGGGGTGAGACATAGGGGTGAAGTGATTCAGGGGATCCCCACAGCAGGGAAGGGGGTCTGGGTCTGTTCCTTTTCCTGCTCCATCCTCTGGGGATGCTGGTCCAACCTGCAGAGAAGCTTCCCTGGACCATTTACTCCCTCCCAGCACCCCAGCACTGCTGTGCCCAGACTGAGGTGCAGGTTTCCAACCCCACTGGGGTGTGCTGGGGCTCTGAAGAGGGATCCCCAGTGCTCCTCGTTACAGCTGAGCACTGTGGAGCTCAACTGACACCCCAGGGCCTCACCCAGACATGCTTCTCCCTGCTTTATAACCTGCCTCTGCTCTGGGGCACCCAAGTGGAGACCTGTGTTCTGCCTTGTTCTGGGCTGAGACATGGCTCAGCTGGTGATTTTAGTGTCCATGGTGTCCTCACAGGCATGGTGACACCAGCTGGCATTGCTCTGTCACCACCACACACTGCTCTGTGGCCCCATACCCTGCATGTGGAGTGGGGTCTGTGGGGTGACTGCCATGGGGAACAGGTTGTGTGGGATCAGTGGGGTGACTGCCATGCCACTGTTGGCAGTGCCACACACAGCTCTGGGCTCAGCTTCACCTTCTGGTTCTGCAGCCCAGGGAGCTGCACCAGGCTGAGCCCAGGAGAGAGCCTGGGGAGATGTGGGTCCCTGCAAGGTGGGCTTTAGGTACACCCAGCCCATGCCCCAGCTGGACAGGGCACCCAGCCCTTGGGAGGGGGAGGGCTCAGCCGGAAGGGAAAGGTGACAGGGACAGTGGAGGGAAGGGACCGGGGGCGGGAGAGGACGTCGGCAACCTGCCTCCTTCTGCCATCCCTATAAATAGGAGGGAGCAGGAGCAGGAGCACCTGTGGGACTCCAGCTCTGCAGGAGAGGCAGGCAGGGAGGGACGGAGGGAGCTGCTCCTTGCTGCTCTCTCCTCCCTTTGAGCTTCCTAGCGCTCTGCCTGTGTGGAGGCCTGAGGCATGGGGACCAGGGGATGGACGCTCTCCACCTTGCTGGGATGCTGCGCGTGGATTCTGCACGGTATGTCCTATATTTTTCTGCTGGCCCATGTGCTACCCGAGCCCTGGCAGGGTGCAGCAGGTACACTGCGAGATGCTTTTCACTCTTGGCTGCACTGGAAACTCCTCTTTCGACCAGTCCTTGCAAGGCATTGCAGCCAAAGATCTGGAAAAGCATTTTACAGGGCAGGCATCACCCCGAGGGGCTGCTTGCAGGCGTGGAGCCGTGGGAGAGGTGAGAGCCCAGCCTGGAAGCCTGCAGGCAGCTCTGTACCCCTCCAGCAAAGGAGCCAAGGGAAGCCAGCTGGCAGAGCAGGACCCAGGGATGCTCCCATCCCTCCCACATCCCAGGGAAGAGCAAATGCTGGTGCTCCATGCTGCTCTTACACAAACTTCCCATGAATGGGTGTGTGGGGTAGATGGTGTTTCCTGCTCCACATTGAAGAATTAAGATAAAACAGTGATTTACTGGGGCGAGTGGGCCAAACTAAACTGAGGTGACTTGACTGATGTACTTTTTTTTCCCTGAGATGGGGATGGAAGCTGCTGAGCTCCTTTGGCTGAGGGGGCTGGTACAAAGAGCCTTTTCCAGCCAGGGAAGATGACACTGAAGCAGCCTGCCAGGAAAGGGAATGTGGGTCTAGCAGAGGATGGACCCCTCGAGGACTGGACTGCCATGGGAGCTAATATTCATTAATGACCCTGCACAAGCTATCTGGGAGCTAACGAGCTGAGCTGGCGGTGAGGTTGGAGGCACCTCTGCTGCAGGGAGATCTGGTTGTCTGTCAGGGGGAACCTGATGAACTGGAGCACCAGGATTGGGAACAGGCTGGGGCTGTCAGGCTGTGGCAAAGCCCTGCTGGATCTTGCCATCGGGGTGCCCTTCTTCTCCCCTAATTGAAGCTCCTTAAAGCCAAGCGTCAGCAGATCCACCCGGCTCCTCACGGAGCCAACGGCGGCAGCTTGGTCACCCCAGAGCCTGTGTTCCTGTCCTAAAAATAAGACCGTGTGCAACGTCACCCATGGGTGCCAGTAGGTTCTGGGAGACACGTCTGGGATGTGGGCAGGTGTCTCCTCCTTTCAGCAGAGCTCCTGGGTGTGGGTTAGGATTTGGGCAGCAGGAGGAGAGAGCTCTAAGACGGGCTTGGTCCTGGGAGCTTGCAAATATTTCCTCCATGGGTGGGGAAACCCTGGTGCCTTCACTCAGCTGGAGGAAAGAGGGCTGGGGGCAGGAGCAGGCAGGCGCCCAGCCCAGGAGAGTTTTATTGAACCTGCTTTAAGTGCAGCAGATCAGAATAAATCTGCAGTCAGGGAAGTCTTCCCTAAGCCTTGGCTTTCCTGTCTGACAAAGGGCTTTGTGTAAAGTTATTTAAATGTCCCTCAGACACCCAAAAGGTGAAAAATCACAGAACCCCCCCAGGCTCTGCAGAAGCGACTGTGCTGGGAGCTGTCCCTGCAGCGATGGAAAGGGGGCTGAGGGTTGCCCTGAGGTGGCAGAGCTCCACAGACACCCCCAGGGCTATGAATTAGACTCACTGGGCTCCAGCTCTGCCCAGTGGCCAGGCATCTCTGTACCATCCCAGCATGACCGGGCTGGGTCCAGGTGCTTTTCCTCTGTGCTTGCACCAGTGTCTCCCTCTGACCTGAGTTGTGTCCAGCCTCACTGCCAGCTGCTGATGCTGAGGATGCAAGAGGTGCTGTGCAGTGCTGTACATAAGGCAGCCCAGACTGCACTCCTTGGCTTTTAAATCAGGGCCTTGTAAGGCTGTGGGATGAGACAGAAGGGGTTTAAGAAATGGTGGGATCTTTGTGATTCTCACGGAGAGGTGTCTGAGCCTGGCAGGCTGCCAGCTCCAGCTCCCACCATAACACTCCACTTTGTGCTTCTCTGCAGGGCTTGGGGCTGTTACTGCTGTCCCTGTCACCACCGATGGGTCCTTTACAGTGGGGACAGCTTTCCCCATGACAACAGAGGACGAGTGGCCCCATGCTACAGAGAGGAGCACCACAGCAGCTGATGCTGAGACCTTCCCTCCCTGGACTGAGGTGGACCCAGTGATGGCGACGAGCGAATACAGCCCTTCACTGCCGGCTTTGGTGAACGGGACCAAGGCTCCTAACACGACTCAGAGTACTGAGGGACATTCAGCTACTCCCAATGCGGCCACGACTGCTGCTGCCATCACCACACAGCACCCCGCTGTCACCCCAGAAGCAGTGCATGATGAACCACAGGTCACTCCTGATGTCCCTCTAGGGACCACCCCTGTCCTGGAGGATGTGAAGGAGGACATCAGTACAGACCTCAGTACTGGCACCACATCCCTCCACACCACCCCTGCACTGGCAGTCACCTGGGTGCCACAGCCAACTGCTGGTGTCACTGTGCTGCCGAGCCAAGGGCTGACCACAGCCGAGGCAGCAGTCGAGGAAGGTGTAATCCTGCCTGAAGATATTCAAAGTGAAGCCAGTGCCAAATCCTCAGGCTCCAGTCCTGATGCTGGGGAGCTGCTTCCAAACCAGCAGGACGGAGCAGTGGGCGGAGTTGAGGGCATTAACCCAGAAGCAGCAGGAGAAATGGCCCCAGCTGGTGAGGAAAGTCCCTTGGCTTCAGAATCTGGAGATCCAGGAGATGCAATAAATGGTGAATTCAGCACAGCCAACTCATCCCCACTACCTCCAGAGAGCCCAGTGATGTCAGGAACAATGGAAAACCCTGGGAAGTCCTCCCTCCTCCCTGGCCAGGCTCTGAGCCCAGACACTTCGCTGACACCATCCGATGGTGGGGATGGGGATGGGCAGGGAGTTCCCGGGATGTCATCAGACGCCTCTGGTTCAGCCTTGCAGCCTGCAGCCAGCAGGGCACCAGTGGCGCCTGAGGAAACCGAGGACACTGCCACCTCACTGCCAGCACCAGGGGCTCCCACTGATGCACGGAGTGACACGAATCTCCCAGTCTCAGCCACTGCCCTGCCCGCAGGGGATGTAGGAGCTGTGGATCTGGCCAGTCCGTCCCTCCAGCCTGCCCCACAGCAGACCCCCGCTGGAGAACAGCCACTGCTGCTTCCTGACGCTCTGACATCCCCCACAGACACCCCCAGCGCTCCCGGGGATGCTCACCCGGCCCCAGAGGCTGGAGCCAGCACCCTGCCTGAAGCTGATGGTGCAGCAGAGACACCAGCAAGTGCTGACCTCACTGCTGGCCCAGAAGCAGCCATGTCTCCATCTCTCCATCTGGAGCCAGAGCCAGCAGAGACGCCAGCTGGAGCTCCCCAGGAAGCCGATGGACTTGGCACTGGCTTGACTTCAGATTCAGATGCCCCCAGCCCAGCGCCTTCTGAACCTGATGGACTGGCATGGCCCACTGCTGGGATCCAAGGTCAGGGAGCTGAGGGGGTAGGGAATGTGGCACAGGCAGAAGGTTCAGGGGATGCCAGTCCCTATGAAGATACCCAGAGTGATATGAGTCCTCCAGCCCTTCAGCCCTCAGTATCTCCTGCTGATAATGGAGACCTGATGAATGCAGGAACAGAAGACTTGGCAAATTCTGAACTTTCCCCTCCATCAGCACTTGGGGATGGAACAGGAACAGGAGGAGCCCCAGCACTGGGACAAGTGTCCTCACCTGGTCCTGCACTTCCCAGCAATGCTGGAATGGAGTCTGATCTGTCAGGGCCTGAAGGACCAGGGGACCTGCCCAGTGAATCTGCCAGTGCTCCTGGGGCTGTTTTCCCACCCCTGGGACCAGTGGCTGGCCCTGTGTCTGAGGCAGAGACACCAGTGAGCCCTGACCTCAGTGCTGCCCAGGGAGCACCTGGCTCTCCGTCCTTTGGAGGGTCACAGCCATGGGGAGCAGCAGCTGGTGCTCCTGTGGGAGCAGGACTCCCTGGGGCCGAAGGGCCAGACACCGACTCGACCTTGGCATGGGATACCCCCAGCTCAGCAGTTCATGAACCCGTAGGACCCCCATCACCTGGCCTTGGGGAGCAGCTTGGCACAGACGTGGGGCTGCCAGCAGCAGAAGGGCAAGGAGCCAGCACAGCAGAGCCAGCAGTGGAAGGAGCAGGCAGTGGGATTGAGTCTGAGCCATCCCTGAGCTCCACTGCAGGGAGTGGAGCAGCAGCTGGGATGGATCAAGTGCCCAGTGCTGGTTCCCCATCAGGTATTACCTCTCCCAGTGATGTGGCAGCAGCACCTTCTGTGTCAAGGGGGGATGAAGCAGAACCCATCTCATCTGCAGCCCCTGGCCCTGACAGTCTGTCCCCAGCCTCTCCAGATGGTGAAAGTGGCCCAGGACTTGGTCTGGTGCAGGGGACTGAGAGTGCAGGGGATGTGGCACAGGGAGGAAATGCAGGGAGTGAAAATCCCAACATGGAGACAAGTCCTTCAGCTGCCAGCCCTCAGCAGGACCTCACTAACACCGGAGAGCTGCCAGCAGAAGAAACAGGAGATATGGCGCATGCTGAACTTTCCCCTCCATCAGCACTTGGGGATGGAACAGGAACAGGAGGAGCCCCAGCACTGGGACAAGTGTCCTTGCCTGGTCTTGCACCTCCCAACAATGCTGGAATGGAGTCTGATCTGTCAGGGCCTGAAGGACCAGGGGACCTGCCCAGTGAATCTGCCAGTGCTCCTGGGGCTGTTTTCCCACCCCTGGGACCAGTGGCTGGCCCTGTGTCTGAGGCAGAGACACCAGTGAGCCCTGACCTCAGTGCTGCCCAGGGAGCACCTGGCTCTCCGTCCTTTGGAGGGTCACAGCCATGGGGAGCAGCAGCTGGTGCTCCTGTGGGAGCAGGACTCCCTGGGGCCGAAGGGCCAGACACCGACTCGACCTTGGCATGGGATACCCCCAGCTCAGCAGTTCATGAACCCGTAGGACCCCCATCACCTGGCCTTGGGGAGCAGCTTGGCACAGACGTGGGGCTGCCAGCAGCAGAAGGGCAAGGAGCCAGCACAGCAGAGCCAGCAGTGGAAGGAGCAGGCAGTGGGATTGAGTCTGAGCCATCCCTGAGCTCCACTGCAGGGAGTGGAGCAGCAGCTGGGATGGATCAAGTGCCCAGTGCTGGTTCCCCATCAGGTATTACCTCTCCCAGTGATGTGGCAGCAGCACCTTCTGTGTCAAGGGGGGATGAAGCAGAACCCATCTCATCTGCAGCCCCTGGCCCTGACAGTCTGTCCCCAGCCTCTCCAGATGGTGAAAGTGGCCCAGGACTTGGTCTGGTGCAGGGGACTGAGAGTGCAGGGGATGTGGCACAGGGAGGAAATGCAGGGAGTGAAAATCCCAACATGGAGACAAGTCCTTCAGCTGTCAGCCCTCAGCAGGGTGAACTGCCTGGTGCAGGTTCCTCATCTGGTTCAGCCTCTCCCAGCGGTGATGTTGCAGCATCCTCTGTTTCAGATCCATCCAGCCTGGGTGCCCTTGGAGGAGCAGACAGTGCTGCTGAAGGTCTTCAGCCCGCCCTGGGTGCTGGCACCGGGGTCCTTCCTGCTGCAGGAGAAGGGGCAAGTGAAGGAGCTGGTGATGTAGGGTCCACAGGGCAGTCCCAGGCTCCTACTGGAATGGGACCAGCTGGTTCAGAAAGCCTTGATGGAGAAACAGGAGGTGTGTTGCAGTCTGCATCTTCTTCCTCATCCACAGAGGGGTCTTCATCACCTGGGAGGACAGGCGAGGCTGCTGATGAAACAGGCCTTCCTGGAACTGCTGGAGCTGCTGGTGGCTTGAACACAGGCTTGCAGGTTGCTGGCCCTCAAGAGTCTGCCCCTGGCACCCAAAGTGGTGCCAATACCGAACTTTCCAATGGAAAACTGAGCCAAGTCAATGTGGTGGAGGTGCCTGGAGGAGCCTCGATGAATGGGGGACCTTCCCCTGGTGCCAGCCTGGTCCCAGTGGCTCCAGACAACAGCGGTGTTTCCAGTGGCATGACCACCTCGGTGGCTGGTTCTCTGCTTCTCCCTGGACAGGGGCTGAGCTCGGGGCTGGCACCCAGTGGGGACCCCGACTCTGCACCAAGCACCCAGAGTGGGAGCAGCCCCCTGCTGCCAGGGTCACCAGGTGGGCTGCCAGAAGAAGCTGGAGGTTCTCAGTCATGGTCTCTTGAAGATGAGGTGGCCTCAGGCATGCCAGCACCTTTGGGAGGAGCATCCCCTCATGCTCCCATGTTCCCCAATGCTGCCCCAGTGCCACCTTCTGCTCCACAGAGAGGAGATTCTGCAGATGGGGTGTCTGCCAGCCCTGGGCTTTCGGCACGTGAGTCGGTAGTGGGGTCCTCTGCAGGGGGAAAGGGAGAGCTGGGGGCTGCTGTGCCAGGGGGGCCTGCCTTGCTCCTGCCTCCCCACCAGCTGGGAAGCCCCAGAGCCCCCTCTGGGGATGCCAACAGCCCTGTTCCTGGAGAAGGGAGTGCTGTGCTCCACGGAACCGTGACAGGGCAAGGGGATGTAACCCCTCTCCTTCCCGGGGCACATCTGGAGACTCACTCCCCACCTGGGGGGAGCTCAGGGCTCCCTGGCCTTCCTCCCTCTGGGATCACTGCTGGCAGTCCTGGAGCAAAATCCCCGGGGCCAGGACCTGCTGGTGGCTCATCACCTGCTGCCCTGCAGCCGTCCCTGGGCAGGGAGCTGACCACCAGCCTGGCAAACAGAGCCCCTGCCACCTCTGGGTCAAGCTTTTCTGGAGCCTTCCCAGGCCAGGGGGGATCCCAGGGCAGATCCCCAGCCACTGCACGCCCAGCCACATCCTGCAGCCCGGCCCCAGCAGCCCCTCTGCCCAGAGGCAGGGAGGTGCTTGCCAGGCCGGGAACAGCCACTGTCACCTCCCGCGCATCATCCCCCGTGGTTCCAGCTCCACCAGCAGTGCCAGCGGCTGCCCCAGCCCTGCTGCCCAGTCCTGCAGGTACGTGATGCTCGCAGAGCAGCCTGGGTGGGACTAGCACATCCGGCTTCCTGCTGGACCATCCTCAGGGACATTCAGTGCCCGGAAAAGAAGGGATCTATTTGAAGGCAGGATCCTGGGGGAGACACGGCACAAGTAGCCCCTGCACATGAGCTTGTAATGTTGGCAGGCTGAGCCTGCTTTCAATACATTCCCATCAGCTGGAAAACCCATCCCCTCCAAAGTGTTTTTTTTTTTTTTGACAGACATAAATAGGGAGCTGGAGGCTGTAGAAGTCTCTAGAAAGAGCTGTGGGTTTAGATTCTGTGCTGTGTCCTGCCACAGTCCTTGTAAAATGTTCTTCCCCTCCTAATGGCAGTGATTCAGTGCAGTGTCCCAACAGGGCTCGTTGAAGCAGGGGACAGTGACCACAAAAGTCATCATAGCAGGTTTAGGGCAGCTGTGTTTGTGTAAGGCAGTGAAAGTGGGGGAACAAACTCCTGCAAGGGAGGGCCACATGCAGAGTGTCCCTGGAGGCTTTAAGCAGTGACTCCCCATCCTTCTGCTGCCCAGGTTCTGTCCCAGTAGAAGCAAGATAATTTCTGCCCTTTTAAATTTTTGATGCAGACCAAAATCTTTGCTGTAAATGTAGTTTGGTTTTATTGTTTGTTTGTTTGTTTTCTTTTCCAGTTCCAGCTGTGCCCCTTTATGGGTATGGAGCAAGAGAAAATGATCAGGAGTATGTGGAAAGGAGAGTGGATTTTAATTCTCCACTTTTCAAGCCTGAGACTGGATTCCCATTTGGGAAAACCGTGCGCAGCTCTCTTTACGTGAGTCTACTTGGGCTTGACTCATTGGGAAACTTGTTATCATCTAAAGCCCTGGGAGAGGCACCAGGTGCCTGGGATGGGACTCTAGTGGGGCCAAAGCTATTGGGATGCTGCTGTGGTCTGTTTGCAGCAGGAGGTGACTTTGTGGCCATTTCAGCAGTGGCAGGTGGTGGCTTTCCTTGGGCATTGCTCAAAATGGACTTGGAAATGGGAGGGCTGCTCCCTCCACACCAGGGAGTGCTGCTGGTCCTGTTCTCACCTGATGGAGGGATCCCTCTGCTCAGTTCACAGACAATGGACAGATCATTTTCCCAGCCTCGGACAACAACATCCTCACCTACCCCAGCCCTCCTCCCAGTGGCTTCAATGGCCATGAAGATGTCCCCATGATCGCCGTATTTTGGGACGACGCTGACTTCTCCAGAGGTGTTGGCACCACCTTTTACCAGGTGAGTGAAGCCACCTGGGAGCATGATTGCACCAAACACTTTTTGATTATAAGCTCATCATCTATTCTGTGGATGCCTCTTGAGATGTGTAATTAATGGAGCCCATCAACGGTTTTTCCCTTTTCTGAGCCAAATCTAAGAGCTGTTGGTGCTACGTCACCTCTTGAGCCATCCAAATCCCATCCAGCACTTTGGTTACAGGGGTCTGTGCATGACCCCAGTCTAGGCCTGTTTTGTCCCCCTGGGAGCTGACGCAGACGTGTGTGTTCCCAACCCACAGGAGTTCTCCACCCTCAACACGGCCAAGCCGCCGTTTGTCCGTGACGTGGAAGCCAAGGTCCGTCGGTACCTGAGGTCCTCCTACTCTGCAGTCTGGACCCTGAAAATCACCTGGGAGAGAGCACCTGTCCATGCAGCACGGACTGACACCCGGAAGGTGAGGGACTGATGGAACACAGGCGCTGTTGAGTTGTCTAAAAACACCAAGGCCCGCAGGCAATGATCTTCTTTCTGCCTGAAAATAAGAACCAGTTTTGTGACAGAGGCCAGTCTTGAAGAATTTTGCCAAAAAGTACTGGGCTGTGCCCGTGTTTTGGTGGTTTTCAGGTTTTTTGAGGGACACCTTTAGTTGAACTTCCCCCATTCCATAAAACCTTTCTCTTTAAGGAGGTGAGAGTTTATTGCGTACCAGAAATGCTGTTTTTCAGAGGCATAAAATTGGGTGAATTTGAAGCTTGTCATGGAACAGTTTCAAAGTAAAACCATCACATTTTCCATGTGAAATGGGAACCAGGCCTAGCTGTGTTTGCCTTGTTTCCCTCCAGACCTCAGCCTGGCCATTTCCCAGCAAGCACTGCCCCACACCCTGAGTTTTAAACCCCACATTTTCACTCACTTTCTTACCTGTCTGCAACGCTTCTCCCCAGACAATCACGTACCAGGCTGTCCTGACCACTGATGGCTTCAGGTCCTACATCCTGATGCTGTACCAGGACGGAGGCATGCAGTGGGATTACACCAGGCTCACTTCCACCAATGTGCTCATCGGCTACACCAGGTACAGCAGCTCAGCACCCCATCCCTGCCTCCTCTGGGCACTGGGATGCATCCCACCCACAGCTCCCACTGGTTGAATCCTTCCCCCGTATCCCTGGGAGTACCCTACAAGGATGAGAACAGCCCAGATGTGGTCTGCATACCCATATATTCTAACACATAGGGGCCTCACAAACAAATTCACCCCATTAGGGACTGGATCATGCTGCAGCACGCTGTCTTGCAGGGCTGTGCTTGTAAGATCCACAAATCCCTCTGGAGTCCTGGGCCCCCAGCATCCTGGCGGTTTGGGTGGAAGGAGTGGGAAATAGGGGATGTTTGCTGAACTTTGCACCAGGCGAGGGAAGGGATTTCCGTGCTTGGCCGGAGCAGTTGCTTCCTGCCTCCTCGCATTACGTCCTGCTCTGTACATGCCGTCTCCAGGGTTTTCTCATTAGCTGCTTGCTGCAGCTGGGTAAGGAAAAGGTGGCCCGGATGGGAAGCGCGGGCGGCACAGGCGTGTGTGTGCTTGTGTCTGACCACTCGGGGCTTCTCCTCCAAATCGCCTGGCAAAATGCTGGAAACCATGGAAGCTGCTCGTGGGGGTCTCCAGATGCCTGTGGGCTCAGGCCCTGATGCAGCACCCAAAAAGAAGTGTACCCCATATAGAGGAGGCTGGGGCAGCTCATGCCTTTGCCCTCCTGTCCCAAGAGCTGTCACGTGCATGCTGCAGTTCCACTGGCATGGGGTCAGGATGGCTGAAGGGCAGGCTGGGGCTGGGGCTGCTGGGGCTGGGATAATCCCACCAAGGAAGAGCAACCCCTGATTTTTCCTCTTTTCACTCAGTGGGGATGGCTTTTACCACAACGATGACCTGACTAAGAGACCTCCAGCTGCTAAATATCGCCCTGACCAGTTCAGGGGCTACAACACAGGTAGTGCCACACAGCTGGGGTGGGTTCACAAGGAGGGGAATATTCCCAGGGAATGAAATCCAGCCTGCCACTGTGGCAAGGCTCTCACTGAGTTCTCAAGGCCAGGCTTTCCCCCTCAAGCACATTTCCCCTGGGTACCCGCTATGCCCTAAGGCTGAAACATCCCTGCTGTGCCCATGGTCACTTTTTGTGCCAATGGCTCTGTTCTAAGGTTTTCTTCTTTGACAAGACCCTTTCCCCTGCTTCCCTTCTGTTGGGTGGCTGTTGAACACAGGGCGGAGGTCAGCGTGGGCTTAGCTTCCAGCACCAGCACCACATGACTCTCACCTTGAGACAGAAAAGTCCCTGTGGTCCCCTTGGCCAAAGGTGACAGCTCATGGTTTCTCTCCCTGCTCAGACCTCCGTGGGTTGTGGATTTACAAGCTGGAGAGCCGCGTGGGCATCAACTACCGGCTGAAGTGCCTGGCATGGACGGGGCAACAGCAGGAGCCCCGGGCATGGAGCCAGGGCCTGCCCACCTGCCCCTGCTCCCTGCAGCAAGGACAGCAGGACCCACGATTCAAGAGCAGCCGTGGAGGCAAGTGGACATGCTGCTACCTCACCCTCCCCATCCCCAAGCTGTCCTTCCCCACCTTTCCTGCAAGAGTGGCTGGGGTCCCACCTGGCAGGGTGGGCAGGTGACCCTAAGGAAAAGGAGAGGGGGACTGACCTACCCTTCAGAGACAGGAAAAGCAAGGAGGATTGAGGGCTGACCTCTTTTTGTCTTATTAGACTGGTCGGAGTTGGTCTGACCTGCATGGGGATGCTGGGGACCAGGGTCTCCCCCTGGGAGACCACTTGGATGGTCTCCATCAGTTCCTCCAAATGCCTGTAGCACCGTGGGTGACGTGGTGGCAGTGCTGGCTATCGAGGAGCCCGCTCTGGCCCAGTCCTTGCCCTGAGGCAGGTGTGCTGGCCGGGCAGAGCTGTCTGAGGCTCACTGCTGCCCCATTTCAGGCAGGTGGGGTGCCCGTGTCTCCATGCTGCACTCGGCCTCCCCCAACCAGCACGGCGCCGGCGTGCGCTGCCTGTACGACAGCCAGAGCCAGCTCATCGAGGGGCGCCAGGAGAGGTACTGGAGGAGCTCCAGGCAGGCCTCACCCTACCGTGGTAAGCACAGCCAGCCTTGGCATCCCCTGGCCGAGGCTGGCATTGTTGTAGCCTGTAAACAATTTTAATCTCTGTGCCACCCTGTTTCCTGACATGCTGTTTCCCTTGAGGGAATGTGGAGCTGCCAAAGGCCGAGGAAAGCCTTGCCTGGAACCGGCCCTTTTCCCTCCCCTTCCCTTCAGCCCCTCACTCTCCTTTTTGCCCCCAGACCAGGAGCTGAAGCTGTATGACTGGTGCTGTAATCGGGCGGGCAGTGCCCACCTCTGCGCCCGCTACAGTGAGAAGAGGCCGAAGATTGGCTGTGATGGATACCAGGCACCCAGCACGGGTGGGTCTGCAGCTCCTGTGCACTGGGGTGATGCTGTCTTGGTGCCCAGGGCTGGGAGGGGAGTGGGAATGTTCCAGCCTCCCTGTGGTTAAGGCGGCAAGAGCCCTGAGCAGGTGGGGGAAAGGTTTTGGGCTGCTGTACCATGCCCTGGGCTGTGTGGGGTTGTGGAGGCATCTCCCTCAGCACATAACCACCAGCACAGTCTGGGGGTAATGGTACTGGGAGGTGAGGAGGACCACAGCAAATGTGGTTATGGTGTAAGCTGATGTGGGGCTTTCTTGCAACCCTCAACAGATTCCTCGGAGGAGGCAGAGAATGACTCAGATGAGCAGACAGGTGAGCAGGATTGTGGGGTCTCCTTTCCCTCTGTCCCTGTGCCCCTGCAAGAAAATGCCCCGGGGACTCCCAGCTTGCCCCTCAGGGAGAAGGTGGCTGAGCAAATCTCATTTCTTCTTTGCAGACGGAGAGGACAAGTAACTGTGAGGTTGCACACCTGCAGCACGTTCTAGGCCATGGCTGATCCTCCAAGCCCTTTGATCTGCTCTCCCCCGTGTCCCCCCACAGAACCCATCACCCCTGCCCACCACGCAGGGCAGCTCACTTGGCCAGTGCCTGCAGTTACCTGCCCTGGCACAAGTTCACTTTTCTAACCCAGGCTTGTCCCAAGGATTCAGTTACTTTAGTTGTCCTTTCCCAGATGCAGCTGGGGGGCAGAACTGGTGGGGAGGTGGGCAGGTACCCCCCCACTGCACACACCACCCTTGTCCTTCCCCCATCCCACTGTGCTCCCATGCTGCAGGGTGAGGCTGGACCCCTTGGAAATGGTTAAATACCACGTGTGGGTTAACTGTGGCCAAGCCCTTAAATACCAGGGTGCACCAGGCTTGTCCTGTGAGCTGTCCTGTCTTGTCCCCCACTTCTGTTTCCCAGCCATCCCTCCCTGAGTGGTCCCTGGGCCCTGTGCTCAGGAGAAGGGACAATTCTCCAGATCAAGCCAGAATCAGATCAATACATCTGCTGGGTGTGTGAGGGCAAAATGCAACCCCATGATCAGAAATGTTGGATCAAAAATAATTTTTTGTGTGTGAGAGAGCATCTTCCTTTCTTAAAAAAAAATAAATCATTGTCAAATCTTGTTTGTTCAATAAGATCTTGGAAGGGTTTGAGCATCACTGATCCTGCAGCAGCCATGTCCTCTGCCAAACTGGGGTGGGAAGCAGTGACAGGGCAGGCTTGGAGCAGCAGGATTACAGGATATTTCTGTTCTCAGCTTTAGTGCTGGAGACACAGCTAAGCCAGGGTCCAGGGCAGTGAATGGGGTGGGAGTTGGGGAGCTGATGGGGTCTGATATACCCTCCTTGGGTCAGCATCTCCCAGTCACCAGGGTTGAAGAGCTGTGGGATGTTTGTGGGGCCAAAGCCCGACCTGCATGATCTGAGACACTGTAAGCAGTGCCCATGAAGGCAGTGTGAGGAGACTTGCAGGTGCGTAGGGAAAACGAGGGGATGAAGCCACCAAAAAATTTACATCCATTTTCACTTTGGCACCAGCAGAAAGCAGGGACTTGAGGGCTCAATGACAGTGAAGCAGGGCTGGCACAGAGACAATTTAACAGCAAGCCACCATTTTTGGTTTATTCTATTTGATTCCTAAGGGATTACAATCACTGCATTGCCCCACCTGACCCTGCTCCCAGGGGATCTGCAGGGTCTGGTTACTGCACTAGCACATACCCCTGGTGCAGACACATTCAAGGATGATCCCAGGCATCTCTGCAGGTCCTCAGAGAAGGTGAAATCCTCCTGCTATGGTCACCCAACATAAACACACATTCAAAAAAGCAGCTCCTCCAGAATGAATCCTCCCAGAACCCAGAAGGCAGCTGCCTGTCCCTGCTTCCATGTGTTGCTGCTGCTGGACACCTGGAGAGCAAGCGGCAGAGCTGGCAGCAGTGTCTGGCTCCTCTGTGGGCCTGGAGGTGCCACAAAAGGACTGGTGGCAGGTTAGGGCTGCTGGGGGGACTGGCTTGGAGGCATAACATGGGGTCTCTGGATTCTTATCTGTAAAGGAGGAACAGGCCATGCTGGCAGTGTGGCGTTGGCTCTGTGCTTTGTCACGGTGGCACAGATCCCAGTGCCGGCCAAAGCATCGGTCATGCTTCAGGATGAGGCACAGCTCCTGAGCTCCTTTGTGGCACAGGGCCAGGATTCAGAGCCCAGACAAAGCTCCCAACACTCCATGGAAGCAGTAACCCAAGGACAGACCTGGAGTGAGGGGTCAATGGCCTGGAGCTGCAGTTTCCAATGCCTTTCCAGGGAGTGGGAGCCCGTGGGCTCTGCTTGTTCTCCTGCCATCATTAAAGCTGGAGCAGGGAAGATGAGTGGAACTTGAGGACTGGGGTGAAGCAGAGCCTTGGTGGGGGGAGTTTTACAGGCATGTACTCACAGGAGAAGGGCCGTGTCCTCCACAAGGTCTCCTTGGCCCTGAGAGGGGAGAACAGAATAGGGAGAACATGTCAGCAGAGGCTGGGAGAACCCCTGCCTGATGCTGGTGTCTTGGTCAGATGGCAAAGGGGAGCAGTGACTGACTGCAGGGGTGAGATGGGGCTGCAAGAGGAGGAAAAGCCCCATTGTGCACACACAATTTCCTGCCTTGGCACAAATGCAAATGAACCAAGGAACTTCCCAGAGATTCCTGGCTCCACGGCTGGCAGGGAGCTGGGAGCAGAGGCAGGACACAGCTCCAACTAGAGCCAGGGGCTTGGGAGATCCCCTGGGTGTGGATGCCTCCGCAGGACCAAGGGCTGGGGAAGGAGGAAGGAGATGCTGGTCCTTCCATCCCAGCCTTGCACTTTGCCATTGTTCTGTTAACTCCCTGCCCTGCAGAAGACCAAGGTCCAATTCTTAAACTACTTTTCCTTGCTCTGGGCCAGCTCTTTCCAGACCCATGTGAATTGAAGTGGAAATCATTTGGGTGGTGCAAATTAAAATTAAATAGAAAGCCCATCTGTGACCAAGTATTGGGTGGGATGAGGAAGAAGTGCAAACACTCCCTAACATGGGGGAAAAGGAAAGCTAACATTCAACCCACTGATGCTATTGCACCCTGAGCAACAGATGTCTGGAAAAGAGGCTGGAAGATATTAAAAGGTCACCCAACCCCTCTCCAAGGGCAGGGTCCCCCTGCCCAAACCAGACGAGTTCTACCAGTGGTAGATCTTTCAAATGTGGATTTTTGATCAGTTTTCTCTCGACACCCAGCCTGCCACATGCCCAGAACCCAGCACCCAGCCCTGTGCAGGTCCAGCCCTGCTCACCCCTGGTGCCGGCGGCGGTGCTGGCGGCAGAGGCGCAGGGCCAGGCAGCCGAGGGCAAACAGGAGGCAGAGCAGAGCCAGGGCTCCCAGCAGGATGCCGAGGAAGGCAGCCAGGCTGATGGCCAGCCACTCACACTGGAGGCCAGCTGGAGAGTAGATGGAGAAGGGCAGGCAGCTGCGGATGGGGAGGGAGGAGCTGTGATGCTGTGGGAGAAGCAGCTGTGCAGTGTGGCCTTGCCCACCCCGGGGCTGCTGCTACCTGCACGTGGGCCCCTCGGGCAGGTGCTGGCACTGGCCACCGTGCTGGCAGTAGCCCATCTTGCAGGGGGAGATGCAGACGAAGCCGATTGTCCCCATGTAGTGGAGCTGGTAGCCTTTGTAGCCATACAGCGAGCAGGGGAAATAGTTCCTCAGCTCATCCACTGTCACTGGGGAGGGAAAGCACACGGATTCAGCCTTGCAGCAACACCCCTTGATGCTTCTCCAAGCTGGACCTGTGGCTGGGGTTGGGAGGCTGCCCATCCACCCCCCCATGGGTGTGAACCAATCCCTGGGGCATAGGGTGATGGGGACAATGGGGACAGGGGGGTACTCCCAGCTCCGTGCCAGGAGCAACTCACGCTTCACCAGGTCGGTGATGTTGTCCTGGTGCAGGCGCTGGAAGAGCAGCCCCGTGCCCGCCTCCCGCTGCCCCCGCCGCCCGTTGAAGGCGCCGGTGATGGCCGCGGGCAGCTCCTCGTTCAGGAAGCGGATGACGGTCCCGCGGCTGTCATAGGCAAATTCGGACACCACCACGAAGGTGAAGCCATCGCTGTCTGTCCTGCAGGGAAAAGAGAGGGCTGCTGGTGGAGCTGCTGCTGCCTCTCAGAGTGACTGAGCCTCACCGTGCCTCAGTATTCCCATTTGGGCGATGGTAAGGAAGGGATGAGGTAGGAGGGGAAGGTGCCAACAGACTCGTGTCTCCAAGGGTTTACAGCACCAGGCTGGAAAAACAGACTCTGAGCTGGGGGAAAACGCCCTTTGTGCACCAAACTCTCTGGCCCCATGCTCAGCCCTGCCCCGCCCAATCCTTGGGGGCCTCACAGGCTGCTTCACATCTGACTCACATCTGGGTGATGTTGGTGTTGCTCTGGAAAGCCTTTACCTCCAGGGAGTTCAGGATGGCTGAGACCTGCAGTGGGGGAAGCAGGAAGGGATTAGGGGAGCAGAATGACACCAGCATGGGGAAAGTTTGAAGAGTGATGCAGGCATTGTGGCCAAACCCCAAGGGCTGCTCTGGCCTTTGGTTCATTCACTTGGCACAGGGCCACGCCTGCAGCCATCACCATGCAATTGGTGCTTCCTCCCTCTGGGCTTGTGGATCTGCTGAAGCCTCAGAGATCCCAAGGGAGGGCATACAGAGGCATGGGCACCCGCAGCTGCCAAGCTGCCCAGTATGCCAGTGTGCCCCCTGCTCTGAGCCCACCCCCTCCAGTGACACACAGTGCTGTTGACTTCCTCAGCAGTGGCGTTTTGCAGTGTCTTGATCCTCATCTGGATGCTTCTCCGAGGGAGACCTGCTTGGGGAAAGCCACGGTGGTGGCTCTGGTATCACAGGACCAGGGTAAGTGGGGTCGGGTTTCACCCCTCATGGGGCACAGGTACCCACCTGAGCTGGGCAGTGGCTGAAAATCCCCCCCTGCCACCAGGCAGCGCTGGTCGGTGAAAGCCGGGGGGCAGGTGCAGGTGGGGGCACAAGTGATGGGGTGAAGGTGGCAGCGTCCCCCGTTGCTGCAGTAACCCTCAGGGCAGGAGTGGTAGCCACAGGCTGAGCCACAGTCTGGCCTCTCACCTGTGGGATGGAGAGCATGGTAGAGGCATGAACCTGGCTGCAGGGCAGTGCCCCAGCTCTCTGAGCCATCCTCAGCTGCTCCATAAGGCCTTTCTTCCAAGTTTTGTTTTGTTTTTCTTTAATGTGTTAGGAGTTTTAGTATGACTTCAAGGAAAAGCCCCACTTCCCCTCCTTCCAGCTAGAGCCATTTGCCCTTCTTAAATCCCAGCATTAGAACAAGAGCAAAAGCCATCAACTCAACCCCACCAAAACAATCTGAAAATAAGGCTTGATTTAGCCCCCAACCTCTGCATGTGCATTTGAACTTTACTGGGATGAGAATTTTTTTCTCAAGGAGAAAAATTGCATGGGAAAAATTTCTCTTCCCAGCGGATTAGTGAGATCGACAGCCTGGGAACACAAGTGGTGGCTTGACTCTGGTCTCTTCTGCAAATGACAGCAAGGGCTTGGGCACAGAGCTCAAGCAGCTCCCCCTTCTCTCCTCTCTGGCCAGCCTGGTTCCCTCAGGAATTCTCTTCCACAGAGCTTGGGGTGATGGGGACGAGGACCATGCCTGTCAAGGCCCCACACTCACCCTGCTCGCTGGCCAGGCAGGAGCAGAGGTAGCTGCCCACAGTGTTGGTGCAGGTGCTGTTCCCCGGGCACTCCGTCCCCTGCGTGCACTCATCGATATCTGCCGGGGCAGCGCACCATGGCACCGGGACAAGCACCTTGGCAGGGGTCCCAGTGGCCATGGTGTCAGCCCTTGTCACCTGAGCAATGCTCTCCATCCCCCGTCAGGCCAGCTGGGCAGGGGCCACAGCCACTGAAAGGGTCACATCCCACACCAGGGAAGCATCCCTGGGAGCAGGGGTCCGGAGGGTCCTGGCAGAAGGCACCTGAGTAGCCGCTCTCGCATCTGCAGGCTGCCAGCTGGGAAGGGGATAGTGACACTGGCTTAGGGAACGTGAGGAGGATAGGTGGACAGAGAAGACAGCCAGCACAGCTGGCATGGGGACAGGCACAGTGTGTTGCCAGAGGAGCTTTCTGGTACACTACCTGCAGGGAAGACTCCCTGAGAGTGACAGTGTTGCTGTAGTCACAGTCCTGGCTCCTGCTGCATCTGCAAAGGGTGAAGCGGAGCTGGAGAAGTGCAGAGATGTTGTTGGAGCCAACAGCCTCCAGGCTGATGGTGAATGGGGCTATCCCACGGGGCTCCCATATGAGGGTCCCATTCTCTGCCGGGATGAGAGGTAGGAGTTAGAGGTGGCAGAGGAATTCCATCCCATTCCTTGCCATCCCAGCTGCTCCATCTCTCCTTCCTTACCCGATATGTTGAGCTCCCGTGAGAGATGGGGCATGAAGCGTGCACCTGCCCCCAAGGCACGGTACTGCCTTGTGACCTTCTCTGTCCTGAAGGCTGTGATTGATGTGTCACCGGTGATGACAGGAGGGAAGGCATCTGAGGAGAGAGCAGCCCAGCACACATGTGGCCTTGTCACCCCTTCTCTCCGACTCCCTCCTGGTGAGGATGGGAACCGAGGCAGACGCTGTCACGGCTGCCCACCAACAAGGCCCTTATGTTGCACAGCATGGTGGCATCTCCCAGGTTTGGAGAGAAGCCAGAAATATAGTTCCAGGAAATGCAATTCCAAAACCTTGATGGCAACTGTCCTGCTGGTGGCATCTCCCAGGACTGGAGAAAAGCCAGCTGGGCAGTGCAAATCCAAGACCTTGGTGACTTCTTTTCTGTCTCATATAAAGCAAGAGAGCCCAGGAAAGGAGCAGGGCACTGCCCAGTTATGTCCAAGCCATGCCCTCTCAGAGGTGAGGATGTGCTCCACTTACTGAGTGCTGTCTTCCTCTGCTGGAAGTCAGCTGCAAAGCTCTGGGTGGCCAGGCCCAGGGCCAAGTTCCCTGTGCTCAGTGAATCATAGATGCACTCCTTGCTGCCATGACACTGAGAGGCCACCAGCTGGTACTGGCTTTCATTCTCCTGCCGCAGCCGAGACAAGAAGAAGGGTGTGAAGCTCAGTGCTGGTGAGTCCAGAGGCTGAGTGAACAGGCTGTGCTCCCCAACAGCCCCTGCAAGAGAGCACACCATGGGTACAGGCCATTTTAAGGTTTGTTGTATTTTAGGGCTCCTTTTCACAGAGCAGTGAGGACACCAAACACCTTCCCTTGACATTGCTTTTGCTCAGGCAAATGTTTAAAAATCTCAAGCCAAAGCATGGCCAGGAGGTGCAGAAAGGAGAGGATCATCAAGAGGGATCCTAAGCCTGGACTTACAGGTCATCCCATAGCTGTAGATCTCCTCCTCACTGCTGTTCACAGGGATGCTGGTACCATTTGGCATCTGGAAGTCATCTGCAGGGTCATGGTCCCACACACCTGGTGGAGCATCACCAGAGTGCTGGAATCCCCCATGCCAGGGTTGACCTCCTCTCTGGTGCTGGCCAGTGTTTAGTTCACACCCAGGTGTCCCTGCCCTCACAAGCATGATTCCCCAGTTTTCCAGTCTACTTTAGAGTGGGAAGAGAACTTGCACCCCGGCTGTGCCAGGAGCCCTCACCCAGGAGGCCCCTGGTGCTGTTGCGGTACCAGTCGGGCAGGCTGCAGACCACACTGAGGATCCCGGAGGTGGCTGAGACAGAGACAGCGATGGTCCCATGGAAGACGGCCGTGACAGAGGAGGCGTTGACTAGCAGGACACCAGGGCTGTAGTAGACCTCGTCACCCAGCTCTGCAAGAGAAAGAGAGCACAGAGGGAGAGTCCATGCAAGGCTGGGACCTGAAATGACAACCATGGATTCCTGGAGGGGAGTGCTCCCCATGCACCTCACCCAGATCAGAGACAAGTGCAGGTGAGAGACATTTAATGGATCTCAGGATGGCTGCCCTAGCACTGGGCAGGGCTGGTCCCAGGGGATGGAGACATTTCTGGTCCCCCCCACATACATTTAGCATTTAACAGCAGACCCTGCTCACCTTGGGAATAGGAAAACTGGATGGTTGCGTTGTTCAGGAGGACTTGGATGTCATCCTGGCTCCCCAAGATCCACTCAACCTGAAAATTGTGGTGGATGTCCCAGTCAGACCCTCTGCTGGTCCCTTCCTGCTGTCCCTCCATGCTGGGAACAATTATTAACTCTGTCCTCCTCCAGCCCAGGAAGAGAGGTTCAGCCCTGGGGCCTGTGTTGGTGTGTTCTTCACCCCAGCAGACACACAGTACACCAGCTTTGATGTTTGCACAGAAGAGGACAGAGAGCTGCCTGTCACTGCTGGCAAGGGACATGCCCAGGCCACCACCACTGCTCAGCTGACCTTGACAGCACGGAGAGCTGTGCTGGGGGGCTCCCAGCTCTGAGCCCCCTCCTCATGCTGTTCAATGCCTGCTCCTGGTGACACCAGGACATTCTGCTTAATGAAGCTAAATGGCTGTGGGGAGCAATTCTGCAAAGTCAGGAAGAGCGGCCACTTGTGCTAAAGTGTGAGGACAAGGAGTGTGCAATGGAAAAGGTGAAGCATATCATGTCCCTCCAGAGTCTCCAGCTCTTGCTGGCCTGTTTGCAGGAGGTGTTAGACCTGTGCCTGGTGAGTATTAGTCCATTTCCCCACTAATAGTACTTTGTTGGAGTGGTGGAAGGTGGCAGGAAAAGGAGAGGAGATGCCTCTTGGGTCCCATCCACTTGTAGGCGATGCAGAGGCATCTACCCAGCTTGCCAGAGAGGTATTTCCCATTAGAGGCTCAAACTCATACCCAGGACACTCCTACTCACTGTTGTGGTGGTGTTGGAGATGTACTGGGCAGCAAAGGCCACAAAGTTGGTGGCCTGGGCCATGCCAGTCTGTGCTGTGCGCCCGTGCAAAACGAAGCTGGTCTGGGCATCACTGGCCAGCAGCAGGACAAAGTCCCCAAGCCCATTGAAGGTGTAGGTGAGTCCATCCAGGGTGGTGATGTGAGGGTCGCCAAAGGCACCAGCTGGGGTCCAAAGGAGATGGAGACATTTTGGGCAGAGGAAGAAGAACAAATGCTGGTATCATTTCAGGAAGGAGAGCAGCCCCAGAGCTGCTCAGTGGTGGCTCAGCAGTCCCCACTGGCACGTTGCAAAGCGTGGCTGAAGCATGGGGTCATGCACAGCTCAGTGCCCTGGCACAGCAGAGGCAGAGCCTGGGGACTCACCAGGGGTGGGTGGCACGTATCCTTCACAGTCAACCCTCGGTCTCTTCTCAGCAAACCTGGCACAGAACCGGGGCTTCCCCACACGCCGGCAGCACCAGTCAAACGCTTCCAGCTCCGTGTCTGTGGAGGAGTGTGATGGGGTGTGTCAGGGCCCTTGCTCTGACTGTGCTTGATGCTTGGGGTATTTTAGGGTGAGGGAATGCCAGTTCCCACTTACCAGTGGCAGCGTGGAAGGGGAGGCTCCACGCTCTCTCCTGCCAGCCTTCCAGCAAGCTCCCACCTTGGTACAGACATCGTACCCCAGCTCCGGCTGGGCTGGGGGACGCAGTGCGCAGCATCCTCACCGAGGTGTCTGCTGGGCCTGAAATAGTGTGGGGATCACAGCCGCCCCCAGAGCAGGAGGGGACCATCCCCCCGCCCTGCCGCTGCTCCTGGGGAACTGTCCTTGGCACCTCTGCTCCAGTGGTAGCGGGGATCCAGCTCTGCCTGGGGCCGGGAGCAGGGGCATGGTGGCAGCTGGCTGTTCCAGGTGGCTGGCGCTGGCTCTGTGTCCAGCCACGCCAGGCACTGCAGCCTGTAATTCACCCGGGAGCGACTGTCCAGTCTGTAAATCCACAGCCCACGCACATCTGGAGGAGGAACCAGAGAACAACACTGCTCAGCCAGGGTCTCACCTTGTGCTGAGGGATCCCGTGGGACAGCTGTCCCTGGCCACTGACCTCACACGAGGTCTCCAGGCTCCCTCTAGAGCCAGCAGGGCTGTGGCAAGCCACAGGAGGACATAGGACACCCACAGTCTGCTCTTGGTGGCCAGCTCTTGCCCGGTGGCTTTGCTGGCCCACCACCTCCCAGGGATGCGTGCTGGGGACATGCTCCTGGCATGGAGCACACAGCTCCTTCCATCCCCACCCACCCCAAGGAGCCCCCGGTGCCGTACCGGAGCCTCTGCTGCTGTGCTGGTCTGGTCGGTACTTGACAGCTGGTGGCTTCTGAGTCAGCTCGTTGTTTTGGGCATAGCCATTGCCGCTGTGTGGAGAAAGGAGGTTTGAGGTCATCCTCCCAACACAACCCTCCTCCTCCCCCCACAGAGCAGCTGGGGTGGGAACTGCTGCTGTGTGCAAGATAAAGGGTTTAAACGGGGCAGGATGGCTCCAGGAGTGGGATCCCGGGGGTAATTCCTCCAACAGTCTCAACACAGTGCTGGAACAAATCTCAGCTGTCCCAAACCCCAGTGACACGCGTGCAGCACCTGGAGAAGCCGATCAGCACGTTGGCTGCAGCCAGCCTGGTGTAGTCCCAGCGCATCCCACCGTCCTGGTAGAGCAGCAGGGCGAAGGAGCGGCTCCCGTCGGTGCTGAGCACTGCCTGGTAGGTGCTGGTCTGGAGAACCCAAGGCACCCCCTTAGCACTCCCAGAGCCTCCCCTGCTCTCCCTGCAGAGCGGACTGAGGCTTGAAACAGCCACCAGCGTCCTCTCTGTCACCTGGGTCCCGCACTGCTCACCTGAGTGTCATCCCTCCGGGATGGGTATGCTGGAGCTTTCTCCCACGTCACCTTCAAGGTCCATTTTGCTGCATAGCGGATTTTTAGGTATTTCTCAATCTTTGCTTCCACATCTTGGACAACGGGGTCTTGGGTAGAGCTAAGTGTAGAGTACTCCTGCCAGAGGGCAAGAGAGGGAATTAAATGAGTGAGCTGGGAATTGGATTCTCCCAGAAAACCTCTGGTGGCCCTCACCTGGTACCAAGTGGTGCCAACACCCTTGGAAAAGTCTGCATCACCCCAAAAGGCAGCCACCATTGGCAAGCTCTCCCGGCCAGTGAAGCCCCGGGGAGGGGGGTTGGGGTTGGACGGGACATAGTTGTCCGTGGGTGGAAAAATGATCTGTCCGTTATCTGTAAACTAACAAAAAACTTGTTATTTGCTGACTGGGATAGCTTTTAGCCTCCATGGGTAAACAGAAACCAACCATTTTAAATGTTAAAAAAAAGATAGATTAAATTTGATTTCTGCTCCGTTTCAATGTTTGGGGTTTTTCTACCAAAAAGGCAGCACATCCATTATGTGCTCACCAAAGGGGGCACTCACATAGAGAGCATCTCGCAGTGACTTCCCAAAGGGAAATCCAATTTCTGGCTTGAAGAGGGGTGAGTTAAAATCCACCATCCTCCGGACGTATTCTTGATCCCCTCCTTCCACGCCAAAGGGGTAGAGTGAAGTCGCTGGCTCTGCCATGGGCAGGAGATCAATGAAAAAGTTGTGAAATCATTAATGTCTGCTTTATCCATCCTGCAGCCAGGACAAACCCACCTGCTTGCTGCCAGGATGCTGTGCCTGTGCTCTGATGGATTGTAATCCAATTCTCAACCCACTTTTGGGATGCTCTCAAATGTCCTATTTTGCCTTTTCCCATTAATCTGGCAGCCCAATGCGCAATGCAGATGAGATATCCCAGACCAGGCCACACCCTCATCCATCACAATGCTTGACTGGCTGAAAACCCCTTTCCTACTCTTGTCCTTGGGAAAAAGAAAATCTACTCACTGATAAGCTCATGGGTGGGTTGGGGCTCAGGTGCAGGAGTTCTGTGCCCAGTGGTGGTGTGGGCAGATGTGCTCAGTTCGGTGGACGGTCCTCTCTGTGTCCCAAAGGTGTGAGACAGGGTGGTGGCAGGGCTGGTGGTGGCTGGTGGTGTCACTGGTGCTGTGGTGCCTGGGAGACTTCCCTCCTCCTTGGCTGGGCTCACGGGGGCTGGGGATGCAATAGCTGTGGTGCCTCCTGCAGTGGTGGCAGTGCTGTTTCCTGCAGTGGTGGCAGTGATGCTCCCAGTAGTGGTGGCAGTGGTGCTGTCTGTAGTGGTGGCAGTGGTGGCAGTGGTGCTGTCTGTAGTGGTGGCAGTGCTGTTCCCTGCAGTGGTGGCAGTGGTGCTGCCTGCAGTGGTGGCCGTGGTGACCGTGGTGCTGCCTGTGGTGCTGGCCATGGTGTTCCCTGCAGCAGTGGCAGCGGTGCTGTCTATAGTGGTGGCAGTGGTGGCAGTGGTGCTGTCTGTAGTGGTGGCAGTGCTATTCCCTGCAGTGGTGGCAGTGGTGCTGCCTGCAGTGGTGGCCGTGGTGACCGTGGTGCTACCTGTGGTGCTGGCCATGGTGTTCCCTGCAGCAGTGGCTGTGGTGCTGTCTCTGCTGATGGCTGTTTTCTCCTTCCAGGCAGGTGCCCCTGGAGATGTCTGGAAGGCAGGAGGTGACGTGCTCGCTGCTTGTCCCATGTCATGGTAGCTGATGGATGCAGGAGAAGTGGTGTCTGTAGCTGACTCGGTGTGAGTCTGTCCAGCTGCTGCCACCCCAGTTGCACCAACACCAAGCAGGGACAAGGGGGCTGTTGCTGCCTCCTCTGTTGGGCTGCGCAGGCTGGGGAGGGGAGAACCAGACACTGCAACAGCAGTGCTGGGACCAAGGACGCCCCAGGGTCCCAGAGTTGTCTCCACCACGGGAGTCCGTGCTGCTGGGGGTGGGACAGACTGCCCGCCTCCGCCTGTCTCGCTGTGTGTTACAGCAAGGGATGGGGCACTGCTGGTGGCCCGTGCTGTGGCAGGTGGCATGGCTGTGGTGACACTGGTCACAAAGGTCTCCCAGCCTGTGGAGGTGGTTGGCAGGTTAGCGTTGCTGGGGAATGTGCTGGTGGATGGTGTAGTGGCCGGCATGGTGGCCATGCTTGTGCCACTGGTGTTGGAGTCAGGGACACGGGTACTGCTGGTGTTGGCTGCACCCTCAGTGCTGCTCTCAGAGCTGGTGGTGTCCACATGGGCAGTGGTGCCTGTGGCACCTGTTCGGGATGCAGCTGTAACCTCCCACACATTTGTGTGGCCAGCAGCCAGCGAGGTGATTCCAGTGGTGGGCTTGTTCTCAGTGGCAGGCGGCTCTAGTGATGGCCTGGCAGTGACAATCGTGTGGCTGGGAGCTGGCTCTGCTGCACTGGCACCTGCGTTCTCCTCCGTGCTCACCTCCAAGAACCCCATTGCTCGCCCTGTGGTGCTGCCATTGGCCTGGGGGTCACCTGAAGCCCCCATTGCTTGCAGTGGGGCAGCCAGGGGCAGTGGGGACGTGACTGGTGCCATCTTTTGGGAGATGCTGGATGGGGAAACCTCCAGAGCCATCCCTGCATTGGCTCTGTCTTCCAGGAGAGAGGGGACGTCTTTTTGTGATGCCATGGGGACAGTGACTGCTCTGGGTCCCCCAGGGGTATCTGATACAGCTCTGTCAGTGCCTGGTGCAGTGTTGGGTGATGGCATCTCTGTCCCTGGAGCTTCCACAATTTGAGACCCAGCCCAGAGCACTGGGGTTAGTGCAGATCTGGGTGTGACGCCAGTTCCTGGGGTTGTTGAGCCTGCTGTGGGACCTGGCTGGCTGTGGCTGGAGTGTGCATCGGGCACAGGCAGGGTGGCTTCGGTGTCCCCCGGTATTGCGGTGGCACTGCCACTGGCCAGTGATGCTGATCCCATCCCTGCTTCACTAATTGGAGCATTGCTAACAAAGGAGGATGGATGGGTAGCTGGCACAGTCCCAATGCCAAAGGCAGCGGTGGAAGGTGGTGGTGCAGCAGCAGCAGCTCGAGGGTCGCTGTCTGGCTTTGCTCCAGTGGTGCCCATGAGGGACAAAGGCATGGCCATGCTGGGAGTGGCTGAAGGAGACCTACCTGCAGCAGCCTCTGCTGTGGTGGTCTCAAGGCCTGTTGAGAGGGACTGAGGGAGCAGAGAGCCCATGGAGCGTGGAAAGGGCCTTGGAGAGGGACCATCAGGGTCTTTGAGAGCTGCATGGGGGGACAGACTCATGCTGAGCCCCCCTGGTGTGTCCTTGGTCTCTGCAATGGCAGTGCCTGCTGTGGCTTTGGTACTGGCCTCATTCCTGATGGACACCAGCTCAGTACTGGTGCTTCCCAGAGGTGGGATGTGCTCTCCAGCTATGACATCCATTATTGTAGCCAGTGTGCCTGCAGCTTGTGTGGTGGCCTGGGGTTGGTTGGCAGTGCTGCCTGCAGGCAGCTCATGTCCAGCAGCGCTCGGGGCTGCACTGTGGCTGGGGAGGAACGTCCCTGCTGTGCCCAGCACAGCATCCTCAGGAAGCTGGGGCAAAAGGGCTGCAGGCAGCTTACTGGGAGGCCCAGGAGGGTCCTGTGAGGCACTGTGGTCAGCGTTGGGTAAGGTACTTGTCCCTGGCTCTGCAGCCTTGCTGGTGCCAGTGGTGGTAGAAGACAAGGCTCCTTCTGCAGCTGTGTCAGGGGGACTGGCTGAGGCTGGTGTCATCTCCATGACGCTGCCCCTGTCCTGAGAGATGCTGGCAGCTGTGGCCAAAGGTGAGGTGGCCTCATCCAGCCCCAGCATGACCTCCTGGGACAGGAGCATGGCAGTACTACATGGCTCAGCAGAGCTCCTGCTTATGCTGGGGGATGATGTCGATGTGCTGTGCTCATCCTGGGGGAGCAATGGCTCTGCGGTCCATGCTGTCACTGGCATCTGCTCCACGGTGACAGCACCCAGGGCAAGACCCACTGTGTGCCCCTTTGGCTTGAAGGACAGAGGCTGCATGTGCCAAGTGGTGGTGGGAGCTGGAGGGACGCTGGTTGGGTGGCCGGCAGCACCTGCAGAGGCGAGCCCAGCCCCTGACCCTGCCTGGGGGCTGTCTTGCATTGCTGGACCCCCAGGGAGAGCTGCAGGGCTGGGAGGCCCCTCCTCACCACTACTTCCAGCTGGGACCAGCCCTCTCTCTGTTTCCTGCGGCACCAGGATGCCTGTGGAGCGAGACAAGGCAGCTCCAGCTGGATCAGCCCCGCCGCGGCCCCAGCAGGCAGGAACCTGCCCGCGGCCAGCTGCCTGCCGGCCTTACCTGAGCTCGGGCTGCCCGCGGGGGCGGCGGGCGGGCCGGGGGGAGTGGGGAGCTCCGACCGTGCGGCGCTGGGGAGCTCCGGGCACACGGCCAGCTCTGAAGGCACCTCGGCGCTGGTGCTGTCGGCCACATGGGAGATGCTGCCCGACTCGGATGGGTCCAGCGTGGGGACAAGGGGTTGCCCCTTCATCTCTCCGGCTTGTGCAGAAGGCAGGTGAGGGCAGGATGAGGAAAAAGCCAGCCCGGAGTCACCATCACCCCCCGCCCTCCTCCCTTCTGCGGGAGGACCAACACCAAGAACAGGACAGGGACCTTCCCCCAGGGTCAATCTCTCCATTTGATCCACAATTCCCGCCACCTTCCCCTGCTGCAGCTGGGGACCGTGACAAAGCTCTGGCACCCGCGGACAGGGAGAGGACAAACCCCGGCCGGGCACTCGGGAAGCCTTGTAGCCGCCGGAGGGTCGCTCGCAGCCCATCACCCACACGGTATCAGCCGCCTGGTCAGCCCGGCAGCAGTGCGAGAGACCCTGGCACTTACCTGGCAGCACCCAGAACCCCCACAGCACCCAGCTCCAGAGCGGCCACGGGCCCCGGCACCCCATCGTGCTTCTTCGGTGTCAGGGAGGAAGGCGACACGGCTGCAGCTCTCACCTTCTGAAGGGAGCGTGCAAGGGTGACTCCGCCGGTGAGCACTCCTCCAGGTGGGGGGGACAGGGACACCACGTGCCCTGCCTGGGGCACTGACGTCTCTGTGCCCTCGCAGCCTGCGCTGAGGTGGCAGCGTCCCAGTTCCGGGCACCCACTGATGCTGGGGGCCACACCCATTTTGCCATGGGAAGCTTTAAGGTCCTTTCCAGGCCGATCCCACTGCTGACAGCCCGCGGCTGGGGTCCCCAACCCCTGAGGAGCCACCCCGGGGGGTTCAAAGTCACTTGGCCTAAAGACACTGGGATGGCAGGTGGGGACAGGGGTCCCAAACATCTCTGGGAGAGGTGGGTCAGTCCTGGGCTCTGCACCCCTATCCTGGTTGCTGTCAGGTCCCTCCACACTTGGCCGCACGGCTGATAACCCCTGGCAGGGGTTGGCTTGTCACCAAGGAGGAAGAAGGAAGGAGCAGGCTACGGCTGGTGCCTTGGGGTCCCACGTATTGACCCTGCCCTGTCCCCCCTTGGGCACTGCCGCTCGCAGGCGTTATCTGCACATCGCGGCAAACGCCCACACAAACCCGGATGGAGTGGGGGGAGTGTCCCCGCACGGGTGGCGCGGCCAGGCACTGCCCTGGGTTACAGGTCACCTTCCACCAGCGACAGAGGCCGGACGGACCCTGCTGCGTGAACGGAGCCAGTGAGGCCACTGCAGCAAATGTGTTTGCTTCTTCACAAGGTCTCACCCATCTCCAGGATCACTTAAGGAGAGGGAAGTAAGTCAGTGATGGTGTTGTGCCTTCCTCGCTTCACTGACAGCCCTGCCATGGGGCTGCACCTCACACAGGAAAACAGAAGCACAGAGTCCCAAGCAGTGACGCGTGACTGTGCTCACAGCAGCACCAGCTCCCTGTCCCCGCGCTCAGGGAGGGCCAGGGGACCAGAGCAGAGGGAGCTGTGGGTGCACAGGATGTGGCCAGGTACCATCTGCCACAAGGATGGATCCATGGTCATGCCAAGGCAGCCCTTCCTCACCATGGAGAGACCATGGCAGGGTCTCTCCTCTGGAGCACCAGCTCTGGAGCAGAGTATCCTGGGGAGCAGGTACCACCACTATCAATGGACCTGGTGGGTTTGGGCACCAAGATCCTCCTCCACCTGATCCAAAGATCCCTTCCTGATGCTGCTAGAAGGCAGCCCTGAAGGAAACCCAGCCAAGGGGCTCTGATACCCACCTGGAGAGGGCAGTGAGCACTGACACCGGCTCTGGGACCCCACAGGGGCCACCCCTCCACTCCCACACCTGCTCCCGGCTCCGTCTGCAGCAGAGGCACCCGGTTGCACAACAGCCACACGTGGGTGGGGGCGACGCCGGTCCTGCCACTCCCTGCCCGGGCATGAGTCAGGTGGCAGCCGGGCAAGGGGGGCTCCCCTGCAGGCAAACACTGCCCACTCAGAGCAGGCAAAACCATGCCCGGCCTTCAAGCGTTGGGCCTGGGGGTGGGATATACTGTGACTAACTCCAGCAGCCCTGGATGGGGAGAACTTTGCACCCTAAAGCAGCCTGGGAGGACTCAGCAGGAGGTTTAAAGGTGCACATGTCACACAGCTTCCTGGGGATTCCCAGAGTCTGTACATCCCCTCCCGAGCTTCATCCCACTGCGGATCCCAAGGGTCACAGTCCCAGCTGCCTGCAGGGAGGAACCAGCACCCACGGATGTGTGGCCTGTCCCTGTGTGTTGGTAGGGATAAACCTGGGAGATGGCCATAGGTACCCTCAGCCTCTCTATAGAACATTTTTATATATATATACACATAATATATATATTAAAATTACATTTCTCTTTACAAAAACAGTTCAACAAGGGGCCAGGGGATGGAGCCCATTGCCAAGGCCAGGCACAAGCATCCTGGAAAGCCTTGGCACTAGGCAGGGTCCCTTTTGGGGTGTCTCCACCCTCAAATGGGGGCTCAGTCCAGAGTCCTGCAGCAGGTTGTATGTGTGGAGGCGGCGGGACTGGCCCCATGGCGAGATGCCTGCTCTGGATGCAACACAGCTCGCCCCATCCCTGCTGTCACCACCTGTAAGGAGAGAACAGGACATGAACTCAGGAGGGGTGATAGTGCCAGTCGGCCCAGAGCAGTGTGGCAGAGAGAATTGCCCCCCCAGAAACATTGATGACCCTACTTCTGGCGGGTGGTGCTGTAGGGATCGAGGAGGTGGGAGCTGGCCTGTGCCAGGTTCCAGTCGAACATCTCCAGCACCCGCTGGCACTCACCACGGGACTTCAGCCCCAGGCAGAAGAGCTGCTCCACCTGCAAGGGGACAGGGCATGGCCAGAGGGGTGACAGGGGTGCCACCACTCTTGATGGAGCTGGGACAAGGGAACAGGTGTGTGCTGTACCTTCAGGTACTGGATAGCCCGTTGGGTGCTCCAGCCATGGCTCTGAAGGGCTGCCTGGCATTCCTCGGTGGTCACGCCATGCACCGTGTCCTGCACCTGGGGGGGAGCTTGTGGTCACTGTCTGCTGCTACCCCTGGGCAGCAAGAAGCCTGTGACTGAAGCAGGAGACCACTGGGGCTGGCCCCATCCCTGGTTCTGTCTTCAAGGAGCACTATCAGTCTGGAGCTGGGATCATTCTCATCCCTGGGATCTTAAATCTCTCCTGGGCCTGGGTGGGCCACAATATCCCCAGCCTAGAGAGACCAAGGGGACCATAGCAGCACAGCCACTGTCCTCCTCCCCAGGGCCTTCAATTCCCATTTTGGCATTGCAGTGACATTTATGTCCCCCTGAACATCTAGGGCTTTTTTGTAGCCAATCCCCTGGGGTTGAACTTGTGGAAACTGAGGCACAGGGTGGGGAAAGCTCTTGCCCATGTAAGCCCACTTCTCATGGATGCTGGGGGATGACACTTACCAGCCGGATCTTGTCAGCAGGACGGCAAACATCTGGCCCGTCATAAACAATCTTCTGGAGGCTGCAGGAAGCCTTCACCAGGCACTTGGGCCCAGGGTTGCTGTTGTTGGAGGAAAAGTTGGCCTTGCAGTCTGACAATGGCTGCTGCACCATGGGACGGACGGTGGCTGTGGTGACCTGGCGGGAAGCTGCCACCTCCTCAGGGCTTTTAGCCTCCTTGAAAAACTTCTCGTACTTGTCCAGGTAGGCAGGGCGCTCGGGCAGCAGGTAGTAGTGGGTGCTGCTGACCTTCTGCCCATCCTTCACGATGGGCAGGATGCAAGGTCCCTTGGAGCAGTCCTTGCCCTGCGCCTGGATGACCTTGGGGGTGGCGTACTTAGGGTCGAGGGCGAAGCTCTGTGTGGTGGGCATGGGCTTCCCTGGTGAGGTGGAGAGGCAGGAGCAGAGGGTGGCACGTTGCTGGGGGGAGCCCACCTGCAGAGCCATGGGGCTGGGTGTCCGGGAAGTGGGCTGGGACAGTGGGTCCCGTGGGGGAATCTGGGGCGGCCGGTCCTCCTCGCCCCCCGAAGCTGGGGAAAGGTCCCCCGACCAGCGCCCAGGCTCATTACGGCGAAGAGGCCGGGGTGGGATAGGGACACGGGGAGGAATCTGGGGCTTGTCGTCAGCTGGAGCAGCCGGTCCCAAAGGGACATTGAGCCTCTTCATGCACTCCTGCTGCAGCTCCTCGAAGAGCTCGGTGGTCTGTGTCATGCTGGGCTGTTTGGTCTCCTTGGGGGGCAGGAAGAGGTTGTCCTCCAGTGCCGGTCCCCGCTCACCCTCATCCACAAAGCCATAGTTGGTCTTTCCCCGCCGGCTCGGGGGGCTGGTGATAGAGCAGACCTCAATATCGTCCTCATCCTGTGCCACATCATCATAGGCAGGTGGTGGGGGCAAGGGCCGGGAATCCCAGTCCACCACTGGCGTGGGGTGGAGAGGCCGAGGTAGAGCCCTCGTGGGGCTCTGTGGTGGGGTCTTGTCCAGCAAAGAGAAGGCCTCCATGGCCAGCTTGGCTAATGACGGGGCTGTCAGATCTCCCACTGGAGAGGGGCTACCCTGGGGAACTTCCTCCTCAAAGTCAATGAGAGTCACCTCGCTGCTTGCTGGCCCCTCGCTTGCCAGCCGTCCGGGCTGCCGCTCGCCCACCTTGGTGCCCGGTACTCGTGCTGATGGCTTGACCGGTCGCAGACCTTTCCCTGTGCCCGGCTTCTTCAGGCAGAGCTTCCGGAGACCCCCTGGCAGACCCTCCTCCTCCTCACTAACTGGGTCATAGCAAGGCTCTAGAAGGGGCAAAGAGAGATGGTGAGTGTCCCAGCACCCATCCCTAGGATGCAAGAAGGTGTCTACATCTCCAAGCCCCCAAACCACCCTGTAATTTCAGCCCTCCTTGCTCCCAAGGCATACTAGGGCACCCGCCCCAGGCCACCCAGGTAAGAGAGAAAAGAAAGAGGGTTTGAAGAAGGGAAAGCAGCACTCAAAGAAGCCCAACTTACTGGTGAGCAGGACGGTAGGCTGAGGTGGGCGTGGAGGAGGCTGCCCTGCAGAAGACAGAACCCAAGAGAAGGGGAAGCATAGGGTGAACATAGAAGCGGCAGCCAGGGTGCTTGTTAACGGGGTGCGTGCTTTGTTGTGTCCCCCTTCACTGGTGGAGCTTGGGGAGGATGCTCCAAGGAAAAACTGTAGGTTTAGGGGGATTGGTGCATACGCACAGTATCTGAGTTCCCTCCCCGTGGCAGCTCCACTGAGATCCCCTGCACTGGGGAGCTCAGCTGTGGGAGGCCAGGAGGGGACAAGGGACTCGGACAAAGGGCAGCAGGGCAGAGTCCAGCCAGGCAGAGCCACCAGCTGCCCATGCTGTTGGCAGTGGTGTATGGCCAGGTGACAATACGCCCCATCACCCCAGCTCCCCCTGCTCTGCAAAAAGCAAGTGCCAGCACAGAGGCAGAAAGGAGAGCATCCAGCCCATCATCCTGGCAGCAGGGGTACAGGGATGGAGGCTTTGCGCAGCCTGATGGGCAGGAGGAAAGAGAAAAGCTACTCACTTTTAGCCCTCCCTGGAAGCTGTGTAGGTCTGGCAGCACTTGCGTCCACACCTAAAATATCAGGAGGGTCCAAGGGATTTCCCAGGTACAGCCTGTGGGGAGAGAGGAGAGTGCCTGGGAGTCAGCAGGGGCCACGTGGGATCCCTGCTTACCAGGCTTGTGCCTTGGGGTGCCCCACAGCTCCTCCACCACATAACCCACACCTGGTGAGTACCTGTGAGTGCTGGGGCAACACACCCCAGAGGTTTCCAGTGCTACGGCACAGAGCCTGGTGCCATCCCAGTGCCATCCCACCCATCTCCGGCTCCATCTGTGGCTGCCTGCGCTGTGCCCAGGGGACTGCAAGCAGGGCACTGTGTGCAGGGTACTTGTGCAGTGCGTGGTGGCGGGACACCCCTCCAGCAGCAGGGCGATGCTGTGCCCAAGGCAGGGTGCCCCGGTGCCGCTGGGTGCTGGGGCCCGGGCGAGCCGTCGCAAGCCAGGGAGCCGGCGGGAGCCGGCGCAGCCCGAAGGCTTGGGCGTGTGCCGAGCTCGGTGCGTTCTCGGCAGCCCGGGCAGCACGTACCCAGCGCCCGTGCCCACGCAGTGGGGCGCGGGGAGGCCTGCCGGGGCACGAGCCAGAGCCGCGTGCACGGCGCCTCGGTTCAGCCCTCCGGGCCGCCGGAACAGCCCGTGACACCGGGTGCTGTGGAGGGGTCAGGCTGGGACTGAGGGAACCGGCAGAGCTGTCCCAGGCCTGGGATAAACAGCATCGGGATCGTGATCCCAGGGGATGGACTGAGCCCAGCGTAGGAGCTGGCCCTACCCACCAGGAGCTTTCCAGTTTTTGAAATCCTATCCTGTCCCCCACCACACTGAACTCCCACATCCCTCCAGCCCAGTGCTGGGAGAGACCCCCACATGCTGCCTGCCAAGGCACTCATGCTCACTGTTGCACAACCAATCCCACCTGGCAGAGAGCATGTGGGACACTGAAGCACAAGTACCCAGCCCCCCTTCCCCCCATCACAGTCCAGCCAGGTGTCTTCTGATAGAGCAGGGTGGAGAAAAAAATCATTTCGGTGGATTTTTTTCATGTTTTGTTTTTAAAAAAGAATCATGCTGTTAGAAGCGTGGGTGACAGGCTGCAAGCCGCGCACATTTAGCAGCCCTGGGACACCCCAAAAGTGTTTTGGGGTAATGTGGCCACCTCTGGGGTGGTGCTTACTGATGTCTCCCTGCCCCAGGACAGTCACAAAGGTCTTCCCCCTGGGACAGCCACAAGCACAGCAGCCCCCCACGCCCCCTAAGCCCATTAGTAGGAAGAGGCAAGGAAGTTAGTCCAGCTGCAGGGAGCCTACCCAGAGCCACCATTCCCAACACAGCGGGGGCAGAAAGAGATGCTTCACGGGGAAAAGGGGGGCAGTAGCCAAGCCGCGTCTTGCTCCCGAGCCCAGTGGGCAGCGGGGAAGGGAGAGAGCAGGCAGAGGGTGCAGAGAAGACAAAAAGTTTCTTACTCATCAATTTTATCGGGAAACCCCCAGCAGTGCTGCGGGTTGGTGTCTCCATGGCCTGTGTGGATGAAGCTGTTTTTAAGTGGCTGGCTGATGTCGTGGGCTGACAGCCCTGCCACCGAGGTCACCGTGTTTCGGGGAAATTGGCCCACTTTTAGGGTCCGTTTATTCTGACCCCGCCACCAGTAATTCTCGGCCCTAAGGAATAAAAAGGACCTCGTTACTGATGAGGGGATGGGAGGTTGACACGCGCCTGCCCCAGAGATGGGGAGGAGGGAAGATTACTTCTCCAAGTGCACGAAGGCATGAGGTGACACAACCGGGAAGGGACCCTGGGTGCCCAGGATCCCACCCTACACCAGCAATACGCTTTGGCTCCCACCCCTCATGGTCCCTGCAGGGTGCAATGCAGGGAATGCAAGTAGTGGGGAACAAAGCTCTGTGCTTGTGTCCCAAAAGATATGCCTCTTCCTCCTCCTTGCTGCCTCAAGTTACACAGGAGCCTTGGGGTGATGCCTGCAGCAAGCTCTTTGTCACCAATCCCTCTGTGCCCCATGTACTAAAGGATGGCACAGGGAACACGCTTGGCATCTGATGGGGAGCTCATATGGGGGACTAAGGCGTCTTCCTCCCCCCCATATGGGGAGGGGAACGCACAGCTCTCCCTTCCTGCATTATCAGTGAGCCTTGTGCAGGCTTCATGTGGGTAGGGGGAGATGGGCAAAAGGCAGGCTTAGGCTATCAGTCTTCCTGGAACCACCTGAGTGGCCCAGGCCCCCCTGGGGTACTGGTCCCCAGTGTGTCCCCAAGAAGTTGCCCAGGACACAGACGCTTCTGGGTGGTCATCTAACCCAGAGGGACTGGTGGGGGGAACAGGGATGGGGCAGGGAAAGGCATCCCAAGTGGTGTGCCACACCCAGCACCGTGCCAAATAAATGGTGGGAGGGGGCTCCGACCCTAAGCTACCCCCCTGCCTGTCAGGGCCCTCCACTCCCCATGGGCAGGGTGTGCTGTGGGCAGGGGGCAGCGGCAGTGTGGGTGCCAGCCTGGCGAGGCTGGCATGGGCCCCACAGTTTCCTGGAGTCACCTGTGAGTCACCCCCGGCCACCAGCTCAGCCCTTTTCCTGTTTACCTTCCCGCTGCCGCCAGCCAGCCGCCTTACTCAGCGTCGGGACCCCTCAGCAGAGCTCCGGCAGAGCCCAGCCGGTACCGGGCATCCTCCCTCACCGCGGCAGGCTGGGGGACGTGGGGGAACAGCTCCGCTCCCCGGGAGGTCCCCTCCACTCGCCCTCCCTGCGCCCCTCGCTGCCACATCCCGACGAAAGGATGCTGCAGCCGGGCCATCCCTGCACTCTCCCTGCTCCCAGCCTCGGTCCCACCGAACCCGAGCTCGCACCCTCGGCACAAACCCGCTCCGGTGCTGCCCTGGCTCCTCTCCCCGCGACAGCCCCCTCCCACGAGCGGCTGGGTCCCCGGGGGGCTTTCAGGGAGGTCCCTGCCCCTGCCCACACACACGTACGCACAGCCGGCGCCCGCCGAACGACAGGCAGGGGCTTGAAAAGGGGTGGGGGGTGTTTACGGTGCCCCGGGCGGCTTCGGCAGGGCCGGATGCAGCCCCCGGCAGGAGGCCACCCCCCTCCCCCCCGCCAGCTCTGCCCGGGCATCCCCACAAGCAGCGCGGTGGGGGTGCCTACTGCCGGGGAAACTGAGGCACGGGGAGGGGGCTCCCCTCCTGGAGTACCGGCAGTCGGCGGGGCTTCTGCCAGCCCTCGGCTGCTGAACCCGCCGCGTGTGCCCTGAGTCCGCACCCCCAAAACCTACCCACCGGGGGTCACCAAGGACCGGCGTCCCTCGGGGAAACTGAGGCAGGGGAAGCTGCGCTCCGGCTGTACTCCACTCCCGGCAATTCCCGACCGACGGGCAACCTCCGGCCCCTCTTCCCGCTCTATCCTTCCCTCCGCGGCTCACCTGGGGCCGGCGGGGGGCGGGGGGCGCGGACCCGCAGCCCGGCCGCGATGCGGCGGCAGGGACGATGTAGGCGCTCTGGCACGGCCGCACCGCCCTCCGCCGCTCCTTCCCTCCCTCCGCCGACGCTGCTTCCCCTCCCCTTCCCTCCCTGCAATTAAACCGCCAGACCCTAGGCAAGAGTCATCCCCGCGGCGGCGGACCGGGAGCAGCCGGTCCCTGCAGACACACAAACCCGGCCTGATTCACCCCGGGTTGTGACTAACCGCGGGGAGCCGGCCCGGGGCGGGGGACAGGGAGGCATGGGGACAGAGCCCTCCTTCTCCTCCCCTCGGGGTTGGGAGGCCGGCTCTAGTGCGGGCGCACCGAACTCCTTTGGGAGGTCCCCACTCTCCCCCAGCTGGAAGGTGACAAGCACAACCTGGGACAGGGATGCAGGGACAAAGGGCCCCCTCCCTACTCCAGTCCCAGGTCCCTGGGGTGGTGAAGGGGTATCTGTGCCCTGGCATGGCCAGCAGGGACCAAGGAGCCCATGGCACAGCGGGTTCTGCCAGCATGGTACCAAGTCGCACGCTGTCTCTCCCAGCCCGATGACAGCAGCACTTCTCCGGGTGCTGGCGGCACGTTCCCGACACGTCCCCACCACTATCGGCAGGGAGTGGCCCTGGGGTGTGCAGTTTCCCTGCGCAAACCCACAGGCACAGTGGGGTGAGTCAGCAGGGATGGCACGGGCAGGACTGTGGGCAGTGTGGGAGGGCTGTGCCCTCCACACCGGGTGGCCCCACGATGCTGTGCTGCCTGGGGGACCACAAAAAACCAGCTCTGCCCACCCGTGGGGTACACAGCCAGGTGTGCTGGGGACAGAGCCAACCCTTCCCCTCGCTGCTTCCCACAGTTCTGCCAGTGCTCAGTCTCCCCATCCCCTATCCCAGTGCAGGCTGGCAGACAGTGCATCCCTCTCTACAACACCTGCCACCCTCCAATGCAGTACCTGCCCTCAATGACCGTGATGATGTCATTCATCTGGATGTGCAGCTTGTCCGGTTCCTCAAAGTCCTGCAGCGCTCTCATGTCGGTGGGCTGAGCCTGGGGGAGAAGTGGGTGAGGATAGGAGATGCAGCCCCTCATGTCCATCCTCTTCTGAGGCCAGGCCCAGCCCCAAGGAGGGCAGGGAGTCCCCAAAAATGGACAAGAGACAGCATCACCACTAGCCCCTCCTCAGCTGTCACATCCCTGGGTGTGTGATGGCAAGGCAGAAACCAGGTGCTTCCTGCTGTGACCATGTCACCACCCTCCACCTCCCAGCCTGCAGGGCTGCCTGGCCTGAGCTCTCCATGTCACCTCCCACCTCGGCAATATTCTTAGCTCTATCCATGCTTGAGCAGAGCTGGCAGGATAGGATGTTGGGGCTCCTGTCCCACTCCCTGCTCACCCACCTCCACCAAGAAGTCTCGCAAGGCCACGAAGGTGGGTCGGTCCTCGGGCTTGTGTGCCCAGCACTGCAACATGACGTTGTAGATGTCCTGGGGACAGTCCTCAGGCCGTGGCAGCCGCTCACCCTCCTTGTCTATCTTGTGCAGGATCTGTTGGACAGGGTGTGCTGTCAGGGTGTCCCAGATCCCACTCAGCAGCAGCAGGGTGAGGTGAGGGGGCAGATCCCTGCTGTACACCTACCTGGCTGCCATTGAGGCCAATCCAGGGCTCCTGACCATAGGTGAACATCTCCCAGAGGGTCACTCCGAACATCCAGGTGTCACTGGCATGGGAGAAGGTGCGTGTCTTCAGGCTCTCAGGAGCACACCTACAGGGGGAAGGACATGAGCATCAGAAGGCCATGGGTGCTGCACATCCAGGTCGCCCCCTCCCCAAGGCTCACCAGGCAAAGGGGACCTTGCGATGCTCCTGCATCACATAGTGATCATCATTTTTGGGCAGTGCCCGCATCAGACCGAAGTCCCCAATCTTGACAAGCTCATTGGAGGCCAGCAGGATGTTGCGGGCAGCCAGGTCGCGGTGGATGAAGCGCTTGGACTCCAGGTAGGCCATGCCCTTGGCCACCTGGATGGCATACTGGCACAGGGTGGAGATGAGGAAATGGCCCTGGTTCTTCCGCAGGCGGTCCAGGAGGGAGCCCAGTGGGGCCAGCTCTGTCACCTGGGCCATGGGAGGAGGACAGCAAGCAGGTCAGTCCAAGGCCACCCTGGCTGGGCTGGTTTCCATCCCTTCTTATCACTGGGGATGCCAGCAGAGGGCTTGGAGCTCTGTCACCTGGGCCATGGGAGGAGGACAGCAAGCAGGTCAGTCCAAGGCCACCCTGGCTGGGCTGGTTTCCAGCCTTCTTATGCCCCACTGGGGATGCCAGCAGAGGGCTTGATGTACAGATCCAGCCTGGCTTGGCTCATGCCATCATGTGGGACCTCCTCCCCATGGGCGTGTCATTGGGGTGGGCCCCATCCCCCCCACTCACCATCTTCATGGGGTGGGAGAGCACCACACCATACAGGCGGATGAGGTTCCTGTGGTCCAGGGAGTGCATGGCATTCACCTCCCGGATGAAGTCGTCCAGTGCCTCCGGCTGGCTCAGCACATCTGTCTTGAGGCACTTCACTGCCACATTCAGCTATGGCCAAAGCAGGGATGAGTTCCAAAGCGTCTTCCCCTGTGCGTGGTCCCACCCCCTGGCTCCCCACCCACCCAGAGCAGCCCCTCACCGTCTTGCCAGCAGGTGTGCACCACTCGCCGCGACGCACGACGCCAAAGGAGCCGTCACCCAGCTTCTCAAAGATTGAGAGGTCCCGCTCCCGCACGAGGCAGGTGAGGGAGTGTTGGCCCCCAGCTTCAGGGGGTGGTGGTGTGGGAGGCTTGCGGAAGGTACTCTGGGGCTGGGGTGGCAGCTCCGACTCTGGGCGCTTCCCACTGAACACCTGTGGGACATGGAGGAAGGAGAAACGTGGGCATGGAAACATCCCAAGACCTTGGGTCTGTAAGTGAGAAGTTCTGGCACAACCCCTCGCCTTGGCTGTACACACTGGAACCTAGAGATGACCCATTAATGGACCTATAACACGGAGAAGGCTAGTTGTGGGAGAGGGCTCCATTCCTCCCGCTGCCAGCACACTGAGCTATGATTCCTATGGAGGGAAGAGTTTGTTTCTCTTGCAGCAGCTCTGCAGCAGCTTCTCAGCAGCCACAGCAAACCAGGCCGGTAGCCAGAGAGCCCTGGGCACTCCTTGGCCAGGCTGAGGCCACACAATGTGCCTGGGCACAAAGCCAAGAGAAACCTCCAGTTTGGGCTGAGCCTGGTGACACATCCCTGCAGCGATGTGGGCTTTGCAATGCGTGCTGGCTACCACCACCCAGAAGGGATGGGCTCTCCTTCCATCTCCCTCAGCTGGGATGGATGATGTGCCCCATGGAACAGGGTCCATCCCAGTCTTGATGCAGGGTGCGCGGGGGCTGGGCCCAGCATGTGTCTGGGGTGGGAGGTGGCATTTCTGCTATTTGTTCTTTAATAGAAGTAGCCTTCTATTAAAAGCCCATCCTCATCATGTCCCAGCAGAGACAAGTCACGCATGGGAGAGGCCATGGCCCAGAGCCCAGATGGCAAACTGGGCTCTGCCAAACTCTGAGCTTCTGGGGTGCCAGGTGCCATAGGGTGCCAGCTTTGGATGGGATGGTATCAGGGCATATGTGAGCATCCCAAGGTCCCCTGTGACAGTGTGTCCCAGCCTGCAGGTACAAGGCTTTGCCCCCTCGCTGTGAGGCAGCAGGATGGGCAGTGTCCTGGGCACCACTGCTGCCCACAGAGCTGTCTGCAGCAAGGCTCTCTGGCTCACTTGCTGCAAACAGGTTTCCTGACAAAGAGGCAAATAACATGAGGGGAATGAATTTTCCAAGTGCTGGGGTAGCAGCATCACACCACAGGTGGGGCATGGATGGCAGGGGCTTCTGCCCATTTCCCTGGCAGCCTCCAGGGCCGTGGGGGAGCCAGGCACCCTGAAAGGGTACAGGGAGGGATCCAGATCTTCCTGTCTGCCTCAGTTTCTCTGCCACACCTGTCCCTCTCCCATCCCTACCTTGCTCATCCAGGATTTCCGCTTGCACATGGCTTTCCTCCGCTTCACTGCCTCCCACAGCCGCCGCTGGCCTGCAGGACACAGGGACACAGTGACTGTCACAAGCCATTAGGGATAGGGGTCCCCTCTAGCTCCATATGCTCCTGTGGTCTTCCCAAAAGATGCTGCACATCCAGCCAGGGGTAAGGGGAGAGGTTTGGGGAGGATGTACGCACCGGGGCGTCCCATGCCAATCTTCTCCAGATCCTCATTTTTGACGTACTCAAAGTGGGAGAGGCGTGTGACGTTGAGCTCGTCTCGGATGCGCAGGAAGTACTGCTGCAGCTGCAGCTCGGTGAGCAGCTCCAGCAGCCAGTCCGTGCCCTCCTCCGCCTGCATGCTACAGCTCAGCCTCTGCTGGGACACAGTATCGGGTTAGGGGCAACCCTGCTCCGCTCCCCTCTGCCCTATCCCCACTGGGGAGTCACCCAAAGGAGCTCAGAACCAAGCCTGGGGTGCTGCTGTGAGGGATACTATGGAGTCATCTCCTGAGCCTGTCACCACCTCTCTGGGGGAGGCCAGGAGAGGCACCCCAATCAGCAGGACCCCCAGAGATAGGAAAGGTGCCCCAGTCTGCCCTGTCCTACCCACAGAAACACCAGCCCAGCCCACCCCTCCATTCCAGCACAGACCCTGGTCAGGAGTGCCAAGGACACAGAAGGAGGCAGAAGCTCAGAACAGATGTGCCTGCCCAATTCTCTCTGCTCAGCTGGAAGGGCTCAGCTGTACCCAGCAGGGACAGCCACCCTGGCATGCCTGCACACTTGGCTGAGTAGTAGTACAGACTCACAGTGGGTCTCGTCTGCTGTGGGTGGTGGCACCTCACTGGGCAGGCACAGGGAGAGGGTAGACAGGAACATCAGGGCCTCTGGAGGGTCCTGTTGCTCCAGCGCTGAGGTACAGGACACCCCAGTGCTGCTGGCATCAGCCCCCAGCCGTGCCAGGACAGAGGGGAAGGGGCTGTAGCTCCATCCTCCCCCCCGACTCCCCATCCCTGCCTGTTGTCCTGGCTCTTCCCCACTTTAACCACCACCGCTCCGCAAAGAAATACGGCTCTGCCTCCTCCTGCTGAGAGCGGGTGGGAGGTTAGGACCCGCCATCCCAGCTCCACAGCGCGGCAGCCCCCTCCATCCTCTCCTCTACCCCGGGAGACGACATGGCCCCTGGCGTCTTCACCCGCTGTGCTCGGCTCCCTCGGCCGCGTCACCGCAATTACAATCCTCGGCACTGGGCTAAAAATACGGCGGGCGCGGCGAGCAGCTGGGCACGGGGGCGCATGGGGGCATGCAGGGCCACACGGGGCGAAGGGAGCTGCGGTCCCCTGCCCGCAGGCGACGGGGACGGAGCCGGCTGACGGCCAGCGCAGGGTCTGCACGGGGCGAGGGTCGGCACTTACTCGGTAGAGGCGGAAGCGGGTGAGGAAGGGGAAGGATCGGTGCAAAGCCTGGAAGCGTCGCATCCTGCCTGGCTGCCAGCCCCTGGCACCGCTGATGTCCCTTCCCCGGTGCCGGCGTCCCACGGCGGAGCCCGCTCACTGCAGCCGGGGCACCCGCTGTCCCTTCATTTGCGCTACAGAGATGTCCCCTGGGCTCGACCGCCCCACAGACACCCCTGGAGCGGGCAGGGGGTTCGGGCTGTCCGTCGGCCGGACGCGAGCTGTGGCTCTGCCCCTCCTTCCATCCGGCTCTCGATCCTCTGGCCGGCCGGCCCTCCCCTTCCCCAACGCAACGGGGCCGGGGCGGGGGGTGGCGGCAGGCAGGGCTGGGGGTCACTCCCCTGGCTGGAGCCGCTTCCTGGGGACCCCTCGCTGGCAGCGGGGCTCGGTGCCGGCCGCCTGCCCGCAGCGCTGCCCAGGAGGGTTATTTTCAGCCGGGCTGGGACGCGCGCCCAAGGGGCCGGGCTCCCATCAATGTCCCGCTTTCTCCCTTGTTCGGCGGTTGCCGGCAGCTGGGAGCCCGGACCCCCGCTCCCATTGCCATGGAAACTCGCCCCGGCCTTGGGAAACGCTCCCAGGCCTCAGTTTCCCCCCTAGGAAGCAGGGAGGGAGGGAGGCAGAAGAGACATCCGGCTCTCTGCTCCCCAACCGAGGCCACAGGCATGATGCCAGGGCGATGGGCACTGCGGGGGGAGTTTCTGGCTCGGCAAACATATCCGCTGCCCAGCTGCCAGCCCCCACGGGGCTCTGCCGTGGGGCGCACCAGCACCCTGGGGCTCGCTCCCCTTCCCTGGTGGGGCTGGCACCCAACCCCAGCAGTGCTGTCTGCCCGCGGGCTCCCTCGGGAGAACAGCTGGCCATGCCGGCAGGCGCAGCGTGAGAGAGGAAGGACCCACAGCAACCTCTTGCCACAGCCCCCGCCTGCCTGGTCCCCCAAACCGTGGCCATTGCTGTGCCATGGGGGCAGCTGAGAGGGAATTAAGTGCATCCCCAAGAGGAGTCTCCACTGGGGCTTCCACTGCTACTGGGATCCCAGCTGGCACCCAGCAGCAGAAGCACTGGGCACAACAAGCCCATTGACTGGGGACAACTGGGCACAGTGCCCTCGGCACCAACCTCTGCCACGCGCCAGCTTCCCCCGTCCCAGCTCAGGGGACACCGGGGGTGGGGGTGTCCTGCCTTGACAGAGCATCACCCTCATCACACAGAAATGGCACCCACCGGGACTGGCACCGAGTGCACTGCCTCCTGCACCCTCAAATCCCAGGTGAGGCTGCCCGGTTCAGTGCTCACATCGGGACTACAGGTTTCCAAAAGGGAATGGGGAACCCAGCTTTGCCCTCCATGCCAGCAGAGGTTCCGTGCCTCAATTTCCCTCCTTGCGATAGACCCTCACGCACAGGGAGTGATCCTGCAATCTCGACTCTGAGTGGGGCAAAGCATCCTGCCAGCAAACTCCCATCCTGAGGTGGGGAAGTCACAAACGCCCTAGACCCGCTGCCCAGGTGCTGCTCGGCCCTCGGTGCCCCGCACGCCCCTTGCCACGCACGCCCATCCCTGCAGCGCCAGGGATGCACCCTACGTGCACCCAGGCTCATGCACGGTGCGTGGTGAGGACGCTCACGTGCAGCCCAAGGACCACACAGGAGCAATCCCCCCGCCTGCCTCCCGCCACCTGCACAACCGCAGCCGCCCCCCACGCACGTCCCCTCCGCGCAGCCCCGGCTGCCGCCCTGCCCGGCCGCACGTGCGCAAACACCGCGCCGCCGCCGGCGCCGTCCTGCTGCCGCCTCCGCCCGACGCGCACCTGGAGCCGCCTGCCCCCTGCGCGCCCACCGTGCCCACCCCCGCTGTGGCATGTTCGTCGCCTCCGCGCTTGCCTGGCAGCGCACGCACCCGTCCGAGCTGGCACGTAGGGGGTTAGTCCGCTCACCTTTCTGCCTTCCCTTCCCTCCCATGACATCCCGAATGACACCACAATACCTGTCCTACACCTCAAGACCCCTGCCCTACATATTCCCCACATCCATGCAAAGCCTGACATCTCCCAAGGACACTCCACTGTGGGGATGGCAGCCTGCAGGGCCACCGTCTGGTTGCAGAGCTGCAGCTGGGGGACGGCATCCTGTGCTGGGCACTGTGCCCCCCCCTCCATGAGCTGTGCCAGGCTCAGCTGCCTTGCACCATTCCCCCATGCCTCAGTTTCCCCAGCAAGAAGCAGCAGGCAGCCCCCCTCCCGTGGGTCAGGATGCGAGCACAGCCAGGCAAGGGCGGCGGGGGGGTCATGCTGCCCCGGATGCTGAGGGGTACAGCACATTCCAGAGGGGAGATGCCATGCAGGGACCCCCTGTGCTCCATGTCAGCTGCCAACCCATGCCCATCCTGAGGCCATCAAGCTCAGCCAGGTGCCCCCGCTGCTCCCCTCTAGCGATTCCCCCCCACTGACCCGCCGGCACGGCATGCCCGGGGCGATGTCCTGCCGGGGGGGTGGCGTGGGGCGCCTGCTGCCCAGCCGCAGGGCCCGCTGCCCGGTGCTGTCCGAGAAGCTGTGGGGCAGCGGGCCGTGCATTTCCTCCTCCTCCTCGGCGCTGCTCAAGCGCTGGTAGTCGCATCTCTCGCCCATGGCTGAGGCGGCGGCTGCGGCGCAGCGGCGAGTGGGGGGCTCTGCGGAGACGCCCGCGTCTGCCTGGGGGCGGCGAGGGCTGGAGCCGGGTTTGGGATCACATGGCAGAAAGTTGCTGCAGTTCCGGAAAACAGCGAGAGGGTGAAGGTGACCGCGACGGCAATGGTGGGGGTTGGGGGGGGTGGAGGATGGATGGAGGGATGCAGGCGAAAAGGGAAAAGAGAAGGGAGCAGCCCCTTGAGCGCTTGCCCTCACCCCAGTCCCAGCCTGACACCACTGTCTTCCTCCCGGCGCGGTAGCCCAGCCGCCCACCTTCTGTCCCTGCTCCGGCTCCTGAGTGGAGAGGTGGTGGCATCGCCGCCAGCGCCGCGCTCGCAGCCCCCTTCTCCCCGCACCCCGGCACGGTGCACCAGGCAGCCAGGCGGAGGAGGAGGATGAGGGGGGACCATCGCCAAGCAGCCGGGGCTCTACAGCAGGCAGGATGGGTAGGGAAGCACCTGCAGAGGGATGGGGGGGGCTCTGGCGCTGGCAGTATCCCCAGCATCCCGCCCGCTTCCCTGCGCAGGCAGGGGGGGATGGGATGCACCGGGAAGATGGCTGCTCCGCAGCGACCGGCAGCGCTGGCGCAAGCACGGCAGGGCTGGCACGGCAGCCAGGCCCCGGGGGATGCCGCTTGGATGGGGGTCCGAAGGCCACGCCAGGATCAATCCTCTCCCCCCACCCCCTCGGACGGGGGCTGGGGGTCTCCTAGACCTCTGCCAGGCACTGCCGCAGCTGGCACAGCTGCCAGCAGGAAAACACCTCCCTGGATGGGGAACCCCCCACCTGCACATCGGGACTGGCCTGTACCCCCACGCTGCCCAGCCACAGTCCCTCTCGCAGCCTCCGGAGCAGAGCCACAAGCAGGTTGAAACAGGGGGGTGGGAGGGGTGGGGCTGCAGCCCCCTCAAATACCCCTGTGACCTGCCTATGTTTTGGGGCACAGCAGAGTCCCCAGGGAGCAGTTTGCTCCTCATGCCAACGCCACAGGGTATGATGAACCCCCAGAAGCACCCCCACGACCCATCACTGTTCCCCACAGAGCCCTGCAGACCCGGTGTAGCCACAGGAGTGACACCAGGCTGTCAACGCGCCAAGGCAAGGGGGGGCAAGAGCGTGTCCTGCTCCCCCTTCCCCTCTCTCTGCTCCAGAGAAACAAACAGCCCCAGTCCCGGGGGGCCGGGCGGGAACAGCCCCTTGGCGACTCCTCCTGCCATACCACGGAGGTGAGCTCAGCCGCGGAGCCGAGGCGGGCCGGGCCTGCGGCGTGGGAGCAGCGAGCCGCCCCCGCGCACGGCCCGCCGGCGTCACCGCGCTGGCACGCCACGGCACGGTGACTGATGCACGTGCTATGCCACCTTCCCTCCGGACCCAGCCGCCCTGTGCTACCCCAAAACCCTCACCAGCCTGCCCAGGGATGGCGATGCTGTGGGGATGGGTAGGGACAGCCCATGTCCCCACAGCCTCGGGCATGGATTTAGGTCACACCCCCCGCAGAAACGTCGGGTCCTGGTCTGCCCAGGCTTAACTGACAAAATTATTAGGTATTGTACAAGGGGACAAACGGCATTGTGCCCTGCCAGCCTGGACTCACCTCCCTGCAATTCCCACCCTGAGGGGGGTCCCACCACAATGAAAACCACTGGATGGGGTGCACTGTCTTCTACCCTCCAGGGTGTGACAGTAACACTGAACACAAGGTGTCCCTCCCCTCTGTGGGGACACTGGCGTTCCTAAGCCCTATGGGACACCACACTTGGCCCCACATTCCTGGGATCAGTGCCACAGCATCCCCTATGCCCACCACCCCACAACGAGAGCCCCAGAAAGTGCTGGGTCCCCAAAACAAGCTCCCAGAAGAGGATAGGGTCTCCCACTCACCTCCATCACATCACCGTGCTCACTGTCACAGCCTGCCTGCCACCTTCCTGCCACCTTCCTGGCAGCTGTGTCGCCTGGAAGTGATCTCACTGACTGCGGCGGCAGCAGGGCAGCCGCACCGTCACCCCGGGCTGGCTTGTTCAGCCCTGGCAGGGCCCCGAGGGCGGCCCCAAATTGTGGTGACACACTCCCCAGCCGGGCTGCCACAGCGCAGGTGTGCAGACACACACACACATCCACGCGTACAAACACACCCTGCTCCCACCAGAGGCAGGGCTGCCGCCTGCATCCTGCCCATCTGAGGGATGCTGCTGCCACCCAGCTCCCTGGGGACTGTCCCCAGCCCCTCACTGGACTGTGCCACCCCATGTACCCCCATACCAGTGGGTGCTTTACCTCTCTCGGTGCTGGCACCTGATGCTGCTTGGTTGGCTGGATGGAGCAAGCAGGAGGTCTCGGGGGGCCAGCAAGGAGGGCTGGTGACCCCTGTGGCAGGGGTGGCCGGGGAGGCCGGGCTGCCAGGTTCCTCCTCGCTGCCATCTCTGGGCTCCCAGAGCCTGGCCCCATGGCCTGACCCTGTCCCCCAGCACAGAGCATCCCCGGCTCTGAGCCCCTGCCTGCAGCAGTGGATGTGTGGGAAGGAAAGGCACAGGCACGTGGGGGGCCCCCCCATCCCAGCACAGCCCCAATCCCCTCCCTAAGCCTCTTTCCTCTGCTAAATCCGCTCCGCAGGTCGAGCTGGGGCGGGCTTAGCTTGTCTTGCACCTCCCAGTCGCTGGCATGGGCAGCAATTACTGACCCATAACTGATCCTCACCTCAGCCCCAAGCTCTCCCACCAAGGCAGGGTCACAGTGCAGTGTTTTGGGGGACAAACACACAAAGCAATAGTCCCTGGCACCCTCATTGCTGGGGAGGTGGAGAGGGCAGCAGGCTTGGCATCACTGAGCCCTGGTGTCACTGCCACTGTAGGGATCCTGTCACCCTGCCCCGATGCAAGGCTCGTTTGTGCCTGCCAGACCCCCCCAGTGATCTCACCTGGGCCACAGGGACAGCACTGTGGGGATCCCTTAGCAGTGCCAGCCAGTCACAGTGAACTGGGCAGTGCGCGAGGTGGCAAAACGTCAGGGCTCAGGTGACACTGGTCACAGGATCCCCCTGGGGCAAAGTGGGAGAACTCAGAATGGGCATCCCTGCCTGGCACCCCCATCTATCTACCCCACACACTCCAGACTTCTTGGGGGCTAAGGTATGGGAAGTGTCTCTGCATCCAGAGTGAGGACCTGCTCTGCCAAGCCAGTTGGAAGAGCCTCTGTGGACCTGCCCCCCCCAGGAGAGCTTTGCCCCCAGTCCTGCCAGGGAAGGGGGGCACCAGGACTCACCCCCAGCCCTGCTCCAACCTGCTCCTCCACCCCTGGGGTGCTGCCAGCAGTACCCCCATCTCCACCCCAGTACAGGATGTGTCCTTGGGCCAGGCTGCAGCTGGCACAAAACGAGTTTGTCAGGTCTCAGGCCAGACTGACACAAAGCCACATCCACACAGCAGCATCTCCCCTTTGGGCTGGGAGCAGTGAGCTGGGACCCCTAGAGCCGGAAGGGGGGGATGAAGGCTCAATCCCTGCAGTTCCCCAGCATCAGAGCAGCACAGCATCCTAGCCAGACCATTCAGTATTTGCCAGTCATTAGCACTAACTGACAGCTCCCTAATTAGCCAGGCTGCAGTGGGAGTAGTGGCCCTCCCCCAGGGCTGCTCAGCAAAGGGATGGAACAAGACATTTCTCCTAAGTCTTCCTATCCTGGCACAGTCTGCATGAAGCAGAACCTCCTCCTGTCCCCCAAAACCCATGCAAGTGGGCAGTGCTCCCCAGGATGCTCTGCCCCTGACAGCTACCATCCCTCATGGACACAACTGAAGGCAAAACCCAGGTGGCTCCATGGGCAGGATGGGACTTCTTGGGGGGAAACTAAGGCATGGTGTCAAGTCTAGCCTGCAGTTAGGACGGGGCTCGGTTACTAACTCACAGTAGTTCATGGTTCTGTGGGGGCTGCTCCTCTGCTTATGAGGGCCCCCCTTGCCCCGGGGAGGCTGAGTCACAGCGGGACAGCAGGCTGGCAGCTGCCTGAGGAGGAGGAAGGCATCGCCAGCCCCCCCAGCCATACCCACTACACCCCACCCTGCACTAACAAATACCTGGCTAAGGAGGCTCCGGTAGCTCCAGGGGCTGGTAACAGGTTGCACAGCTCCCACCCTGCACCCCCAGGCCTCGGCGCGGCCCGACGGGGGATGCAGAAGCTGCTTCTACCCCCCCACTCCCCGCGGGCACCTGTGGGCTCAGGGCTGGCCGTGGGAGCAGGGCTGCAGCTGAGCATGGGAGCGCAGCACCCAGGGTCTGTCCTGGACCCTCTCCCTAAAGGGGTGCCCGGTAGCACCGACCTGCTCAAAGACACTTCACAAGGCAGGCCCTGTTCCTAGGAGACTTTTGCAAAGCCCATAGCCCAAAAATTTTGTTGAAAGCTTTTCCCTGAGCCAGCTCAATGAACAGCTGAGTAAGAGGGGAGAATGCACAACCTCCAGAGCCCACAGTACCTGGCAAGAGGGACACCCTTTGTAAGGTGTTGAGCCGGTGCTGGAGCCCAGCAGCACTGGGACATCCTGGTGTACCCGCTGCACCAAGCGGCCCCAGGGAGGTGAGGGCGTGGGGAAGTGCCAGCGCCAGGCTCTGCCCCAGCCTGTCCTGCCCAGACAGCCCAGCCCCAGCACTGCTGCCAGAGACACTGTCCCTGCCTGGGCTCCTCTGGCCACCTCCAAACCTCCTTCCCAGCTGCTGCTTCAGAGTGGGTAAGAGATCTAATCATACTGTGAGAAGCTGAGCAGGATTTGCCTGGCATGGTGGGATCCTTGTCTGGACTGTCAGCACCACCTTACCAAGTTTAACTTAAAACTTTTATTTAAAAAAGCAAAACCAACAAAGACCAAGAGTTGCAAACGGTCCTGGACTGTTCAGAGAAAAACTGCCACAACACGGCTGGACACAGCCACGATGCTGCATGCTGGGCCAGAGGTCAGAGGTTCTGTGCACCTCACTGCTGCCCGGGGTTTCGGCCGCAGTACAACACCCGAGGCGCGGCGCTGGCCCCGGAGGACAAGGATCCTCTGTTCAGTGCCACAGCTCCCACGAGCCCAGGGAAGAGGAAGAGCAAAGCTGCCTTTTCTCCAGGGGAAAAAAAAAAAAAAAAAACTTCCCCCAGCTTCCGCTGTGGTTTAGGAGAGTTCAAGGGCACCAGGCACCCACTCACAGCAGACCCTGCTGTGCCCTGGCAGCTGGAGCAGGAGGTCGGGCCTGCTGCCGGCCGCGACTGAGCAGTCCCGCAGTGCTTGGGCACGAGGGAAGCACCGCAGCTCGCAGCAGTGCGGGGCACGGTGCCAACACACCGGCACACTCAGCTGTCAACCGGGCAGCAGCACCGTGCCAAGCCCTGAGCCCCCCTGCCCCTCGCACACCCCCAGCCATGGGGTCGCGCCTCGTTCCTTACCTGTGCGCTCACCGCCACTGCCACCGCATCCTGCGCCGAGTCTGCGGCGTCACCGGAGGGCGAGGACGGGCACGGCGGCACTCCAGACAGCCGGCATGCCAGGCGAGACGAGCCCGCACACCTGCCGGGGCGGGGTGCGACGATCGACGCCGGGGACGTCCGGGACGCGGCTGGGATCACCCCCGGGGCAGCGGGCACCGGGCACGGGGTGCGGCCTCACACCCGGGCGGACCTCCTGCGGCTCAGGCGGTGTGCCGGGGTCCGCGTGCCGGGGTTGCCGCCGGGGTGCTCCTGCTCCCCCGGGTAGAGCTCGCCCTCCTCCTGCACTCCGCCCCGGGCCTCTCCCTCCTCCTGCCGGCCCCTCCGCACCCACCAGCGGGCACGGGCCGGGGGGCTCGCCGCGTCCCGCCGCCCCCCGCCGCGCTCCTGCTGCGCCCGCCGGGCCAGGCCCTGCTCCTGCCGGACCTTGGGGCCGTGCTCCTGCACGCCCCGCACCGCGCCCCGCGC